>NC_057812.1:371043975-371352481 GCF_018294505.1 Triticum aestivum | reverse complement strand
GTGCTCCTCTGAGTGTTGGTCCAAACCGAGTAGACTGCGGGGCCACCTCGGGGCAACTTGAGGGTTGGTTTTACTCGTAGGATGTCTCATCCGAGTGTGCCCTAAGAACGAGATATGTGCAGCTCCTATCGGGATTTGTCGGCACATTCGGGCGGCTTTGCTGGTCTTGTTTTACCATTGTCGAAATGTCTTGTAACCGGGATTCCGAGTCTGATCGGGTCTTCCTGGGAGAAGGAATATCCTTCGTTGACCGTGAGAGCTTGTGATGGGCTAAGTTGGGACACCCCTGCAGGGTTTTGAACTTTTGAAAGCCGTGCCCGCGGTTATGGGCAGATGGGAATTTGTTAATGTTCGGTTGTAGAAAACTTGACACTTGACTTAATTAAAATGCATCAAACGCGCGTGTAGCCGTGATGGTCTCTTCTCGGTGGGGTCCGGGGAGTGAACACGGTGTTGGAGTTATGCTTGAACGTAAGTAGTTTCAGGATCACTTCTTGATCACTTCTAGTTCACGACCATGCTTTGCCTCCTCTTCTCGCTCTCATTTGCGTAAGTTAGCCACCATATATGCTAGTGCTTGCTGCAGCTCCACCTCTCATACCTTTTATCTACCCATAAGCTTAAATAGTCTTGATCGCGAGGGTGTGAGATTGTTGTCCCCGTGACTCACAGATTACTTCCAAAACCAGTTGCATGTGGCGATGATACCGTGCAGGTAACGCAACTGAGCTCAAGGAGGAGCTCGATGAAGATCGTGGTCGTTTTGTTGTTCCGTTTCCAGTTGATCAGTAGTGGAGCCCAGTCGGGGTGATCAGGGATCTTATGAATTAGGGGTAGTCTTCTTTTATTTTGGTTCCATAGTCAGACCTTGATTGTATCTGGATGATTGTAATGCTATATTTATGTATTGTGTGACGTGGAGATTGTAAGCCAACTCTGTATCTCTTTCCTTTATTCAGTACATGGGATGTGTAATAATTACCCCTCTTGCGACATTGCTTACAATGCGGTTATGCCTCTAAGTCGTGCTCCGACACGTGGGAGATATAGCCGCATCGTAGGCGTTACAAAGGATCTCTTGCTGCCTCATGAGCGTCTTGAATTGCTTGTCGTGCCATTCGCACAACTCTAGGCACTTGTCCTTCAGCTTTTGATCCACTTCGCCGGCGGATTCGCACCACTCCTTGATATCCTGCCACTTCTGGTAGCGTCAGGCGTGCAGTTCCTTCAAGCCCGAAGCCATAGACTCGATGAAGGAGAAATCCACGGTGATGGCAACTGAGTCATCATCCTCCCCATTTCCCAGATGCAGCGGTGCCATAAGACGCTGAAGCTCTTCATCAAGCTCGGCGTTTGTCAAGGAAGGCCCGGGGGCTCCGATATCACGCAACAATGGCGCCACGACCAGCGTGTTAGAAGAAGACGGCGGGGCATCAACAGCGCCCCTGGAAGAAGGGAGTGGACCCATAGTTTGAAGAGGAATCTTCGTCTCGATAACCACTTCCGTCACCAAGGCGCTTTCTAGGGAATGCTCCACTACCAAGGAACCTTGTGCTCCCTCGGCAGCCAGATCCTTCCCCTCAGTAGCCGCGACCTTCATGGTTTCATGCGGTAGACCTCCCTATGTCAGCCACCACTTCCAACAAGTCTAGTTCTTCAGCCTGGGGGGCTGCAGATGGAAGGGGCCAGTGAACAAGCGGAAATCTTGAAGCATATAAAGAAATCAGTGGAGACAACCAGAGTATGAAAGGGAAGAAGGGTTAAGCTAGATACCTGGGGAAGTCTGCCGAGCAGGGGTCTCTGTTTCCCCGGCAACAGTCATTGCTGGGTCATGAACCTCACCCTCTGCCGGGGAAGACCCGGCAGCCTTTTACACTGTCTTTGTCACGGAGGATTCCATGACGACATCTTCAGCTTGAACGACGGGGGACGCGTGCTCCTCCAGGAGGGCCTCGTCCTGCATTACCTCGTCCCCTCCTCTGCGTGAAGGGGCAGAAAGGCTGTCTCCATCACATCCGGCGGGCGAGGTCAAGTCTCCGATCCTAGGCCGGGGCTGGGTTGGGGGCTCGACACGGGGTCTTCCACATACTTCCCCGCCGAAGCCGAGCCCTCGACGCCCTCCAGCGACCCGAGGCGGCGAAGCTTCCTCCGGGAGTGATGGATGAGGGTCTCTGTCTCCTCTTCCACTTCCCTGCCGGTGACAACAGGAACAAGAGGCCAGTCAGCAAAAGCATTCAAATCTGCTTAGGAAGATGTTTACCACAAAGAGAAATCCTCCTTACTCTTACGCAATGAGCATGGAGTTCAAATTGAACTCCATGGGAGGAGGGGACTCTCGTCTTCTCTTCAGAGACAGATGGTGGAGCTTCCCGGCAGCTTCGGCGCCTGCCGTGGCATCAAGGGCTCCGGGGGAGATTAAATCTGCGAGGAGCTCGGGCCAGAATGGGAGCTGGACTCCGCCTCCGTGACCACCGGCCGTTTGGCAGAAGGTGCCTTGGCCTGAGCAAGGCGAGGGGATTGGTGACATGCCACCTCGGCCTTGGAAGACTTGGTGGAGATATTCTTCACCTTCTTGGTGGGAGGAGTCAGGTTGGAGGTCGCCGCTCCTCGGCCGGCGGCGCGCCTACGGGTATGCTGGTCTGGGTTCGGTGCGGGGGCTTGTGGCCTTGCCGCAAGACATTCCTCTTCAGGGGCCGCTGTCGTGCCCTCCTCCCGCTCGCCCCCTCTCCCTCCTAGAGCTCCGTTGGTGCCGTGGCTAGAGCATCTAGCCCGTCAAAGTTACCCTGGCAAGCTCTCACCCGGCAGTATCCTCCGTGGCTTGTGCCTCGCTGCCGCTCTAGGAAGAGCTCCTGTTCCCAGCCTTCCCTTTGCCTTTCCCAGCCTTTGCGGCCTTCTCCATCTCTGCGCGCTAGACATCTTTGTCCTCCATGACCCTCTTCAGAATGTACGCTACCTCCGCAGCAGAGGTGCATTTATACATTCCCTCTTCGGCCCTGGTGGCCTTCTCCACCAAGGTGATCGACTACTGGAGCTCTTCATCAAGGGAAGGGAGCTGCCAAGTGCCCGATACTCCCTTAGCGTTGCAATCCGGCATCCACTTCAGTATCTGATCACGGGCAGAGTTGATGTTTAGGGGAACGACGGTTGCCGGGAGCTTGAACATCTCGAAGCGACCAAATAGCTGGTCGCACAACCAAGCATGGCCATAAACTGATAAGTTATTGGCCAGCCCTGGCAGCACTCTCATCTTATCCGTGGTGCCGCCATACAACCATGCAGGCCTATCCCTCTCCTGCAGCAGTGAGATGCGGCAGAGAAGGAAATCTGCCCCCACATGATCGATGGTTAACCCGACAGCTGCCAGGCAGATGATCCTATTAATTGTCGAGTGCAAGCTGTCCTTGGAAAGGCCCTTGGCGCTCCAATCCTTGCCGCGCTCGACACACTCTTGCCGCGCTTCACAAAACTCAGGGGCTTCTTTGTCCTGGATCAAACACCAATCCCCTCTCCATTCATCCCACCTCTCGCGTTGGTACCTTGGAAGGTAATTCTTCTTCGACCGGGGTATCCAACTGATGATCCCAGAATGGTTAACTTTGCTCTCCACCTGCAGGACAAGTAATGCCGGAATAAATCCACATTGGGCTTCACCCCGGCGAAGTTCTCACACAAGTGCGTGAAGATGGCCATGGTCGCTATTGCATTCGGCATGAAATCAAGGAGGTGAAATTCGTAGATGTTCATGATTGCCTCAAAGAACTCAAAAAAAGGAGGACACAAACCACAAATGAAATAAGCGGCGAAGAACTGATACGAATCGAGGGGATTCATCTTGCCCACTTTGTAGACCACAGGTGCTCCATGACCTTTCTCAACGGGCCACCCCCACAGGTACTGGTACTTCTCCTGAAGGACGGGGCCACTCAAGGTGGATGGAACAAAGACAATGTCTTCGCTCCACTTCTTGTTCAGCTCCGCCGACCTTTTGTTCCCATCAGCGGTGGGCTCCTTCGTCGCGGTCGTCGACTTCTTCTTGTCCGCGGGTCTCTTCCCCATCACTACAGCAACGCGAGAAGGATTCGTTGGAGAGGATGGAAGCGGAAGGAGAAGCAAGATGGGGAACTGTCGCTAGGCTTCCGGAGGAAGAAGACGGGGGAGCGGGGCGAGAAACAGATGAACCGCTCCAATTTGCCCTACTCTTAATAGGGGGAAAGTGGGACAGAGGCGCGATGCTTCAAAAAGTTACCATTTTACCATAACTACAACCGCCCCATGACCCTACGATGCGCAGTAATTGCGCGAGGTGAACGTTGGATTGACTAGTCATTGTGGCAAACTGTCATAGCCCTCTCCCGCCACATGTCCGCGCACTATTTGGAGCCTAACCCAACGTGCCACGCGACACGTATGACTCAGGCCCGGGGGCTTATGTCGGGGGAAATATATAGGGGCAGACATTTTCCCCTGACTCGTGCACAGACAAGCCAGGGACAAATCAGAGGTTGAAGGACCAAGAGATTTGAAGAACCAACATGCAGCTTAGAGGGACTAAGATTGAGCCTAAGGAGCAAGATATCGACAAGAGAAGGGCCTCCTTTTCCAGGCAGGCGAGCCCGGCAAGGGGCGAGGCCACCACCAGAAGCAAGCAACCAAGACTCCCCTGCAGATCTTGCCGGGGCTCGCAGGGGCAGAACCACCCCACTAACCACTCAAGCACGACTCACGTCGTCAATTAGTGTGGTGTCAAGCCGCAAGATGATTAAGTGGCAGCCATTCGCCACATGGCAGCCATTTCCTACAGAGAAGCCTACAGAGGACACCCGTCCTACGACGTGTCAAGAGAGCAGGTGCAGAGCTGGCGAGACAGCCTGGCAGGCCTTATTGGGCGACCAGTGATGTGACACTCAGCGGTGCTTTTAATGCACCATGTCAGCCTGCAGAGTTAGGTATGATAGCACTGTTCGCTATCATACAGTGGATAATGACCACTTTGCCATTGTGGTGACCCCTTAATCTATAAGAGGAGGCCCATGGCACTCGTAAGAGGGGTTAGAGGGTTGGAAAGTGGACAACCCCAGGCCACCACACACACGTAGTCGCTGCGCCCACAAGGCAAACCTTGCCGGGCAAGTGTACTACGCACCATCGCATTCATTCTCCCATCAATCCACTAAATCAGGGGTAGGGTCTTACGACTCACGGCGTCCTGAACCTGGGTAAATCGCTTGTGTGCTCTCTGCCACGTGGCTGTATGCTGGTCGGCTCTTTGTGCAATGCGCCGTCCCCCTGCTGAACCAACAAGGGGCCACGCGTTCCCATAGGTGGCCGCGGAAATCCCGCGACAATTTATATGGCCAACATCATAGAGCCAGCAGTTTAGTTGCCAAAGAATTTCAGGGTGCTTAGTTTTATTTGAGGGGTGTGTTGTGCTAGACACCATTATTGAGACTCAAATCTCTTTTGCCATGTTATAATGACATAAATACCTATGGACTAACATGCCAGCTCTCCCTCTTTCTCACAACGGTACAATAAAAGTGTGGGGCCTACTTGATCCCAACAGCGTTCTTATGTTCCTGTAAAATTATTCGCTTGGATACTCCTGACAAACAGGGCCACACTTATCATTGTGAGATAGAGATAATTGATATGTGGGCTAGGCTTATTTTTGTCATATAACATGGTCAACGGGTTTGACGTGAACATAACAATGTCTAATGGCATTTTTGAGCAAACATCTAACAGAACAATGGCATTTTTGAGATATCTAATTGCAGTTTTGAGCAAGCATCTCATGGATCGATGGCATTTTTGAGTAGTTGTAACTTCTAATGGCAAAACTGAGTAGTGAGACACAATTAGTAGCATAAATAATAAAAACCCAAGAATTAAATAGGTATGCTAATTTCTTTAATAGAATTTAGCACCCCATCTAAGCACATACTAGCTTTTTTAATAGTACTATATGCATAATTTGGCAACGAGCGCTCTCTATATGTATCACCTTTTTTCTTTAATTTCATATTGTTAGTTTTGCTCCATGGCGCAATCCATCGATACTACTACTGTACAAAAGTATACATTTAAAAGGCTAGAAGGCGGGCCAGTCTCGCTTGGTCGGTTTCATGAGAGGCGAGGCCTTGTGATTTGACTGCTCGTATAAATGTTGACGACGACCTGAGGAGGGGCAAAGAACCGTGCGGTATACTCAAGTTTTCCACTGGAGTACTAGTACAACGGAGGAGCACAAAACACGGCAGCCCAGTGCGATATGGCGATAACAAATGATCTAATTTGCTAGTCATCGATCCCATGCCGCTGCTCATCGTTAGCATTGTTCTATTCATGCCTCACAGAGAACGCGACACTTGCGGCGAAACACCCGAAACAAAAGAAGAAGCACAGGAGCAAAAGAAGAAGGAAGATTACCCCCCCCCCCCCAAAAAAGAAGGAAGGCGCTGCTCTCTACTACATGAAGGGTTGCTGGCCGTGGAGTCATAACTGCTTATTCATCACCTCCATGACCTCCATCTCCTCCGCCATCTTCTTCATTCTGTCCATGACGCAGGATTTCTCGACACGAGCCTTCATCAACTGTTCCACGGTCGCATTACGTACCTTGACAATAGCCGGGTGCTCGATGCGGAGCTTCGCCAACTCCTCCTTCTGTTCCATGATGAGGGCATGTAGCATCATCATCAAGGAACTACTCTTCTCATGCAGCTTCTTCCAGCCAGTGTTGTCCTCCTTCAGCAGGTCGAGCTTGTTGCAGAGCTTCGCCTTGTCCGCCTGAAGTTGCAGGATTTCGCCGGCGCCTTCTTATCCAAAGCAATGCTCTTCTTTAGCAGCATCACCAAGTCATCGGTCAACTCCCCCTGCTCATTGTGCTTAGCGGGCATGTTGTTGAGGCTCTCCTTCAGCAGCTCCACCAAGTCGTCGATGAACTCCTCTTGCTTATCGAGCTGATCGGGCATGTCGTCCTGGGATAACGACTCCGGCGGTGCCAGCTCGGCATGTTCACCTCCGCGGCTAGGGTGCCCGCGGCTAGAGCGCTCCCAGGAGCACTCGCCTCCATGGCTAGGGCGCTCTTGGGAGCCCTCGCCTGCCCGTGAGAGATCATTCGAGGTCTTTGCCAGGCGACGAGCCCTCTCTTTTTTATTTCGCGGCCTTGGTTGCCGCTCCCTTGTTACGAGTAGTTCTCGACCTAGAGCTTTGCACACCGGCCATGGCATGGACAGACGAACAGGAAAGACTTGTGAGGAGGAAGAGGTAGAGTGATTTCCGGCTAGGTACTAGTTCCCCTTTTTATAACCTAGTACTAGCACTAGTACTAAAACCTGCATAGTGGGAACACGTTAGTGGGAACACGTTCAGGTTTCATACATGTACTAGGTGTGAGCAGGTTTGCACTTAATTATACTATACACTTTGGAATGTGAAGGGAACAAGCTAAAGATTAATTGATGATTTTGGTTTCGAGGCCCGAAACGGCTCCCGATGAGTTTCCTGGAACACAAATTTCAAGTACTACTGCTCAAATGCGGTCGCACAAGTCAGTGATGTAACTGGTCGTACATGTCAAACCAAGCTGATGTGTGTCGCGGGTCCGACTGGCCGTCTATTGGTGTGACCAACCGTAAGTATTACGCGATGGAGACTTCTGGTTGTGGCTTCGGGTGATTGTCACGACCAAGCATTCAAAAACTAGTGATAAATCAATTACCATCTTTTTTCAAATGACCAAGTATTTTCACAGGAATACAATACATATAGATGGAATGATTGTCACGACTGCAAACCGCCATGGCGCCGCAAGTTCACTACAGCAACAACCGAGCAGGTCACTGCATCGCTGGCAGGGAAGGAGGGCATCTCACCTCGCCTATGATGCATGCCCAGTGGCGCCGCTGCCGCTGGTCCTACGATTTGGCTTCTCCTACCGCCCATTTGAACAGTTACACCCGCTGCTCATGCCATTCCGCAGACATGCACGTTCTTTCCTCCGCAGTTGACTCCGTGAATATGATCTCTACCATTAGCACTAGCTCAAAATCAACGCGACGCTGCCAGATGCTGACATCCTTCAACATATCTCCCCCGAGATCAACTAGCGCCTCCACCTTCTACTGCGCCAGGTGTAGCTCCTTCAAACTTCTCTCCAATCGATGCGATGCTTCCTCGATCCGATTTGCCCTTGCTGCCCAGCACCTGAAACGCAGCCCTGGCATGTCCTCCGGCGCCACCAATCTATGATTGCAGAGCAATGGATACCCTCTAAAACACATGTGGGTTTCACTCAAAGGCGGCAGTGCTACGGGCCGCAGCGAGAGGGCAGCCCACGGGATCCTGGGATCCAAGGGATTATCCATGGCGGGATCCGGTGGGTGAGGCGGGGAGGCGAGCCTAGGCGCTGGGAGAGCCCTATGAGGCTAAGATAAAGTTAGTAATACTCCACTCCATCCATATTTAAATACAAAGGCCACCAACAGTAGCCTAGACAAATATTGATCATGCGGCTTGCGTCCTAGTTTATGGCCACTTTTTTGTTCCACTTTTTATGACATGCATAAATATCATGTTACTTAAAATATTGTCAAAAATTGGCACAAAATATGAAGGGGACCAATGGAAGTAGCAACCCATGATTTAACTACTCGCATGCACGCAGTGGTGTAGTAATGTCTTTCTCAACTACTTCCTCCCTCACGTCCACTCAATTTGCATGCGCTGTATTAATTGACCATCAATGGTGTGAAGGACTTTACACGCATCAAATTATCACATGGGGTGGATCTTCATACAAAAATGCGTCCCACCATGTACCCACATGTGCGTGCAAGGGAATGAGTGTGTGCATGCACATCTTCGCTTCGTGCATGTACTACCAGTGTGCATGAGAGAGGACGAGTACGTTCTTCTGGAACCAGTAGCACGTCATTGTGATCAATCCACACAAGAAGGGGGCGACAATGCCTTCACATGTTCCATGTGGCTTCATGAACTAAAAAAGGGAGAGACACTATGTACCGTGCCATTGGAATTCCAATTTACATGTTTTGCACATACTGGAAGTACTAGTAAGGTACACGTGCATTGCACGCATCAAATTTTGCAACCAAATTATGAATAAATACCAAACTATAGCATGTAGGCTTTGAGTCATATATGCATGACGTAGATGTTCGTTTAATTCTTATAGTTCATCTCATTAAAAACCAATTAGTTTTTACAAAATAGTTAATCTATTTTATGATTCATGGATTTGTGTGTTGTAAAGCATAAAATAAAAACAAATAATGGCAATTCAACTAGAAAAAAGTTTGGGCAGTTATGATATGGAAGATTCTAGAACAAAGGAGAAGCACTTGTGTTTTGAGGTTTGTGCATTATGCCTAAGTTTAACCATGGAGTCTTCTAGATTGTACATGTGGCAAAATCTGGTGGGGGCTGGAAGATGATGCGAGGGGCCAAGTGGAGGGAGACTATGAAGGAGTGCACAAGTGAGAGATCGATATTTAAAGAGAGGAGGCGAGAACGTGCACGGTTGCGTGCAGTGGCGGAGCCATTAAAAATAATTGAGCTAGGGGCCAAGCATTGCTAATCCTTTACGAGGAGGGCCAATTCATCAACTTAAATCATTTTACCAGCAATTGATCTACTAATCACATTCATATTAGGCTCAATGTATAGTGACGTTAGGGGGGCAAGGTCCTTGCTGCCCCCTGTCTTCGCCACTGTGCGCGCGTCTAAGAGATGAAGCGGAAGGCATGGATGATGAGAAGGGGATGTCGGATATATAATTAATGTGGGTGTATTATCTATGTAATCCTATATAGAGAGGTATAGATTGATCAATGTGTACGTGGGAAAGATGGTGAGACCTCACTAGATATATAGATCGATGGGTTTGTGTGGAAAACTAGGAAAGACCTAGCTACATATAGACACACATAGAGGAACATCGATCGTTGCGCATGCACGTGAGAGATAAAGAATGCCTGAAATGATGAAGAGGGGGAGGTGTGTGTGTGTGCATGCATGAGAGACCGACCTGAAGAAAGAGATTGCATTTGTGCGATGGATAATGCCGAGTGGTAGTGTGTGTGCATGCATGCATGAGAGAAAGTTAGTGGTACAACTATAAAGAGAAGACGACTGTGTGGGTGTAAAAGACTAGGTGAGGTCATAATCAATGTAAAGTTGAATTCAAATATTTGAATAAGACATTGTGATGTTTGAAACCCATGCATGCATAAATATAATTGAGATATGCGCGGTGTGGTTTGGAAACGGGCATGCTATACTGTATACACATTGAACAAGGTCAGGTTGATTTGAATTTGAGATACCGATGGCAGACATCGTTTGGCCACATTGCATCCGTGCATGGACACACTATTCTAATTGGAGATGATGGGTGGCTTTCGCATCACATATCTATATCTATACCCCTATATATTATATATTATATTTTATATAGTGTGCGAATAACTTTGATATTGAAACATGGTCGTTTATGAAGCCAATCCAACGATGCAGAGATGGCAAATCCGAGCATAACTGGCCGTTGGATATCATCTACATTCCACCAGATTTTGCCACATGTACAATCTAGAAGACTCCATGGTTGAACTTAAGCATAATGCACAAACCTCAAAACATGCAAGCAGTTCTCCTTTGTTCTAGAATCTTCCGTATCATAATTGCCCAAAACAATTTCTACATGAATTGCCCTTATTTGTTTTTTACTTTATGCTTTACAACGCACAATTCCGTGAATCTTAAAATAGATTAGCTTTTTTATAAAAAGTAAATGATTTTGAATGAGATGAACTATAAGAATTAAACGAGCATCTAGGTCATGCATATATGATTCAAAGCTTACATGCTATATTGTGGTATTTAACCATAATTTGGTTGCCAAATCTCATGCATGCAATGCAGGTGTACCTTACTAGTCTAAATGATGTTTGTGGGTGTGTTGTGCGTGTTAAACACATTGTGCGTAGTATCATACATGGTTTAGATTCCGAACATCTAGCTAGAGCATACATGTACTATGATTTGAATTCAACATAAAATGGATATATATATTTGAATTTGAGATCGTGTGTACATGTAGTTCGTATTTATATAGGAATTTACTACTCCTATATTCATGTCATGTGTTGTGAAGATAATATTTAGATGGTTGTATAACTAACCTGAGTACAATCCCATTCAAACAGGGTAAATGTACTCAAATTTAGTCCATATGCTAGACAACACGAATTGTTTTTTTATTGTTGAGGGAAGTGCAAATTGATTTGGTATTGTACACATTATGTTCATTGTCCCAATTTTTTAGTTTTGTTGTTGTTGTATTTGAATGCATTTCTATTAATATAGTAAAACGGGGCATGGCCCTGTCTAGTGATGAGGTGCAAATTGTCTTTTTTTGTACACGTTAAGCTTGTTCTCCCGAAATTTCAAGCCGTGTCTTGTTATGTCGAAATTTCAAGCTAGCATCTCTGTCTATCATGCTGTGAAACTCCTGCCTCTTCAACCCGCGCCTTGTTACCCTGAAATATTAAAGATATATCTTTGTCTCGTTGTGCTCCGAAAACTCCCTCCATCTCAACCTGCGCCTTGTTATCCCAAAATTACAACGCGCGCGAAAACTCCCACCTCCTGCAAAATCCTAACACGTGAAATGCTCGTGATACCCCTAAACCGAAAGAACCGCCTAGCTCAAATCGGTGGGGGTACTTTCGTAACTTACCCCACATTTCGGACAAGCGTGTCCCTAATCCATGGTCCCCCCTTCCCATCCCATCCGCCCACCCATTCGTAAACCGAGGCCGCGAAAACCATCGAAGCCCCACACCCTCCTCCGTCCGCCACCCAGCCGGAGCCTCTTCCTCGATGATGTCGTCCACATCAACACCTCGACGTCTCTCATCCACCGCACCAGATGAGTATCCATCACCGATCTCATCGTCCCGTCGGTTCAGCCACCCCTTCCTCCACCTCGAAGGAGCTACCCTGATGTTCCCCTCATCTTTCGCTCCACCTCCATTCCCACACTCCCATCTTCACCTGCACCACTGGAAGAGCAGCATCATCACCGATTCCTCGGATGAAGCTGAGGCCTAATCGGCGCCACCAAAGAGGTTCTACCCTAATCGCCGCATTTTCTTCTTGATTCGATCTCACGCTGCTGCCGGCGCTCGGTCCCGAGCCGACATGGCATGGCTCCATCCACAACGGCGTCGCTGGCCACTTCCTACATGGCGTCGCTCCCTCCGCGGTGACGTCCACATCAGTATGAGCTGCTCCTGCTTTGGCTCTTGCTCGCGCTACTGCTCTGCTCTTGCTCTTGGTCCCCTGTCTGGTCTGCTCTTGCTCGCGCTGCTGGTCTCGCTCTTGCTCTTGCTTGCGCTGCTGCTCTCGCTCTTACTCTTTCTTGCGCTGTTGCTCTCGTTCTTGCTCTTGCTTGCACCGTTGCTCCAGTTTAGCTACACTTCAGTCGACTAAATCGACTTTTGGGTCAGTCAATTTTCAGGGGGTGGGGGGGCTCACCGGAGTTAAGGAAGAACCAGCCGCAGTGGGGAGGGAGCTCACCGGAGAGGTACCCCACTATCTATCTTAGGGTTCAGGGTGGGGGCGGTGGTCACCGGCGGTGGAGGGAGCACGGTGGTGAGGCGGTGGCATGGGGATCGCCAGAGAAAAAGCTCGGCACAAGGGGGCCTAGAGGGATGGCCGGGCAGTGGCAGACCGGCGGTAGGGAGTGGTTTCGGGGTGGGCGGGGCGGCGAGGTCGTGCGGGAGCGCTGCCGGCCATGGACGGCTGGGTCCGGCGGTTTGGCCGGTGGTGGCTGGAGGCTCAGGGGGGTGGAGGTTGAAGATGAACTGCATACCCTTGATTTCATATCCAATGGCTGGACAATCGATTGGCAAGAGATGAAAAATTCAGTCGACTGACGTGTAGCCTCACCCTGCTGCTCTACTCTTGCGTGTGCTCCTGCTGCACGAGCAGCAGATCCTCCTCTCACTCGAGCCCCTGCAGCTGCTACCCGAGATGCTGCTACAGGACCAGCTGCCCTGGCTCTCGCATGCGCCACTGCTCTAGGCACTCCTACTGCTACTGCTTTTCTGCTACTAGTGAGTTTAGTTTCGACAGCAAAATTTAGTTTTGACACTTAAATTCAGTTTCGACAGTTAAATTCAGCTTCAACAGTTAAGTTTAGAGATGAGCGGCTGATATATTTTACATCTAGCACTTCGTGGTTATGTATTTTACGTCATCTATTGGAGATGCTATATATTAGAATTCCATTTAGGTTAACATTGTGTCTATTGTCCTGTTTCAGCCTCGCCGTCGTACAACTCAGGGGAGCTAGTCTAATGACGAAACCCTCCATCATAGCGGAGCAATACCCCGTGCTCCATCTCCAACCACCTAAGATCTTCTTCCCCTCCTCCGACAGCCAAATTAGCCGGAGCATCCTCACCGACCAATCCAATCACGCTAAGATCGACATGGCTTTGCCAAAGAGGTTGTACACTTGTTGCATCTCTTTTTTACTCTACATGTTTTAGAAGTAGCACAAAAACATTTTTTAGTGTAGGCTTTTCCCTGCTCATGCCTGCCTACTAGAATCGCCAGTGCTTGAAAGGAAAAGTGTAGGAAAAACATAGGAATCGGAAAGTTTCCTATGGTACTACTATTCATGCATTTGGTTCAAAAGAATGGAGCAAAGGAAAACTATAGGATTTGTTCCTTTAGTCTCTCCTTGAAAGAAAAACCATAGGAATTTTAATATCCACTTGTCCTCCTTTTCAAATTCCTATTCATGAAGCACAAGAGTAAAAGATAGTAACATAATAGCATTATAACCGTACATTTTCTTATGGTTTGACTTAATCTCACCATGCTTCTTTGCATCCTATGAACTTCCAATTCTTGTGAACCAAACACCCAGATTGGTAGAAATCCTGTGTTTTTAAATTCTCTCTTTTGCACGTGCATTCCTATCCCATTCCTGTGTATTACCTATCCCTGCATTGTTAGAATCCTCAAATTCAAACAAGCCCTTACACAATTACTTCTATTACATATATGTGTGAAATAAAACCTTGTGTGGTTTGTCCTGCTCCCGCTGCATTGTGTTCCACCCTAGCTCAGATGCTCCAACGATGGAAGGGTTCACCACAGCAGGGATCCGCTATCCAGACTGTCTTTCGCCACCTCAGATCTTCTTCCCCGCCGCCGGCGGCCACGACAACTACATTACCATCATCAACTGAGCAGATGACCTTGAGGACTACGCGGGTCCACAAGAGAGGTCACACTCTGTCGTGTCTGCTTAGATTATGCATGCTTAATACAATGACATGCTACTTATTATCTTGTTCACCTATTAGACTCCAAGTCAGGTCCAAACTAATGTTCAAACTTGAGTTTTTAAATGGTTGTGGGGTACATATTGGGGAAGCAATCAATATTATATGTCTACTATCTGGTTAATCTCGGGTGTCTACTATGAGTTTCATGTTGGGTGGAAACAAACATTAAAGGAGCCATTATTTGTAGTTTTTAACTAAAGCTATTATCTACCTGCTATCATTGGTTTTAGGTCTATGCATAGTTTGCTACCATCACTCTGGATTTGTGCATGCACTCCTTACATAATCTCACTATATTTTATTCCTATGCATGTCAGTAATTATACACAATGGAACTGAACATGTAGAGCAAAAGAGACGAGCTTTGCGTGGCAATAAAATTTCATGCCGATGTCGCTCCATGGTGGGCGCAAAGGCAGCCTATCGGTATCAAAACCGGCGGATCTCGGGTAGGGGGTCCCGAACTGTGCGTCTAGGATCGATGGTAACAGGAGGCAGGGGACACGATGTTTACCCAGGTTTAGGCCCTCTTGATGGAGGTAATACCCTATGTCCTGCTTGATTGATATTGATGATATGAGTATTACAAGAGTTGATCTACCACAAGATCGTAGAGGGTAAAACCCTAGAAGCTAGCCTGTGGTATGATTGTTGTATATATCTATCGACTATCCTGGCCTCGGTTTATATAATGCACCAGAGGCCTAGGATAACAAGAGTCCTAGCCGAATACGTCGGTGGGGAGGAGTCCTTGTCTTGATCACCAAGTCTTGTGGAATCTTCCATGTATGCGGTAGCTGTCCGAACTGGCCCATGAGTATACGACCACGGGGGTCCTCGGCCCAATCTAACAGATCGGGAGACGACGTGGTGAGTACCCCCTAGTCCAGGACACTGTCAGTAGCCCCCTGAACCGGTCTTCAAGTTAGGGACGCTCCTCGATTCTTCCGAACTATTCTTCATCTTTGGTTGTCGGTCTTGAAAACTGGTTCAACAAATCTTCTCATCTTCGATCTTGAGGATCGCCGAAATGCATTCGATGAGTTTACACGTCGGGTATCCGAGGAGCCCCTTTAAGTTTCTGGCCTTTATCAATGCCTTGTTATTTTCATGCCACACCTCGGGTTTGAAGTTGTTCCCGGGAGGCAGTGTCCTCTTGTGTCCGAGCTCTAACGCCGGGCTGCATTCGAGGTATCTTTTGCAGCCGAGCACCAATGCCGGAATGCTTACGAGCTCCAACGCCGAAATGTATCCGAGCTCCAACGCCGGACTGTGTCCATGCTCCAACGCCGGACTATATCCAAGATGTCATAGATCATCTTGGTCCAAAAAAGTTGAAGGAGTTTAGCCGAGCTTAATGCTGGAAATGCCCTCTATGGAGCCAGCCACTAGCACCCGAGCTTTATGCCAGACTGCTTCCGAGGTATCTCGTGGTATTGTCAGTACGCCGAGTTGACGATACTGCCCAACCCGAGTACGCCGAGTTGAAGCACCAATGTCGGTGTCAAAACCGGCGGATCTCGGGTAGGGGGTCCCGAACTATGCGTCTAGGATCGATGGTAACAGGAGGCAGGGGACACAATGTTTACCCTGGATTCGGGCCCTCTTGATGGAGGTAATACCCTACATCCTGCTTGATTGATATTGATGATATGAGTATTACAAGAGTTGATCTACCACGAGATCGTAGAGGCTAAAACCCTAGAAGCTAGCCTTTGGTATTATTGTTGTATATATCTATCGACTAGCCTGGCCTCGGTTTATATAATGCACCAGAGGCCTAGGATAACAAGAGTCCTAGCCGAATACGCCGGTGGGGAGGAGTCCTTGTCTTGATCACCAAGTCTTGTGGAATCTTCCACGTATGCGGCAGCTGTCCGAACTGACCCATGAGTATACGGCCACGGGGGTCCTCGGCCCAATCTAACAGATTGGGAGATGACGTGGTGAGTACCCCTAGTCCAGGACACCGTCACAGCCCCCCTCCACCCATTTCGAATTGTAATCAAGAGGAAAAAAACTGTTCTGATGGGGATTCAGAAGGAGAAGACCACTCCTATTTACCCCATGAGGTCTTTGCTCTAACTTGGCATGCTGATGTTGGTAATATCATGCATATGGTGCCTTGCATTGCTTACTTTATACATCAAATATGCCATCTGCTTAGTATAGACATGCTTTGTGTGAATGCCATTTGTTACTTTCTTTATCGTATATGTGAATCATGCAATGCCATCTTGTTTAGCCAGGCATCATATATGTGAATTTTGCAATGCCACCCTGCTTAGCCAGTCATCTTATATGTGAATTATATCATGCCATCATTTTTTAATTATGTATTAAATTTGTCAACAATTTTAGTACATTCAATTACTCTTCCTGTGCATCAGCCATTCGACACGGTCATGGAAAAACTGGAGTGGAAACAAGGTCTTCGGAGCAGACAATGCTATCTAACGAAGCGCGTGTCTTGTTGGTTACGGATAGCTCCTTAGAGGAGGGTTCATAGATAGATGACCAGTTCTATTTCCCCTCGAGATGCATGCTCTAACTTGGTAGGGTTATATTGCTCATATCGTGCATATGATGTCTTGCATTGGCATGTCATTCGCTTAGTTTACATATGCTTTGTGTGAATGCCACCTGTTTAGTGTCTAATGACTATGTATGTGAATTTTGCAATGCCATCTTGTTGCAAGACATTATATATGTGAATTATGCAATGCTATCTTGTTGCAAGGCATTATGTATGTGAATTATGCAATGCCATGCTGTTTAGCCAAGCGTCATATATGTGAATTATATGATGTCTTCCTTTTTTATTACTCATTGCATTTGTCGACAATGTTTGTATATTCAACTGCTCTTCCCGTGCATCAGCCATTTGAATTGGCGATGGAGAAATCTGGAGTGAAAACAATGTCTTCAAAGTAGACAATGCTACCTGCTGAAGCAGATATCTTGCTGGTTACACATAGCTCCTCAGAGGAGGACTCAGAGGCAGATATCTTGCTGGTTACACATAGCCCCCTGAGGTGTATGCTCAAACTCGGCAGGGTTATATTACTCATATCATGCATATGCTATCTTGCAATGCTTAGTTTTTACATCATATACACAATATTGAATGCCATCTCCTTAGTTGACACATCATATATGTGATTGCCCTCTGCTCACTTGCTTAGTATATATATCATATATTGGAATTATATCTTGCCATGATGTTTACATAGACAACATTTATCTGAATTATGGCATGCCAGCCCATTTTCTAAAGACATAATATAGTTATATCATCTCATCCTGTTTACATAGTCATCATATTTTGATTTATGTCATTCTATCCTTGAATTATATCATGCCATCGTGTTTCCATCGATGGCATGTTTGTGAATTATGGCATGCCAACCACTTTAATAGACACATCGTATAGTTATATCATGTCATCCTATTTACATAGTCATCATATTTCAAAGTATGTCATTCTATCCTGTTTAGATAGCCATCATACATGTGAAATTGTGTCATGGTATCCTATTTAATTAACCATCATATATGTGAAATTATGTCATGCTATTCTGTTTGGTTAGACAACATAAATGTGAATTATTTCATGCCCCGTTTTCTTCCTTACGATCCATTGCACATGTCTATCTTACAATGTCTGTACATTCAATTACTTTTCTTGCTTATCAAACATTTGAATTGGAGGGGGTGATGGCAGTATCTTGGGAGTAAAAACATGATCTTCAGAAAATATCATGCTACCTGTCGATGCAGATAGAACCACGGTTGTACTTGCCCAAGAACCAGCCCCATGACACATAACCCAGACTCACGCAAATTGTACCCCTACCCAGTTGGACAGAGAACCAGCTACACCCCTTCTAACCCCAACCCAGCAGATAGTAACCTAGTTCCAGTTGACACAGCACCGTCTCCACCATAGAGCACCCAAAGACGAGCAGTTAGTAAGGCAACTACAGTGCCCAAAGCACAAGGACCACCACTCCGAACCCCAAGTCAACTCTTAAAGCAGAAGAGGAATTGTTCTTAGGCCAGGTTCCGTAGCTATGATTCATACACCTTTGCTATTGCATCGCTGTATTTACTCATACCAACTAATTTTTAATTTGAAGGATGCAATTGAAACTCCAATGGCGCAACAGGTATGTTTTAAACCTGTTTCTTTAACATGTTTGTTGTTGTAACTTGCTCTATGTTGATTTCAGTGTCAATTGAATAAACAGTTATGTTCTCGTGCCATGCACATTAGAAGTGTTGTTATTGCTGTGTAGTTTCTCACACTTATATTCTGTCTGTGCTGCTTTGTCTTAGATAGATATGATTTGAACTATCTCTATCTTGATTTGCCAACATAAACTAGAATGATATAGAACATATAGCGACCATACTACATAGCTATATGTTTGTTTCATACTGTTATCCTGTCCACTTTATTATTGTACAACATGGTAAACTTGTGATGTGTCTATTAATTTCTCTTTTAGAATGCGGATAAAATATTGGAGAAGAGTACCCCGTTATGCAATGGTAAAGGAAGTAATGCAGATAAGGTCCACATAGTGAGACATCCTTGTTGGTCTCCAAGAAAGCTAATAAAAACTATATTGAAGACACTGAGACAACCCCGAAGTCCTGTCTTGATGTAGTGTCCGAGTTACTGGCCACTATTGCTGGCACTAGCTCTGTAAGCTCGCTGCCTGAATCAGTTCGGCTTCTTGAGTCTCAACTTCACTTTGAAAGACATCTATCAGATGTTCCTCTATAGGAAGCTGAAGGACTGAGGAAGTCCCTGCAGAATTCAGATGCATACTTTCTGGTGCAACAAAAAGCACTGGAGGATTTAAGCGCCAAACAAGAGAAAGTTAATAAGCTTGCTAGGCATCTTGCCAACATTATGGGTACCCAGGATATTGTTTCTTGAGCTCTTCTGAAGTGATTTTAGTTCTGGACTTGTTTTGCTGCGGTGTTTATTTGCACCGGTCGCCAACTTTGACAACCAGTGTATGTGATATGCTGCTTTGTTTCCTATATTTGCACTGGTGATAAACTTTGATGCCAAGTGGATGTAATATGTGTAATAGCCGTGGTAGCCTAGCGTAAGTTGCTTGCCTATTTATTTCCTTGTTGTCTTGTTTATTTGTTTTCTTGTAGTCAGTGCAGTTCTTTTTCCGCGGTTTGCTAGTGGCCGCAATAAGCCATGTTTTAAACTAGGCCACAATAACCATGGGCTACATATTTATTGTAGTGACCCTGGGCCTCCTACGAGCCATAGAAACAATGGGCCGTCTACGGGCCGTAGGAACAATGGGCCTTCTACGGGGTGTAGCATCAACGGGCCTCCTATGGGTCATATGATCGATTGTCCAAATATGGGCCAATAACAGACCACATTATGGGCCATAAATGGGCTAGAGTTGGAATCATCTGTTCATGGGCCGACCATAACGGGCCGTCGTTTATCATCTATATTTGATGGCGCTATGAAAATGACCCAATGGATTAATGGGCCACAAACGGGCCGACTGTAACCACGGGCAGAATTTGGCCCACAAGAAGAAAAGGCAAGTAACGGACCGTAAGTAACCGAATGCTGGAAATGAGTCCAAGAATAAATGGGCCCTGAGAAGGCCGAAAGATGACATGGGCTGGAAACGGCCCAATGGAATAATGGGCCGTTAATGGGTATAAAGCGATACACTGTTCATTACGGGCCAGTTTCACCATGGGCCGTTAATGGGCCAAGAGTTACGAAGGGCGTCATATGGGCCGGAAGACATCATGGGCCATACATGGGCCAGAAGTTACAATAGGTTGAAATCATATTGGGCGGCCCAGGTGACACTACTGGGCCTAATTCGGATAGGCCGTAACGGGGCCTGAGTTAGTGTGATGTAAATGGGCTATATACGATCATGCCGTTAACAGGCTTTCCGTGGGCCGACCCACTACCTTTTGACCAAGTTAAACGGGTCGGCCTTTTCACAAGAATGGGCCTTTGTTGGGACATGCCACATGTCGATGTATCATAGGCGCCTTCGGTCCAATGAGTGGATGACATATGTCCCAATGGCGAGCAGACACGTGTTTCCTCTAGCCAATGATGATTTTACACATGGAAAACCCCCATTGGTCCGGCCTGTTGACGGGTTATCAGATCTAAACCGGAACCCGATAGCTTAACGGTGACTTGTTACAGTGGATGCCATGTGTCGGTTACCCTTGACGAAAGCATTTCCATGACGCACCATTTATCGTCATGGAAGTGGACACTTCTGTGATGATAATTTTGGTATTGTCATGGAACACTTCTACGATAGCACATGTATGATTGTCTTGATTTTGTCATAAAATCGTCATGGATGTACATGCATGACAAAAAACGTGACCTACTATGACAAACATGTATCATCATGGAAGTGTATTTTTTTGTAGTGATCTTCATCACACAAAATATTCAAATCATGCACAACCCCGATGACAAGCCAAGCAATTGTTTCATACTTTTGATGTTCTCAATTTTTTTAACTTTCACGCAATACATGAGCATGAGCCATGGACATAGCACTATAGGTGGAATAGAAGGTGGTTGTGGAGAAGACAAAACGAACGAGATAGTCTCACATCAACTAGGCGTATCAATGGGCTATGGAGATGCCCATCAATAGATATCAATGTGAGTGAGTAGGGATTGCTATGCAACGGATGCACTAGAGCTATAAGTGTATGAAATCTCAAAAAGAAACTAAGTGGGTGTGCATCCAACTTCCTTGCTTACGAAGACCTAGGGCAATTTGAGGACGCCCATCATTGGAATATACAAGCCAGGTTCTATAATGAAAAATTCCCACTAGTACATGAAAGTGTCAACATAGGAGACTCTCTATCATGAAGATCATGGTGCTACTTTCAAGCACAAGTGTGGTAAAAGGATAGTAACATTGCCCCTTCTCTCTTTTCTCTCATTTTTTTATTTGGGCCTTCTCTCATTTTTTTGGCCTCTTTTTTTTCCGCCCGGAGTCTCATCCCGACTTCTGGGGGAATCATAGTCTCCATCATCCTTTCCTCACATGGGACAATGATCTAATAATGAAGAGCATTCCACTTTTATTTACTTGCAACTCAAGAATTACAACTTGATACTTAGAACAAAATATGACTCTATATGAATGCCTCCGACGGTGTACTGGGATGTGCAATGAATCAAGAGTGACATGTATGAAAAATTATGAATGGTGGCTTTGCCACAAATATGATGTCAACTACATGATCATGCAAAGCAATATGACAATGATGGAGCGTGTCATAATAAACTGAACGGTGGAAAGTTGCATGGCAATATATCTCAGAATGGCTATGGAAATGCCATAATAGGTAGGTATGGTGGCTGTTGTGAGGAAGGTATATGGTGGGTTTATGGTACCGGCGAAAGTTGCATGGCACTAGAGAGGCTAGCAATGGTGAAAAGGTGAGAGTGTGTATAATCCATGGACTCAACATTAGTCATAAAGAACTCATATACTTATTGCAAAAATCTATTAGTTATCGAAACGAAGTACTACACGCATGCTCCTAGGGAGATAGATTTGTAGGAAAACATCATCGCTCGTCCCCGACCACCCCTCATAAGGAAGACAATCAATAAATAAATCATGCTCCAACTTCATCACATAACAGTTCACCATACATGCGTGCTACGGGAATCACAAAATTTCACACAAGTATTTCTCAAATTCACAATTACTCACTAGCATCACTCTAAAATCACCATCTTCATATCTCAAAACAATCATAAGGAATCAAACTTCTCATATTATTCAATGCACTTTATATGAAAGTTTTTATTATATCCCTCTTGGATGCCTATCATATTGGGACTAAATTTATAACCAAAGAAAATTACCATGCTGTTCAAAGACTCTCAAAATAATATAAGTGAAGCATGAGAGTTCATCAATTTCTATAAAATAAAACCACCTCCGTGCTCCTAAAAGATATAAGTGAAGCACATAGAGTATTCTACTAAATCATGATTCATGCGTGTATCTGTCAAAAGCTGTGTACATCAAGGATGATTTTGGCAAACTAAAAAGCAAAGACTCAAATTATACAAGACTTCCAAGAAAAACAAATATCATGTGGTGAATAAAAATATAGCCTCAAGTGAAGTTACCGATAGACGAAGACGAAAGAGGGGATGCCTTTCGGGGCATCCCCAAGCATAAGCTCTTGGTTGTCCTTGAATATTACCTTGGGGTGCCTTGGGCATCCCCAAGCTTAGGCTATTGCCACTCCTTATTCCATAGTCCATCAAATCCTTACCCAAAACTCGAAAACTTCACAACACAAAACTCAACAGAAAATCTCATAAGCTTCGTTAGTATAAGAAAATAAATCACCACATTTGGTACTGTTATGCACTCATTCTTTATTTATATTGGTGTAATATCTACTATATTCCAACTCATCCATAGTTCATACCCCCTGATACTACCCATAGAATCATCAAAATAAGCAAACAACACATAGAAAACAGAATCTATCAAAAACAGAACAGTCTGTAGTAATCTGGATATTTTGAATACTTATGTAACTCCAATTTTTTTGAGAAATCAGGACAACCTAAGAAATTTGTTATTAATCTTCTGCAAAAAAATCGGTATTTTATCACCCTTCCGTTAAAAACTAAAATTATTTTCCTCGGCGCAAAAGTTTCTGTTACGGTTGCTATCTCATAGGTCTTACTTGGCACGAACACTAATTAAAACACAAAACAACATCTAAGTAGATGCTAGATGAATTATTTATTACAAAACAGAACCTAAAAAGCAAAAACAAAAATAAAATTGTGTTGCCTCCCAACAAGTGCTATTTTTTAACACCATTAGCTAAGCATAAAACACGAATAGATCTAGGTATTGTCATCTTTGGTATGCAATCCATAAGTAGCCCTCATAATAGATTCATATGGAAATTTAATTTTGTTTCTTGGAAAGTGTTCCATGCCCTTCCTTAACAGAAATTGAAATCTAATGTTTCCTTCTTTCATATCAGTAATTGCACCAATCGTTCTAAGGAAAGGTCTACCAAGAATAATAGGACATGTAGGATTGCAATCTATATCAAGAACAATGAAATCTATGGGCACATAGTTCCTATTTGCAACAATAAGAACATCATTAATCCTTCCCATTGGTTTCTTAAAAGTGGAATCTGCAAGATGCAAATTTAAAGAACAATCTGCAAATTCACGAAAACCTAGCACATCACATAAAGTTTTTGGAATCATGGAAACACTAGCACCCAAATCACACAAAGCATGGCACTCATCATCTTTAACCTTAATCTTAATAGCAGGTTCCCACTCATGATAAAGTTTGCTAGGGAAAGGGACTTCCAATTCAAACTTTTCTACAAAGGATTGCATCATAGCATCAACGATATGTTTAGTAAAAGCTTTGTTTTGATTATAAGCATGAGCAGAATTCAACATGAATTGCAACAAGGAAATACAATCTATTAAAGAACAATTATCATAATTAAATTCCTTCAAATCCAAAAGAGTGGGTTCATTGCTACTTATACTTTTGACCTCTCCAATCCCACTTTTATCAATTTTTGCATCAAGATCTAAAAACTCTGAATCATTGGGACGCCTTTTAACTAAAGTTGACTCATCTCCAGTCCCATATTTATCAAGATTTATATTGGAAAACAAAGATTCAATAGGATTCACATCAATCACCTTAAGATCTTCATCATTATTTTCAAGGAAACTAGAAGAACACGTTTTTACAAACCAATCTCGCTTAGCACGCATCTTAGCTGTTCTTTCTTTGCATTCATCAATGGAAATTCTCAAAGCTTTGAGAGACTGATTCATATCATGCTTGGGTGGAATAGATCTAAGTTTCAAACTATCAACATCAAGAGAAATTTTATCCACGTTCCTAGCCAAATAATCAATCTTAAGAAATTTTTCTTCAATCAAAGCATTGAAATTCTTTTGTGAACTCATAAATTCTTTAACACTATTCTAAAAATCAGAGGGCACCTTATTATAATTTCCATAAGAATTGTTGTAGGGATTACCATAATTATTAGAGGAATTACTAGGGAACGGCCTAGGATTAGAATTACCTCTATATGCGTTATTACCAAAATTGTTCCTACCAACAAAATTCACATCCATAGATTCATTATTATTCTCAATCAAAGTAGACAAAGGCATATCATTAGGATCAATGGAAGCACTCTTGCTAGAAAATAATTTCATAAGCTCATCCATCTTTCCACTCAAAACATTAACCTCTTCAATCGCATGCACTCTTTTATTAGTGGAAGATCTTTCGGTATGCCATTGAGAATAATTAACCATAATATTATCTAGGAGTTTACTAGCTTCTCCTAAAGTAATTTCCATAAAAGTACCTCCCGTGGCCAAATCTAAAGGATTTCTAGAAGCAAAATTCAATCCGGCATAAAAATTTTGTATAATCATCCACAAATTCAAACCATTAGTAGGGCAATTTTGTATCATCAATTTCATGATCAAGTTGCTTAAAATTCATAATATCGTTCCTAAGGGTGATAATCTTAGCGGGAGGAAAATACTTGGAAATAAAAGCATCTTTACACTTATTTCATGAATCAATACTATTTTTAGGCAAAGATGAAAACCAAGTTTTAGCACGATCTCGGCTTGAGAACGGAAATAGCTTCAATTTAACAATCTCATTATCCACATCCATTTTCTTTTGCATATCACACAAATCAACAAAAGTGTTTAGATGGGAAGCAGCATCTTGATGACCAACAAGTATAGGGGATCAATTGTAGCTCTGTTCGATAAGTAAAAGTGTTGAACCCAACGAGGAGCAGAAGGAAATGACAAGTGGTTTTCAGCAAGGTAATGTCTGCAAGTGTTGAAATTATAAGTAGCAGAGTAGTTTGATAGCAAAGTAATTTGTAACGAGCAAGTAGCGATAGTAGTAACAAAAGTGCAGAAAGGTAGCCCAATCCTTTTGAGGCAAAGGACATGCCAAAACGGTTTCTTATGATAAGCAAAGTGTTCTTGAGGGTACACGGGATTTTCATCTAGTCACTTTCACCATGTTGGTTTGATTTGTGTTTGGTACTTTGATAATTTGATATGTAGGTGGACCGGCGCTTAGGTGTTGTTATTACTTGAACAAACCTCCTACTTATGATTAACCCACCCGCAAGCATCCGCAACTACAATAAAAGTATTAAGAATAAATTCTAACCATGGCATTAAACTTTAGGGTCCAATCCGTCCCTTACGGAATAGCGTATAAACTAGGGTTTAAGCTTCTGTAACTCTCGCAACCTATCATCTAATTGCTACTCTACAATGCATTCCCTTAGGCCCAAATATGGTGAAGTGTCATGTAGTCGACATTCACATGACACCACTAAGGGAATCACAACATACATATTATCAAAATATCAAACACATATCAAGTTCACATGATTACTTGCAACATGATTTCTCCCGTGACCTCAAGAACAAAAGTAACTACTCACAAATGATAATCCTGCTCAAGATAATAGGGGTATTAAATAGCATATTGGATATGAACATATAATCTTCCACCAAATAAACCATATAGTAATCAACTACAAGATGTAATCAACACTACTAGTCACCCACAAGCACCAATCTATAGCTCCGGTAACAAGATTGAACACAAGAGATGAAGTAGGGTTTGAGATGAGATGGTGTTGTTGAAGATGTTGACAGAGATTGCCCTTCCCAAGATGGGAGAGTTGTTGGTGATGATGATGATGATGATTTCCCCCTCTGGGAGGGAAGTTCCCCCGGCAGAATCGCTCCGCCAGAGGGTGCTACCTCTTGAGCACTTGCATTGGTTTTCCCTTGAAGAGGAAAGGGTGGTGCAACAAAGTAGCGCAAGTATTTCCCTTAGTTTTTGAGAACCAAGGTATCAATGCAGTAGGAGGCTACGCACCAGTCCCTCGCACCTACGCAAAACAAATAAATCCTCGCAACCAACGCGATAAGGGGTTCTCAATCCCTACACGGTCACTTGCGAGAGTGAGATCTGATAGATATGATAAGATAATATTTTTGGTATTTTTATGATAAAGATGCAAAGTAAAATAAAAGCAATGAAAATAACTAAGTATTGGAAGATTAATATGATGAAGATAGACCCCGGGGCCATAGGTTTCACTAGTGGCTTCTCTCAAGAGCATAGGTGTTTTACGGTGGGTGAACAAATTACTGTTGACCAATTGACAGAATTGAGCATAGTTATGAGAATATCTAGGTATGATCATGTATATAGGCATCACATCCGAGACAAGTAGACCGACTCCTGCCTGCATCTACTACTATTACTCCACACATCGACTGCTGTCCAGCATGCATCTAGAGTACTAAGTTCAAGAGAACGGAGTAACGCTTTAAGCAAGATGACATGATGTAGAGGGATAAATTCATGCAATATGATAAAAACCCCATCTTGTTATCCTCGATGGCAACAATACAATACGTGCCTTGCTGCCCCTACTATCACTGGGAAAGGACACCACAAGATTGAACCCAAAGCTAAGCACTTCTCCCATTGCAAGAAAGATCAATCTAGTAGGCCAAACCAAACTGATAATTCGAAGAGACTTGCAAAGATAACCAATCATACATAAAAGAATTCATAGAAGATTCAAATATTGTTCATAGATAAACTTGATCATAAACCCACAATTCATCGGTCTCAACAAACACACTGCAAAAGAAGATTACATCGAATAGATCTCCACAAGAGAGGGGGAGAACTTTGTATTGAGATCCAAAAAGAGAGAAGAAGCCATCTAGCTAATAACTATGGACCCAAAGGTCTAAGGTAAACTACTCACACTTCATCGGAAAGGCCGTGGTGTTGATGTAGAAGCCCTCCGTGATCGATGCCCCCTCCGGCGGAGCTCCGGAACAGGCCCCAAGATGGGATCTCGTGGATACAAAAAGTTACAGTGGTGGAATTAGGGTTTTGGCTCCGTATCTGATCGTTTAGGGGTACGTAGGTATATATAGGAGGAAGAAGTACGTCGGTGGGGCAACAGGAGGCCCACGAGGGTGGAGGGCACGCCTGGGGAGGGGGGGGGGGGGGTAGGCGCGCCCCCCTACCTCATGGCCTCCCTGTTGGTTGCTTGACGTAGGGTCCAAGTCTCCTGGATCTTGTTCGTTCCAAAAATCACGTTCCCAAAGGTTTCATTCAGTTTGGAATCCGTTTGATATTCCTTTTCTTCGAAACCCTAAAATAGGCAAAAAAACAGCAATTCTGGGCTGGGCCTCCGGTTAGTAGGTTAGTCCCAAAAATAATATATAAGTGTATAATAAAGCCCAATAATGTCCAAAACAGTAGATAATATAGCATGGAGCAATCAAAAATTATAGATACGTTGGAGACGTATCAAGCATCCCCAAGCTTAATTCCTGCTCGTCCTCGAGTAGGTAAATGATAAAAAAAGAACTTTTGATGTGGAATGCTACTTGGCATAATTTCAATGTAATTCTTCTTAATTGTGGTATGAATATTCAGATCCGAAAGATTCAAGACAAAAGTTCAATATTGACATAAAAATAATAATACTTCAAGCATACTAACTAAGCAATTATGTCTTCTCAAAATAACATGGCCAAAGAAAGTTATCCCTACAAAATCATATAGTCTGGCTACACTCTATCTTCACCACACAAAGTATTTAAATCATGCACCACCCCGATGACAAGCCAAGCAATTGTTTCATACTTTGGTCTTCTCAAACTTTTTCAATCTTCACGCAATACATGAGCGTGAGTCATGGACATAGCACTTTAGGTGGAATAGAATGGTGGTTGTGGAGAAGACAAAAAGGGAGAAGATAGTCTCACATCAACTAGGCGTATCAACGAGCTATGGAGATGCCCATCAATAGATATCAATGTGAGTGAGTAGGGATTGCCATGCAACGGATGCACTAGAGCTATAAGTATATGAAAGCTCAAAAAGAAACTAAGTGGGTGTGCATCCAACTTGCTTGCTCACGAAGACCTAGGGCATTTTGAGGAAGCCCATCATTGGAATATACAAGCCAAGTTCTATAATGAATAATTCCCACTAGTATATGAAAGTGATAACAAAGGAGACTCTCTACTACGAAGATCATGGTGCTACTTTGAAGCACAAGTGTGGTAAAAGGATAGTAGCATTGTCCCTTCTCTCTTTTTCTCTCATTTTTTTATTTGGGCCTTTTATCTTTTTTATGGCCTCTTTTTTTTCGTCCGGAGTCTCATCCCGACTTGTGGGGGAATCATAGTCTCCATCATCATTTCCTCACTTGGGACAATGCTCTAATAATGATGATCATCACACTTTTATTTTCTTACAACTCAAGAATTACAACTCGATACTTAGAACAAGATATGACTCTATATGAATGCCTCCGGCGGTGTGCCGGGATATGCAATGACTCAAGAGTGACATGTATGAAAGAATTATGAACGGTGGCTTTGCCACAAATACAATGTCAACTGCATGATCATGCAAAGCAATATCACAATGATGGAGCGTGTCATAATAAACGGAATGGTGGAAAGTTGCATGGCAATATATCTCGAAATGGCTATGGAAATGCCATGACAGGTAGGTATGGTGGTTGTTTTGAGGAAGGTATATCGTGGGTGTATGATACTAGCGAAAGGTGCGCGGTATTAGAGAGGCTAGCAATGATGGAAGGGTGAGAGTGCGTATGATCCATGGACTCAACATTAGTCATAAAGAACTCATATACTTATTGCAAAAATCTACAAGTTATCAAAGGAAAGTATTACACGCATGCTCCTAGGGGGATAGATTGGTAGGAAAAGACCATCGCTCGTCCCCGAGCGCCACTCATAAGGAAGACAATCCATAAATAAATCATGCTCCGACTGCATCACATAACGGTTCATCATACGTGCATGCTACGGGAATCACAAACTTTAACACAAGTATTTCTCAAATTCATAACTACTCAACTAGCATGACTCTAATATCACCGTATCCATATCTCAAAACAATTATCAAGTATCAAACTTCTCATAGTATTCAACACACTCATAAGAGAATTTTATTATTAATCTTGTATACCTAGCATATTAGGATTATTTAAGCAAATTACCATGCTATTTAAGACTCTAAAAATAATCTAGGTGAAGCATGAGAGATCAATAGTTTCTATAAAACAAATCCACCACCATGCTCTAAAAGATATAAGTGAAGTACTAGAGCAAAACTATATAACTCAAAAGATATAAGTGAAGCACATAGAGTATTCTAATAATTTCCAAATCATGTGTGTCTCTCTCAAAAGGTGTGTACAGCAAAGATGATTGTGGTAAACTAAAAAATAAAGACTCAAATCATACAAGACGCTCCAAGCAAAACACATATCATGTGGTGAATAAAAATATAGCTCCAAGTAAAGTTACCGATAGAAGTAGACGAAAGAGGGGATGCCTTCCGGGGAATCCCCAAGCTTTGGCTTTTAGGTGTCCTTAGATTATCTTGGGGGTGCCATGGGCATCCCCAAGCTTAGGCTCTTGCCACTCCTTGTTCCATAATCCATCAAATCTTTACCCAAAACTTGAAAACTTCACAACACAAAACTTAAAGTAGAAAATCTCGTGAGCTCCGTTAGCGAAAGAAAACAAAAGACCACTTCAAGGTACTGTAATGAACTCATTCTTTATTTTTATTGGTGTTAAACCTACTGTATTCCAACTTCTCTATGGTTTATAAACTATTTTACTAGCCATAGATTCATCAAAATAAGCAAACAACACACGAAAAACAGAATCTGTCAAAAACAGAACAGTCTGTAGTAATCTGTAGCTACCGCAAGATCTGGAACCCCAAAAATTCTAAAATAAATTTCTGGACGTGAGGAATTTATCTATTAATCATCTGCAAAAATAATTAACTAAATATCACTTTGCAAATATAAATGGCAGCAGTTCTCGTGAGCGCTAAAGTTTGTGTTTTTTTACAGCAAGATTAACAAGACTTTCCCCATTTCTTCCCAATGGTTCTACTTGGCACAAACACTAATTAAACACAAAAAAACTGTGACACCCCGAGACCGACGCTTCAGAAGACTTCCATATTTCCGTGAACACCGTATGTTTCACTTGTGCTTGCACTTTCATTTTTTTGCATTGCATCATGTCATCATGCCATCATGTCATTAATCTTTGCAACTTAAATAAATACACCGTATGGATCTTCAGTCCATTTAAACCAAGGGAATTCACATGGTGATTTCTCTTTATAACATATCCTCCCGATATTAGGGAGCTATATTAAATATTCCATTTAGTTGGAACTAATCACCAACCCACTTGCATTTTATAGTTTCCTTCATTTCCGTATACTCACATCCTTGCTCTATTCTCCTTTTGGCCCCAATCCTTCTTGTGGAGCCTTGCTATATATCAAAGAGGTCATTTGCCAACTTTCAGCTTATTTTGAATTTATTAGACCCCCCAAATAAATCCTTTGGCCTCTCTTTTCTTCTCTGTAAGGGAGAGGAAAACCTTTTTTTTCTTTCTTTCTTTTAACCGGATGACCAGGCCTCTGCCGTTACCCTCTCTGATGGTCCGGCCTCCCTGGCCCAAGGATTCCCGCAGCCCTGCTGCAAACCCTAGCCGCCAGGTGTGCTCAATCCCCTCCTCTCCATCGTTCCTTCTCGTGCTGCCAGGGGCCTTCGCTCAATTCCCTTTCCCCAACTTCCTCTGCTCCATATCCTCACCCTCTCGTTCTCCCACCGTCCCCGCGCACGCCCCTGCTCGTGTCCTCCCGAGCGCTAGACAAGCAACGCCGCCGCCGGGAATGGGCCCATCAGCTCTGGGTTCGTCTAGTTCCGTCCCTGCCAGATGCTGCGCCTGAGCTCCTCGCCTCGTCTGCGCTGCAAGCGGCCTCCCCCCCAGCATCGTCGCTGGCCAGCACCAACATCTCCAGCACCACCTCCTGCTGGTCACCTCCACCTCTGGACCCGCTGGTCCTCCTCGTCACCGAGTCGTGCGCCTCCTCATCGCCCAGCCCCCATGTCCACTATGTGCGCCAGCGCCCATGTCCGGGCACCACATTTTCTCCGTTGCCCCGTGCACCATTGGCTGCTTCCCGCTGCACCACCGCCTCCTTGCTGCTGCCTGCCTGAGGCCCTTTTGTCTCGCTGGGTTTTGGTTTGGAAAGAACGACACGCCAAGACCTGTACCCGGACCATTAAGCATCTTCTCCGAGAATTTTGCCAAGTACCATGACACGACGACCCTCGGACGCATCAAGTACCACTACCGTCAAGTACCTCTTCGCAAGACCAAGTTCCTCTATGATATGTGTACGACTACCGACGCCGAAGACCCTTGAACCAATAACGTCAAGTTTGACTGCCGTCGATGTGCACTTCCCCAAGTACCACGCCGTTTCTGGAAGAACCGTGAACATCAAGTTCTCTGCCATGAACGGTTATAGTGTTGTGGATCCGGCAAGTACCCTCTTCGGATCGCCATGTTCGACTGCCGATGACATAAACCACTACCATCGCCAAGATCGCGAGAGCCTCTACTTCCCCTTCAAAACGTGTACCACGACCATCGTCGAAGACCCCGTGGACGTCAAGTTCCGTATCGTGACCTCGAACATCTACGGACATGAACCACTACTTCCCTCGACGTCCCGTGAACGACTACTTCCTCTACGAACCCAAACCGCTCCGTTTGCACGCTTTGAAGGTATAACCGCCGAGAACGAATGTCCGAGAATGAATGCTTGTGTCGTATGAGGTGCACCCTTTGTCTGCACCATGTCCGAATTGTCACTCGTTTTCCATGCCACTGACCCATGGGAACCCGGTAGTCGGGATCACCCCACCATCTTTTGCATGCTCCTGCCACACCTCCTTTGCACCAGTATCTCCACGAGCTATCGAAACCGTTATGTTGCCGTGGCATCATTTTGGATTCATTGCTGTGGCCCCTTTTTCCTCCCGCCATGACGACAAATGCTCCATATCATGCTCTTATCAACATTTTCATAAATATTGCATAAAACTTGCAGATGTCATCCGCATCATGATAACAACATCAAGAATGTTTAAAATTGTTGTTTGCATTAATTTGCTAAATTCATATGGGGATTTACCGGATTTGTTGTTTGTTATATCCGGCCCCATTTAAATTGTTTAGATAGTATAGTTTTCTTATGCTTCGCCTCTTGCCATGTTAACCAACATTTAATATTGTTGAGTACCTAACTGGGAGTGAACTAAATAATTGATGTGGTGTTCCGTCAATATGCAACTCGTTGCATATTGGGCTTCACTTAACTTGTAGTTTTGTTTGTGCACTTTTCCATGCCATGCATATTTAAACCGGACATGCATCATAATTGATTGTGCATCATGCCATGTTTATGTGATGGTTGTTTACTTTGTTGCTTGCTTCTTTCCGGGTTGCTTCTCTCGTTAGCTTCGGTTTCGTCCCGGAGTTGTGAGGATTCGTTCGACTATGTCCGTTTATCTTCTTCATGGAATCATTCTTCTTCCTTGCGGGATCTCAGGCAAGATGACCATACCCTCGAAATCACTTCTATCTTTGCTCGCTAGTTGCTCGCTCTATTGCTATGTCGCGCTACCTACCACTTGCTATATGTAGGATCGAAAGTATGTCTAGAGGGGGGTGATTAGACTACTTAGCCAAATAAAAACTTAACCTTTTCCCAATTTTAGTTCTTGGCAGATTTTAGCTAATTTAGGACAAGTCAAGCAATCATCACATGATTCAAGCAAGCATGCAAAGAGTATATAGGCAGCGGAAAGTAAAGCATGCAACTTGCAAGAATGTAAAGGGAAGGGTTTGGAGAATTCAAACGCAATTGGAGACATGGATGTTTTTCCCGTGGTTCGGATAGGTGGTGCTATCCTACATCCACGTTGATGGAGACTTCAACCCACGAAGTGTAACAGTTGCGCGAGTCCACACAGGGCTCCACCCAAGGGTAACGGTTGCGCGAGTCCACACAGGGCTCCACCCACGAAGGGTCCACGAAGAAGCAACCACCCACAAAGGGTCCACGAAGAAGTAACCTTGTCTATCCCACCATGGCCATCGCCCACATAGGACTTGCCTCACTAGCGGTAGATCTTCACGAAGTAGGCGATCTCCTTGCCCTTACAAACTCCTTGGTTCAACTCCACAATCTTGTCGGAGGCTCCCAAGTGACACCTAGCCAATCTAGGAGACACCACTCTCCAAGAAGTAACAAATGGTGTGTAGGTAATGAACTCCTTGCTCTTGTGCTTCAAATGATAGTCTCCCTAACACTCAACTCTCTCTCATAGGATTTGGATTTAGTGGAAAGAAGATTTGAGTGGAAAGCAACTTGGGAAGGCTAGAGATCAAGATTCATATGGTAGGAATGGAATATCTTGGTCTCAACACATGAGTAGGTGGTTCTCTCTCAGAACATATGAGTTGGAATGGTGTGTGTGTTCTGATGGCTCTCTCTTCCAATGAAGAGGAGGTGGAGGGGTATATATAGCCTCCACACAAAATCCAACCGTTACACACAGTTTTCCAATCTCAGTGGGACCGAATCAACAAACTCGGTCGGACCGAAAATGTAAACCTAGTGACCATTAGGGATTTTCGGTGGGACTGACATGCAACTCGGTAGGACCGATATGGTTAGGGTTTGGGCATAACGTAATCACGGTGAGACCGATTACACAAACTCGGTGAGACCGAATTTGGTAATTAGCTAACCAGAGAGTTGGTTAGGCAAACTCGGTGGGACCGATTTGCTCTTTCGGTGAGACCGAGTGGAACTCGGTGAGACCGAAAAGTTACAAAGGGGAAACACTGAGTTTACATTGCAATCTCGGTGGGACTGATTCGCTCTTTCAGTGAGACCGAAAAGTTACGAAAGGGAAACAGAGAGTTTGCAATCCCATCTCGGTGAGACCGAGATCCTTATCGGTAGAACCGAATTGCTAGGGTTTGGCAGTGGCTAATGACAAGTGAAACTCGGTGGCGCCGGATAGGAAGAATCGGTAGGACCGAGTTTGGCTTACGGTTTAGGTCATATGTGGATATGGGAAAGTAGTTGAGGGTTTTGGAGCATATCACTAAGCACATGAAGCAAGAGGCTCATTAAGCAACACCTCATCCCTCCTTGATAGTATTGGCTTTTCCTATGGACTCAATGTGATCTTGGATCACTAAAATATAAAATGAAGAGTCTTGAGCTTTTGAGCTTGAGCCAATCCTTTGTCCTTAGCATTTTGAGGGTTCCACTTTCACATCCATGCCATGCCAATCATTGAGCTTTCCTGAAATAATCATCTTGGAATAGCATTAGCTCAATGAGCTATATGTTGTTATGAATTACCAAAACCACCTAGGGATAGTTGCACTTTCACTATATCATGCCTCCCATATTTCCATGTCAAGCCTCTAACCCACCTTTCCTAGCAAACCGTTGTTTGGCTATGTTACCGCTTTGCTCAGCCCCTCTTATAGCGTTGCTAGTTGCAGGTGAAGATGAAGTTTGTTCCATGTTGGAACATGGATATGTTGGGATATCACATTATCTCTTATTCTAATTAATGCATCTATTTACTTGGTAAAGGGTGGAAGGCTCGGCCTTATGCCTGGTGTTTTGTTCCACTCTTGCCGCCCTAGTTTCCATCATACCGGTGTTATGTTCCTTGATTTTGCGTTCCTTCCGTGGTTGGGTGTTATGGGAACCCCTTGACAGTTCGCTTTGAATAAAACTACTCATGCAAGTCCCAACCTTGGTTTTACATTTGCCTCACCTAGCCTTTTTCCTTTGGGTTTCCGGAGCCCGAGGGTCATCTTTATTTTAACCCCCCCGGGCCAGTGCTTCTCTAAGTGTTGGTCCAACCTGAGCGATGTCCAGCGCCTCCTGGGCAACCAGGGTCTATGCCAACCCGACGTCTGGCTCATCCGATGTGCCCTGAGAACGAGATATGTGCAACTCCGATCGGGATTTGTTAGCACATCCGGGCGGCTTTGCTGGTCTTTTTTTACCATTGTCGAAATGTCTTGTAACCGGGATTCTGAGTCTGATCGGGTCTTCCTGGGAGAAGGAATATCCTTCGTTGACCGTGAGGGCTTGTGATGGGCTAAGTTGGTACACCCCTGCAGGGTTTGAACTTTCGAAAGTCATCCCGCGGTTATGGGTAGATGGGAATTTGTTAATGTCCGGTTGTAGAGAACTTGAAACTTAACCTAATTAAAATGCATCAACCGTGTGCGTAGCCGTGATGGTCTCTTTCCGGCGGAGTCCGGGAAGTGAACACGGTTCTTGTGTTATGCTTGAACATAAGTAGATTCAGGATCACTTCTTGATCACTTCTAGTTCACGACCGTGCTTTGCTTCTCTTCTCGCTCTTATTTGCGCATGTTAGCCACCATATATGCTTAGTGCTTGCTGCAGCTCCACCTCACTACCCCTTTCCTACCCATAAGCTTAAATACTCTTGATCTCACGGGTGTGAGATTGCTGAGTCCTCGTGGCTCACAGATACTTCCAAACAGTTGCAGGTGCCGATGATACCAGTGCAGGTGACGCAACTGAGCTCAGATGGGAGCTCGATGAAGGCATGTTCGTTGTGTTGTTTCATTTCTAGTTGATCAGTAGTGGAGCCCAGTCGGGGCGATCTGGATGATGCAATGCTATATTTATGTATTGTGTGAAGTGGTGATTGTAAGCCAACTCTTTATCCCTTTCTTATTCAGTACATGGGATGTGTAAAGATTACCCCTCTTGCGAGATGCCTACTATGCGGTTATGCCTCTAAGTTGTGCTCCGACACGTGGGAGATATAGCCGCATCGTGGGTGTTACAAGTTGGTTATCAGAGCCTTCCCCAACTTAGGAGCCCCCTGCTTGATCGAATCGCTGACGTTGTTGAGTCTAGAAAAAATGTTTTGAGTCTTTTAGGATTATATATATCGAAGAGTAGGATTCTTTTACTCCCCAGTCCCTTCGTTGCTCTGGTGAGGCCTCCTGACGTAGAGTTTTGACTCTTCTCTTCTCAAATTTCACGGATTTTTTTAGGATCACGCGGGTATCTTGGAATCGTTCCGATGGTTTTGTGACGAGAACATTGTTCTTGGTGCCTCCTGACATTTAGGGGTTGTGGCAGTGTCCCGGGGAGTTGAGCTCCGAGGTGTTGTCGTCACAATTTTATCATTGAAGTTCTGGAATACCTGAGTTCGCCGACATCGAAAATCTCTTTTATGAAGTTGTTGGTGAGATAACCTCGACGCCACCTAGTACTGGGGCGGGAGTTCGGGAGTATTGCCATAACTCGTATAACGGATGCTTTTCGAAGGTTGAGGTAAATGATTTCCGAAGGTTTCTTGGTTATGTGTTGAAGGATGGATACAACTGGATGTAGGTATTGTTAGTTTGGGTGAGATATTATACTTCCCCTGTATCCCCAACACCTGATTGCATATCCAGAAAGTTTTGGCAGTTTATAAGTGGGAATTCAAGTAGCTCCTAGAATAATCTTTCCAACAAACACATGATAGATATGGGATCTATCATCTGTTTGTTTCCAGCTTATTCTGCGAGCCAAATCCTTTGTTTTTTTCGAGTTGTGGTATTCGAGTTGCTTCAATGTCAATTGTTGATTCCATAACTTATTCTAAACGGTGTTCTCATATTTCTATGGGAATACTAATCCTTCATGATAATCGAGATTGTCATGTCAATCCTTTTCAACTGGCGTGTTTCTCTTCAAGTAAATCCAATCATTTCAACATCCGCAAGATCAACTCTAAGTTTTCTCAACGGTGTTTGTTTCATCCATCCCAAGTTACTTTTGTTTTCAAGCCCTCCCACCCTTTTTCTTCAAGGAATCAGATGTCTTAATCAAGTATCCATCTTATTGATGTGAAGTCTCTCCATTCTTTTCAATCAATATTCTTATTCGGTGATTCTCAGGAAGATGCTAACGGAGCTTCAAGTTCATCATTCTTCGTTCTTTTTCTTCTCCGGTGGATTCAATTCAATCTTTGTCGATCATATATTTTCCTTGTTTCAAAGGTTTCGTCTTGCCAGTGCACCTCTTAATTACTCACCTCTATCTATTCATATTCGGAGTGTTGAAGATATCTCAGAAGGCTCGTCTTTTCATTCAAGATCCATTCAACCTATTTCGAGGTTGTCATCTCATTCAAGACATTTATTTGAACCGGTGCAATCTCTCTTTCAAATCGTTCAACGGTGTTTCTCTTGAGTGGACCCTAACCCACAGGTCTTTTCCCAGGATCTTACCTGACACTTCTAATTTTCTGGAGTTATTTTCGAATTCCTTTCAAAGTATGATGTAAGTATAAATTGTCATCAGTCATATGTCTTTCTCTAAGATCTCTCAAATCCTTTTCGTCGTTGGTTCAACCTTTCCATTCTTCATTCAGGAGTGCGTCCACAATTCACGACGGTGTTTCTCGTCGTCATTCTCGGATTTTAAAGACCGAGAAAGAGCTCCTCTTAAAATCTTATCCGTTCTCTCAAAGATTCGTGGTTCTAGCATTATGCCATCCTCTCATAATTGTTTTCAACTGTGAGAATTCTTTTCAACCATCAGGAGCAATTCAGGAGTCTTTTCAGTTTGATTCTCCCAAGGCCATCAATTCAGGTTTATTCATTCTCAGCTTTCAACTATTATTCTCCAAATCTTACCGGTGCATCATTCAAGTATTCTCTAATCAGCTCGTGATCTCTTTGTTCTCTTGTATCATTTCCCTCAAGTATCAACGCCATTTTCTAATTCCTCCCGGTGAATCGTTCATTTTCTTCACTTGTTTTCAATTCTTATCGTGGTTCATTAAAGATTTCTCTTCCTTCGTTATCATATCAATTCATTCGTTCTTTCGAAATCCTACTGGTGGTTCGTTGAAGACCTTCCTCAAGTTTGGGCTATATCTTTTCAATCTTTTCAAGAAGAATAAGTAGTATGCCAAATCCATTGCTTGTTATCAAGTTAAGTTGATGAAGGATAAACATACAGTAAATCTTATTCTTGTTTTCTTTGAGGTGATTCTATTCTTTTCTTCCGGAGCTCATTCATGATATCAATTCTTGATTTCATTTGTTCATCTTTCTTTCCGGAGTTCCATGTTTTCTCGGGTATATCATTTCAAAGCTTCATCTAATCACTGCAAGGCTTCTCCCAGAGTCCTTTTCAACTTTCCCTTTCGTTTGATCATCCTTTTGTTACCGGAGTTCTTTGTGGAGGCTCTACATGGTGGCTCATCAAGGATTCCTTTCATTCTTCTTTCGCTCTTCAAGGTTGCTCTCAAAGTTATGATCCACCAAGTTATACTCTCAAATAAACATAATGCTCAACACATGTCTTGTTTTGAGGAGTTCAAGCATTCTTCATCTCGCATTCCGGAGTGCAATTCTTTCATATATCATCTCTTGAGGTGGTGTTATGTCATTGTTGATAATTTCCCTTCGTGTTTCATGATTCACTGGTTTTCAAGAGTGACATATTTAAATCCATCATTTTCTCTTCGCTCAAGTCATCTTTTCAACCAACCAATCTCTTCATTGGAGTTATTTTGGTATAGATTTCACCTAAAGCCTTCCATTGGGAATGTTTCTCTTTGTGATGATTACCTATGATCCAAGTTTTTTTATCACCTCGGCGGAAGAAGCTTTTTTATCATTTCTAGCTCTCAATCAAATCTTTTTCGTGAGTGGCAGGTTGTCACCTCATAATTTTGAGATGCCTTTTATAAGACCACATCAAGCTTATCCTTTCGTTGTTGGTTTTCCAACAACTCCATTATAACCTTCTTGGAAGGGTGCTCTCCAACTCTTTCGTGGCAGAAGTTGGCATTTTCTGCTCCATTCTTTCATTCCAATGATTTATCTTCTATTCTTTATTCCGGAGGCATTGTGTTGTTGCTCTCTTCGACCCATCTTCTTGTTTTGTCAACATCATGTTCTTTCCTCTGCTTATCCATTTAACCGGAGTGTTGTGCCCTTTTCTCAAGTTCTTTTCACCTTATCAAGTCTTGCATCTCTTTTCAACCGGAGTATTGCCCGAATTTGTTCTTCCTTGTTCCTTTTTCCTAACGGAGTGTTTTCAACTTTGTTCATCTTCGTGGCATTCTTCCTTTCTTTTTGCCCAACCTCACAAGGTTCTTTGGTTTCAATCATTCTTCAAAGGAGCAACTTAGTTTTACCTCTTATCTTCCTCTTCTTTTTCCCTCCGGTGCCATCCTAGATCTCGGGACGAGTCCTCTTGTAGTGGTGGAGTGTTGTGACACCCCGAGACCGACACTTCAGAAGACTTCCATATTTTCGTGATCGCCGTGTGTTTCATTTGTGCTTGCTCTTTCATTTTTTTTGCATTGCATAATGTCATCATGTCATTAATCTTTGCAACTTAAATAAATAAACTGTATGGATCTTCAGTCCATTTAAACCAAGGGAATTCACATGGTGATTTCTCTTTATAACATATCCTCCCGATATTAGGGAGCTATATTAAATATTCCATTTATTTGGAACTAATCACCAACCCACTTGCATTTTATAGTTTCCTTCGTTTCCATATACTCACATCCTTGCTCTATTCTCCTTTTGGCCCCAATCCTTCTTGTGGAGGCTTGCTATATATCAAAGAGGTCACTTGCCAACTTTCAGCTTATTTTGAATTTATTAGACCCCCCAAATAAATCCTTTGGCCTCTCTTTTCTTCTCTGCAAGGAAGAGGAAAACCTTTTTGCTTTATTTCTTTTAACCAAATGACCAGGCCTCTGGCCGTTACCCTCTCTGATGGGCCGGCCTCCCTGGCCCAAGGATTCCCGCAGCCCCACTTCAAACCCTAGCTGCCAGGTGTGCTCGATCCCCTCCTCTCCATCGTTCCTCCTCGCGCCGCCAGGGGCCTTTGCTCGATTCCCTTTCCCCATATTCCTCCGCTCCATCTCCTCACCCTCTCGTTCTCCCACCATCCCCGCGCGCGCCATGGCGTCCTCCAGCTAAGTCGCACCGGCTGGCCACCGGAGTTGTTGCCGGATGCCACCCCACAGCTCCCTGCCTCCCGCTCCCTCCTTGATTAAGTTCGAGAGGAGCTCAAACCCCAAGCTGACCCCGAGCGCTCCCTCAGAACAAGCATGCCACTGCTCGTGTCCTCCCGAGCGCTAGACAAACAGCGTCGCCGCCAGGAATGGGCCCATCAGCTCTGGGTTCATCTAGTTCCGTCCCTGCCGGATGCTGCGCCTGAGCTCCTCGCCTTGTCCGCGCTGGAAGCGGCCTCCCCCGCCCCATCATCGTCGCCGGCCACCACCAACATCTCCAGCACCGCCTCCTGCTAGTCACCTCCACCCCTGGACCCGCTGATCCTCCTCGTCACCGAGCCATGCGCCTCCTCATCGCCCAGCCTCCATGTCCACTGTGTGTGCCAGCGCCCATGTCCGAGCACCACATTTTCTTCGCTGCCCCGTGCACCTTTGGCTGCTTCCCACCGCACCACTGCCTCCTTGTTGCTGCCTGCCTGAGGCCCTTTTGTCTCGCTGGGTTTTGGTTTGGCAAGAACGACACGCCAAGACCCGTACCCGGACCATTAAGCATCTTCTCCAAGAATTTTGCCAAGTACCACGACACGACGACCCTCGGACGCATCAAGTACCACTACCGTCAAGTACCTATTCACAAGACCAAGTTCCTCTACGATATGTGTACGACTACCGATGTCGAAGACCCTTGAACCAATAATGTCAAGTTTGACTGCCGTCGACGTGCACTTCCCCAAGTACCACGCCGGTTCTGGAAGAACCGTAAACATCAAGTTCTCTGCCATGAACAGTTATAGTGTTGTGGATCCGGCAAGTACCCTCTTCGGATCGCCATGTTCGACTACCGATGGCATATACCACTACCATCGCCAAGATCGCGAGAACCTCTACTTCCCCTTCAAAACATGTACCACGACCATCGCTGAAGACCCCGTGGACGTCAAGTTCCTTATCGTGACCCCGAACATCTACGGACATGAGCCACTACTTCCCTCGACGTCTCGTGAACGACTACTTCCTCTACGAACCCGAACCGCTCCGTTTGCACGCTTTGAAGGTATAACCGCCGAGAACGAACGTCCGAGAATGAATGCTTGTGTCATATGAGGTGCACCCTTTGTTTGCACCATGTCTGAATTGTCACTTGTTTCCCATGCCACTGACCCATGGGAACCCGGTAGTCGGGATCACCCCACCATCTTTTGCACGCTCCTGCCACACCTCCTTTGCACCGGTATCTCCAGGAGCTACCGGAACCGTTATGTTGCTGTGGCATCATTTCGGATTCATTGTCGTGGCCCCTTTTTCCTCCCGCCATGACAACAAATGCTTCATATCATGCTCTTATCAACATTTTCATAAATATTGCATAAAACTTGCACATGTCATCCGCATCATGATAACAACATCAAGAATGTTTAAAATTGTTGTTTGCATTAATTTGCTAAATTCATATGGGGATTTACCGGATTTGTTGTTTGTTATATCCGACCCCATTTAAAATGTTTTGATAGTATAGTTTTGTTATGCGTCGCCTCTTGCCGGTTAACCAACATTTAATATTGTTGAGTACCTAACCGGGAGTGAACTAAATAATTGATGTGGCGTTCTGTCAATATGCAACTCGTTGCATATTGGACTCCACTTAACTTGTAGTTTTGTTTGTGCACTTTGCCATGCCATGCATATTTAAACCGGACATGCATCATACTTGATTTTGCATCATGCCATGTTTATGTGATGGTTGTTTACTTTGTTGCTTGCTTCTTTCCGGGTTGCTTCTCTCGTTAGCTTCGGTTTCGTTCCGGAGTTGTGAGGATTCGTTCGACTACGTCCGTTTATCTTCTTCATGGAATCGTTCTTCTTCCTTGCAGGATCTCAGGCAAGATGACCATACCCTTGAAATCACTTCTATCTTTGTTTGCTAGTTGCTCTCTCTATTGCTATGCCACGCTACCTACCACTTGCTATATCATGCCTCCCATATTGCCATGTCAAGCCTCTAACCCACCTTTCCTAGCAAACCGTTCTTTGGCTATGTTACCGCTTTGCTCAGCCCCTCTTATAGCATTGCTAGTTGCAGGTGAAGATGAAGTTTGTTCCATGTTGGAACATGGATAAGTTGGGACATCACAATATCTCTTATTCTAATTAATGCATCTATTTACTTGGTAAAGGGTGGAAGGCTCGGCCTTATGCCTGGTGTTTTGTTCCACTCTTGCCGCCCTAGTTTCCGTCATACCGGTGTTATGTTCCTTGATTTTGCGTACCTTACGCGGTTGGGTGTTATGGGAACCCCTTGACAGTTCGCTTTGAATAAAACTTCTCCCGCAAGGCCCAACCTTGGTTTTACATTTGCCTCACCTAGCCTTTTTCCTTTGGGTTTCCGGAGCCCGAGGGTCATCTTTATTTTAACACCCCGGGCCAGTGCTTCTCTAAGTGTTGGTCCAAGCTGAGCGATGTCCGGCGCCCCCTGGGCAACCAGGGTCTATGCCAACCCGATGTCTAGCTCATCCGGTGTGCCCTGAGAACGAGATACGTGCAGCTCCTATCGGGATTTGTCGGCACATCCGGGCGGCTTTGCTGGTCTTTTTTTACCATTATCGAAATGTCTTATAACTGGGATTTCGAGTGTGATTGGGTCTTCCTGGGAGAAGGAATATCCTTCGTTGACCGTGAGAGCTTGTGATGGGCTAAGTTGGGACACCCCTGCAGGGTTTGAACTTTCGAAAGTCGTGCCCGCGGTTATGGGCAGATGGGAATTTGTTAATGTCCGGTTGTAGAGAACTTGAAACTTAACCTAATTAAAATGCATCAACCGTGTGCGTAGCCGTGATGGTCTCTTTCCGGCTGAGTCCGGGGAGTGAACACGGTTCTTGTGTTATGCTTGAATGTAAGTAGATTCAGGATCACTTCTTGATCACTTCTAGTTCACGACCGTGCTTTGCTTCTCTTCTCGCTCTTATTTGCACATGTTAGCCACCATATATGCTTAGTGCTTGCTGCAGCTCCACCTCACTACCCCTTTCCTACCCATAAGCTTAAATAGTCTTGATCTCGCGGGTGTGAGATTGCTGAGTCCTCTTGGCTCACAGATACTTCCAAATAGTTGCTGGTGCCGATGATACCAGTGCAGGTGACGCAACTGAGCTCAAATGGGAGCTCGATGAAGGCGTGTTCATTGTGTTGTTTCATTTCCAGTTGATCAGTAGTGGAGCCCAATCGGGGCGATCGGGGATCTAGCATTTGGGGTTGTCTTCTTTATTTTGGTTCCGTAGTCGGACCTTGATTGTATTCTGGATGATGTAATGCTATATTTATGTATTGTGTGAAGTGGTGATTGTAAGCCAACTCTTTATCCCTTTCTTATTCAGTACATGGGATGTGTAAAGATTACCCCTCTTGTGACATGCCTACTATGCGGTTATGCCTCTAAGTCATGCTCCGACACGTGGGAGATATAGCCGCATCGTGGGTGTTACAAAAACACAACCAAAACAGAGGCTAGATAAATTATTTATTACTAAACAGGAGCAAAAAGCAAGTAATAAAAATAAAATTGGGTTGCCTCCCAACTAGCACTATCGTTTAACGCCCCTAGCTAGGCATAAAAAGCAAGGATAGATCTAGGTATTGCTATATTTGGTAGGCAATCCATAAGTGGCTCTCATAATAGTGGAATCCGCAAGGTGCAAGTTTAGAGAGCAATCATCAAAATCACGGAAACCTAACAAATCACACAAAGTCTTTGGAATCGTGGAAACACTAGCACCCAAATCACACAAAGGATAGCATTGATGATCTTTAATTCTAGGGATAGAAACTTCCAACTCAAGTTTTTCTTCATAAGATTGCATCAAAGCATCAACAATATGTTTGGTAAAAGCTTTATTTTGACTATAAGCACGAGGAGAATTTAGCACGGATTGTAACAAGGAAATACAATCTATCCAAGAGCAGCTATTATAATTAAATTCCTTGAAATCCAAAATAGTAGGTTCATTAACATCTAGAGTTTTGATCTCTTCAATCCCACTTTTATCAAATTTAGCATCAAGATCTAAAAACTCCTAATTTTTGGAACGCCTTCTAGGTAAAGGTGGATCATATTCAGTCCCATCATTATCAAGATTCATATTGCAAAACAAAGATTTAATAGGGGACACATCAATAACTTTTAGATCTTCATCTTTATTATCATGGTAACTAGAAGAGCACGCTTTTATAAAGGAATCTTTCTTAGCACGCATCCTAGCGGTTCTTTCTTTGCACTCATCAATGGAAATTCTCATGGCTTTGAGAGACTCATTGATATCATGCTTAGGTGGAATAGATCTAAGTTTCAAAGAATAAACATCAAGAGAAATTCTATCAACGTTCCTAGCCAACTCATCAATCTTAAGCAATTTTTCTTCAATCAAAGCATTGAAATTCTTTTGCGAAGTAATAAAGTCTTTAATATTAGATTCAAAATCAGAGGGCATCTTATTGAAATTTCCATAAGAATTGTTGTAGGAATTACCATAATTATTAGAAGAATTACTAGGATAAGGCCTAGGATTAAAGTTTCCTCTATATGCATTGTTACCAAAATTGTTCTTACCAACAAAATTCACATCCATAGATTCATTATTATTCTCAATCAAAGTAGACAAAGGCATATCATTAGGATCAGAAGAAACACTTTTATTAGCAAATAATTTCATAAGTTCATCCATCTTTCCACTCAAAACATTAATTTCTTCTATCGCATGCACTTTCTTATTAGTAGATCTTTCAGTGTGCCATTGAGAATAATTAACCATAATATTATCTAGGAGTTTAGTAGCTTCTCCTAAAGTGATTTCCATAAAAGTGCCTCCCGCGGCCGAATCTAAAGATTTCTAGAAGCAAAATTCAATCCGGCATAAATTTTTTGTATAATCATACACAAATTCAAACCATGAGTAGGGCAATTACGTATCATTAATTTCATCATCTCCCAAGCTTGTGCAACATGTTCATGATCAAGTTGCTTAAAATTCATAATATCGTTACTAAGATAGATGATCTTAGTGGGAGGAAAATACTTAGAGATAAAAGCATCTTCGCACTTATTCCACGAATCAATACTATTTTTAGGCAAAGACGAAAACCAAGCTTTAGCATGATATCTAAGCGAAAAAGGAAATAGCTTCAATTTAACAATATCATTGTCCACATCTTTCTTATTTTGCATATCACACAAATCAACGAAGCTATTTAGATGGGTAGCGGCATCTTCACTAGGAAGGATGGAAAACGGATCTTTCATGAAAAGATTTAGCAAGGCAGCATTAATTTCACAAGATTCAACATCGGTAAGAGGAGCAATCAGAGTGCTAATACAATCATTGTTGTTGGTATTGGTAAAGTCACAAATTTAGTGTTATCTTGAGCCATCGTGACAAGCAAGCAATCCAACACACAAGCAAACGAGGAACGGGCAAATAGAGGCAAATAGAGAAAGAAAGGGATGATAGAGAGAGAGAGGGCGAATAAAACGGCAAGGGTGATGTGGGGGAGAGGAAAACAAGAGGCAAATGGCAAATAATGTAATGCGGGAGATATTGGTTTGTGATGGGTACTTGGTATGTTGACTTTTGCGTAGACCTCCCCGGCAACGGCGCCAGAAATGGCTCGTTGATGGGAGTCAAATCTTGACTTGACTTGGCGCGAATCTCCCCAGCAACGACTAGAAAATGCTTCTTGCTACCTCTTGAGCACTTGCGTTGGTTTTCCCTTGAAGAGGAAAGGGTGGTGCAGCAAAGTAGCGTAAGTATTTCCCTCAGTTTTTGAGAACCAAGGTATCAATCCAGTAGGAGGCTACGCGCCAATCCCTCGCACCTACACAAAACAAATAAATCCTCGCATCCAACATGATAAGGGGTTGTCAATCCCTACACAGTCACTTACGAGAGTGATATCTGATAGATATGATAAGATAATATTTTTGGTATTTTTATGATAAAGATGCAAAGTAAAATAAAATCAATGAAAATAACTAAGTATTGGAAGATTAATATGATGAAGACAGACCTGGGGGGCATAGGTTTCACTAGTGGCTTCTCTCAAGAGCATAGGTGTTTTACAGTGGGTCAACAAATTACTGTTGAGCAATTGACAGAATTGAGCATAGTTATGAGAATATCTAGGTATGATCATGTATATAGGTATCACATCCGAGACAAGTAGACCGACTCCTGCCTGCATCTACTACTATTACTCCACACATCGACCGCTATCCAGCATGCATCTAGAGTATTAAGTTCAAGAGAACAGAGTAACGCTTTAAGCAAGATGACATGATGTAGAGGGATAAATTCATGCAATATGATAAAAAACCCATCTTGTTATCCTCGATGGCAACAATACAATACGTGCCTTGCTGCCCCTACTATTACTGGGAAAGGACACCGCAAGATTGAACCCAAAGCTAAGCACTTCCCCCATTGCAAGAAAGATCAATCAAGTAGGCCAAACCAAACTGATAATTAGAAGAGACTTGCAAAGATAACCAATCATACATAAAAGAATTCAGAGAAGATTCAAATATTGTTCATAGATAAACTTGATCATAAACCCACAATTCATCGGTCTCAACAAACACACCGCAAAAGAAGATTACATCGAATAGATCTCCACAAGAGAGGGGGAGAACTTTGTATTGAGATCCAAAAAGAGAGAATAATCCATCTAGCTAATAACTATAGACCCGAAGGTCTAAGGTAAACTACTCACACTTCATCAGAAAGGCTATGGCGTTGATGTAGAAGCCCTCCGTGATCGATGCCCCCTCCGGCGGAGCTCTGGAATAGGCCCCAAGATGGGATCTCGTGGATACAGAAAGTTACGGCGGTGGAATTAGGGTTTTGTCTCCATATCTGATCGTTTGGGGTACATAGGTATATATAAGAGGAAGAAGTATGTCGGTGGAGCAACAGGGGGTCCACGAGGGTGGAGGGCGCGCCGGGGGGGGGGGGGGTAGGCGCGCCCCCTACCTCGTGGCCTCCATGTTGGTTGCTTGACGTACGGTCCAAGTCTCCTGGATCTTGTTCGTTCCAAAAATCACGTTCCCGAAGGTTTCATTCCATTTGGACTCCGTTCGATATTCCTTTTCTTCGAAACCCTAAAATAGGCAAAAAAACAGCAATTCTGGGATGGGCCTCCGGTTAGTAGGTTAGTCCCAAAAATAATATAAAAGTGTATAATAAAGCACAATAATGTCCAAAACAATAGATAATATAGCATGGAGCAATCAAAAATTATAGATACGTTGGAGATGTATCAGAGGGCAAAAGTGCTCGTGCCCAAGTTCCACCTCGAGATGGCGGCGCTCCATCCCGAAAGTCCTCTCCTTATTTTTTCTAGATCAAAATGACCTATATACCAGAAGATGGGCACCGTAGGTGGGCCTGGGTGAGCACAACCTACCAGGGACGCCCAGGTGGGTTGTGCCCACCTGGTGGGCCCCCTCTAGTAGTTATTTGCTCCAATATTCTTCATATATTTGATAAAAAATCTCCGTGAAGTTTCAGCTTGCTTGGAGTTTTGCAGAATAGGTGGCTTGACGTAGCTTTTCCAGGTCCAGATTTCCAGCTGCCGGAATTCTCCCTCTTTGTGTATACCTTGCATATTATGAGAGAAAAGGCATTAGAATTACTCCAAAAAGCATTATTATGGATAAAAACATCATAAATAACAGTAAGAAAACATGATGCAAAATGGACGTATCAACTCCCCCAAGCTTAGACCCCGCTTATCCTCAAGCAAAAATCGAAATCAAAAAACATGTCAAATTCTTAGAGAGAGAGAGAGGCGTCGATAAAAAAAATATGGACATATAAGCATCGTGTTCATTATTATAACAACAACAAACTTAAACATAAAACTTTTAGCAAAGAACTTTTATCATAGACTTCTCATGAATAAGTAACAATTCATCACACTTTTGAAGTATAAAGCAAAAACTCTATTAAAAACCAACAAACTATGTTCTCAATCAACTTTGCAACTAAAATTCATCATCTTTTCAGGAAGGGTCACATACCGGAGCCTTTAGGCAAGTCCACATACTCAACCATCATATAGTCTTCTATGATTGCTAACACTCACCATGTATACATGAGCAAAATGTTTCAACCGGACACATAGGAAGATAGGGGCTTATAGTTTCGCCTCCCAATGTATTCATCTCAAGGGTGATGTCAACAATAATAACTCATGCTATCTATACTCATCTGGACATATGTGCCTAGATCTTTCCTCACCACATGATGCTTGACAAAGGAAAAAAATTAAAAAGGAATAGAAGGAAAACTATGACTCTTTGCATAAAGGTAAATACATAAAAGTAAAAGATAGGCCCTTCGCAGAGGGAAGCAGAGGTTGCCATGTGCTTATTTGCTTGTATGATCAACCCCTTAGTGCAAAAGAACGTCACGTTGCATTGCCCCTTGTGATAGCGACCTTTATTATGCAGTATGTCGCTTTTATTCTTCACCATCACAAGTTAGTGCAATGCTCAATTTTCTCTTACACTAAATGATCTCACAATTTTAGAAGCAATTTTTATTGCCTTTTTGCACTGATGACAACTTACTTGAGGTATCTTGCTCAATCCATAGGTAGGTATGGTGGACACTTGAAACTAAGATTTGGGTTTAAGGGTTTTTGGATGCACAAGTAGTATCTCTACTTAGTGCGGAATTTTTGGCTAGCAAAGATAGGGGCAAGCACCACATGTTAAAGGATCTATGACAATATGACTTCTATGTGAATATAAACAAACATAAACCATTAAGTTGTCTTCCTTGTCCAACATCAATAGTTTTGGCATATAATATTTTGATGAGGGCTCACAATCACAAAAGATTTCTAGGATAGTATAGTTATATGTTAATCTTCTCTTCCCTTATTAATTCTTTCATGAGTTGCATCATTGACTAATGCTATGTTTGTCAATCGCTAATAAAATTTTCTACCTATACTTTTCCTTATGTGGTGTCATCACCTACCATAAGATTAGTATATGATCTTTTCGATTTATTTCATTTCTGTTTTTCTTTTACTTGCAACATGAAAGTAGAGAAAGCAAAAACTCAAAATAAACTTTGTTATATATCTTGCACACGATTACAAGGATAGGTCACTAAGAAAATTCTCAAAGAAGAAAGGATCGAACTAAACATTTATTCAACTAAAGAAAAAGATCAAACTAAAATTAGTAAAGGCAAAAAGATAGTGGGATGATACGATACCGGGGCATCTCCCCCATGCTTGGCGGAAGCCAAGGGGAGTGCCCATACCCGATACTCAATTCTCTTTGGGTGATGAAGAAGAAGGTGGTGGTGAAGAGATCTTGTCCTCGAATTTCCATGGCAGTGGTCCACCATCATAAGAGGAGGAGTGAGTCTCCCGGGTCCTACAACTAGCAGCCAAACTCATACCTTTAAGCCTCGCCTCATATTCAAAGACTTGGTTTTGGAGATCATAGATCTGGCTTTGGGGGAAGTTGACTTGCTCGTTGAGGGTGAATACAATGTCCTTCATGGGCTTGCCATCCACCTTGAGATCACATGAGAGGTCCGTGATGAGGTGATTGGCGTTGAGTCCACGCTCCACCATCCCCTTACACCAGAAGTCGTCCTGCTCCATAGCTTCAAGCCTAGCCTCCATAGTTCATGTCCCTTTAGGATCTTGCACATCACGGATGTGGAGCAACCCCTCATGCATCTGGATGAACTGAGGGTGCTGCACCACCTCCCATAGATATGGGTTGATGACTTTCTTGAAGAACTTGTCCTTGGAGGAGCTTGAGGTTGCCATGGTAGATGGGATCTGACAGAAAACAACAAGAAAAGAGACCAGCGGATTTCTTTGCGATACGGTGGTTAACAGGTTCAGGAAGTATATATAGATTTTTTATCTTGGGAAATAAGCAAACAGAAGAAAAAAGGAGTCCGGAAGGTGTCCTAGGTGGGCACAACCCACCTGGTCGCATCAGGAAAGCCTGGCATGCCCTGGTGTCTTGTGCCCACCAGGGTACGCTTCCTGGAAGTTTCTTATTTTCCTATTTTTCTAAATACTCCAAAACTGACGAAAAATATTTTTGCGGATTTTTCGGAGTCCGTTTACTTATTGTATCACGTACCTCCTTATTTTCATGATTTTGGAGCGTTTCGGAAGGACTCCTTTATGTGTTGTTCTGGTGTCAAAGTTTGGATAATATTACTTTCAACATTAATGGGCGTACATGAGATATAATGTTTTATTCATTGCCCTTTAACAACCTTCGGGTTAGTACCTTTGGTATTATTTATTTTGCTGGCTCCAGACCGGTAAACCTCCTCGATAACATAGGGGCCTTCCCATTTTGAGAGGAGTTTTCCTGCAAAGAATCTGAAACGAGAGTTGTACATATTCTCCGACTTTAAACTCACGCTTTTGGATTCTTTTTTCATGCCATCTTTTAAACTTTTCTTTGAATAATTTTGCATTTTCATAAGCTTGTGTTCTCCATTCATCTAATGAGCTAACATCAAATAACCTCTTTTCACCAGCAAGTTTGAAATCATAATTGAGTTCTTTGATGGCCCAATATGCTTTATGTTCTAACTCAAGAGGCAATGGCAAGGTTTTCCATAAACCATTTTATAAGGAGACATACCCATAGGATTTTTATATGTTGTTCTATAAGCCAAAGTGCATCATCTAATTTGTTAGACAAATTTTTCCTGGACCTGTTAACAGTGTTTTGCAAAATTAATTTTATTTCTCTATTGCTAAGTTCAACTTGACCACTAGACTGAGGATGATAAGGTGGTGCAATTCTATGGTAAACATCATACTTGGAAAGCATTTTACGGAAAGCACCATGAATAAAGTGTGGACCACCATCAGTCATTAAGTATCTAGGGACTCCAAACCTTGGTAAGATAACTTCCTTAAGCGTTCTAATAGAGGTGTTGTGATCAACACTATTGGTTGGAATAGCTTCTACCCATTTAGTAACATAATCAACAACAACCAAAATATGTGTATACCCATTAGAGGAAGGAAAAGGTCCCATGTAATCAAATCCCCAAACATCAAATGGTTCAATAGCAAGTGAATAATTCATAGGCATCTCTTCACGCTTACGGATATTACCTATTCTTTGTCATTGATCACAAGATAAGATGAACTTACGGGCATCCTTGAAGAGAGTAGGCCAATAAAATCCAGATTGCAATACCTTATGAGTAGTTCTATCTCTGGCATGATGTCCTCCATAAGTTCGGAGCGACATTTCCGTAGGATTTGTCCCTGTTCATCCTCAGGTACACAACATCTAATAATACCATCTACACCTTCTTTATAAAGATGTGAGTCATCCCAAAAGTAATGTCTTAAATCATAGAAGAATTTTTTCTTTTGTTGGTATGTAAAGCTAGGTGGTAAATATTTAGCAACAATGTAATTAGCATAGTCAGCATACCAAGGAGTGTTGAGGGAAACATTTATTGCAGCTAACTTCTCATCAGGAAAACTATCATCAATAGGTAGTGGGTCATCAAGCACATTTTCAAGCCTAGACAAGTTATCAGCTACTAGGTTCTCAGCTCCTTTTCTATCAATGATATGTAAATCAAATTCTTGTAACAAGAGAACCCATCGAATAAGTCTAGGTTTAGCATCTTTCTTTTCCATAAGATATTTAACAGCAGCATGATCGGTGTGAACAATTACATTGGAATCAACAATATAAGGTCTAAATTTATCACAAGCAAACACCACTGCTAAGAATTCTTTTTCAGTAGTAGCATAGTTTTGTTGAGCACTATCTAGAGTTTTACTAGCATAATGGATAACATTCAGTTTCTTATCAACTCTTTGTCCTAGAACAACACCAACAACATAATCACTAGCATCACACATAATCTCAAAAGGCAAGTTCAAATCAGGTGGTTGAACAATAGGTGCAGAAATTAAGGCTTTCTTGAGTGTTTCAAAGGCTTCTAAACAATCATCATCAAAACCAAAAGGAATATCCTTTTGCAAAAGATTCGTAAGAGGCCTAGAAATTTTAGAAAAGTCTTTGATAAATCTCCTATAGAAACCAGCATGACCTAAGAAACTACAAATACCTTTTACATCTATAGGACATGGCATTTTCTCCATTGCATCAATCTTATCTTTGTCCACTTCAATACCTCTTTCAGAAATTTTATGACCCAAGACAATGCCTTCATTAACCATAAAGTGGCACTTCTCCCAATTCAAGACAAGAGTTGTTTGTTCACATCTCTGCAAAACTCGATCAAGATTGCTTAAACAATCATCAAAAGACTTCCCATAAATAGAGAAGTCATCCATGAAAACCTCAACAATCTTTTCACAAAATTCAAAGAATATAGCATTCATACATCTTTGAAAACTAGCAGGTGCATTACATAAACTAAAAGGCATACGTCTATAAATATAGGTTCCAAAGGGACAAGTAAAAGTGGTATTTTCTTGATCAGGTTGGAAACATGTATTTGTGAAAAAACAGAATATCCATCAAGGAAGCAAAAATGTGTGTGCTTAGACAATCTTTCAAGCATTTGATCAATAAAAGGTAGAGGGTAATGATCTTTTCCAGTTGCTTTGTTTAATTTTCTAAAATCAATTACCATTCCATAGCCAGTAACAATTCTTTGTGGAATATGTTCATTCTTATCATTAGGAACAACAGTTATACCTCCTTTCTTAGGGACACAATGAACATGACTTACTCATCTACTATCAGCTATAAGATATATTATACCTACTTCCAGAAGTTTTAATATTTCCTTTCTTATAATTTCTTTCATCTTCGGGTTTAACCGACGTTGGTGATCAACAACGGGTTTAGCATCAGGTTCCATATTAATTTTGTGCTGACATAGAGTGTGACTAATGCCCTTTAAATCATCAAGATTAAATAGCAGCTCGGTGCTTCCTTAGAACTTTCAATAATCTTTCTTCTTCATGTTCTAAAAGGTTAGCACTGACAATAACATGATATATCTTCTTTTCATCAAGATAAGCATATTTCAAAGTGTTTGGCAATTGTTTTAATTCAAACACAAGATCACCTTTAGGTGGAGGATGACCTCTAGAGTTTAAATAGGCAAATTGTATTTAAGTAGAGGACGTTTTTCAAAGAAAATCTTATCTATTTCATTTCTTCCATGCATATGTAAATCATTTTCATGGTCTAGCAAATATTGTTCAAAAGGCTCAGTAGGTGGTACAGTAATAGAAGCAAGACCAATTAATTCATCCTTATTAGGCAATTCTTTTTCATGAAGCTTTCAACTAAACTTGGAAAAATTAAACTCATGAGACTCATCACCAAAACTAACATCGACAGTTTGTTTCTCACAATATATTCTAGCATTAACGGTGTTCAAGAAAGGTCTACCAAAGATAATGGGACAAAAGTCATCTTGTGGGGAACCAAGAACAAGAACATCAGTAGGGTATTTTATTTTCCCACACAAGACTTCAACATCTCTAATAATCCCAATTGGTGATATAGTGTCTCTGTTAGCAAGTTTAATAGTAACATCTATGTCTTCTATCTCTACGGGTGCTATGTCATTCATAATTTCTTGATATAAGGTGTAAGGAATAGCACTCACAGTAGCACCTATGTCACATAAACCATGATAACAATGATCTCCTATTTTAACTGAGATAACGGGCATGCCAACAACATGTCTATGTTTATCCTTTTTATCAGGTTTGGCAATTCTAGCAGCTTCTTCACAGAAGTAAATAACATGCCCATACATATCTTCTTCCAAGAGATCTTTAACCATAGCAATACTAGGTTCCACTTTAATTTGTTCATCAGGTTTAGGTGTTCTAATATAGCTTTTGTTAACCACAGTTGAAACTTTAGCATGTTCCTTTATCCTAACAGGGAAAGGTGGTTTCTTAATATAAGCAGAAGGAATAACGGGATCAACATTATAAATTATGGTTTCTTCTTTAACTGTTATCGGTTCTTTAATTTATTATTTAATAGGTGTGTGATATTTAAACCACTTCTCTTTAGGGAGATATACATGAGTAGAAAATGATTCACAAAAGGAGGCTACTATCTCAGAGTCAAGTCCATATTTAGTGCTAAACTTTTGAAAAGCATCGGTATCCATAAAATATTTAACACAATCACCCTTTACCTTCGTCGAGTTCCCAATCTTCAGAGTTGCATTTAATTCTTTCCAAAAGATCCCACCGGAATTCAATAGTCTTGTTCATAAAAGAACCAGCACAAGAAGTATCGAGAATGGTCTGATCATTACGACAAAGCCGAGCATAAAAGTTCTGGATAATAATTTCTCTTGAGAGCTCATGATTGGGGCATGAATGTAACATTGACTTAAGCGTCCCCCAAGCTAGGGCGATACTTTCTCCTTCACTTGGCCAAAAATTATATATATAATTCCGATCACGATGAACTAGATGCATATGATAATTCTTTTTGATGGAACTATAATTTCAAACGATTCCAATTACAAGATCCAATATCATCGCATAGCCTATACCATGCCAATGCTTTTCCATTCAAAGATAAAGGGAAAACCTTTTTCATAACTTCAACTCCGGGTAAACATGCAAGCTTGAACAATCCACAAATTTGTTCTACATATATCAAATGCATATCAGGATGTTCGGTTCCATCTCCTGCATAAGGATTAGCTAGCAGTTGTTCTATCATACCTGAAGGAATTTCATATTCAATGTTTTCAGTAGGTGCAGTAGGTTGAGGGTATCTAATTGTTGTTCCGGTCGAGGTGAAGATACCCCAAACAAACCCCTCAAAGGATTGTTTTCCATACTAACAAGTGACAATAAATTTCAGCACACTACATAAATGTTTCCTTACCAAAGGCGCTTCACTCCCCGGAAACGGTGCCAGAAAATAGCCTTGATGACCCACAAGTATAGGGGATCAATTGTAGTTTTTTAGATAAGTAAGAGTGTCGAACCGAACAAGGAGCAGAAGGAAATGACAAGTGGTTTTCAGCAAGGTAATGTCCGCAAGTGCTGAAATTATAAGTAGCAGAGTAGTTTGATAGCAAAGTAATTTGTAACGAGCAAGTAACGATAGTAGTAACAAAAGTGCAGGAAGGTAGCTCAATCCTTTTGAGGCAATGGACAGGCCAAAACAGTTTCTGTTGGATTCGTGGGTTCTGGCTAACCCTTGAGGTTCGAACACTGGGGTGTGCACGAAGTATTCCTCCTCTCTAGATCGCTCGCTCGGCGATCCCACGGCCTAGCTCTACGAGCCCAAGGAACATGGGACACAGAGGTTTATACTGGTTTGGGCCACCGTTGTGGTGTAATAGCCTACTCCAGTGTGGTGGTGATGGATTGCCTCGTGGGCTAGGGATGAACTAGTACAATGGATGAACTGCCTCCTGAGGAGAGGTGTTCTTAAGCTCGATGAGCTGGTGTGTGTGAGGATGGTTCGAATCATCCCTTCCTTTCTATATTGTTGGCTAGCCCTATTTATAGAGGCCCTGATCCTCTTCCCAAATGTTAGGCGGGAAGGGATCCAACGACGACCAAGTTTGAAGGAGGACAGCTAGTACAAGCTATCCTGACAAAAGGTGGTCTTCATCTGCCAAAGACTCTGGTGGTGACGCTGTCATGGGCTCCGCGGTGACCTCTGTCCTACCGTCTTGCTGGCCTTGGTCTTGTTGCACGGATAAGGAACCCTTTGCCTGATGCCTAGGGACTCCTTGCCTGCGTCTGCCTCTTTAGAGCATATCCAACAGTCGCGCTAAACTAGCGCCACGCCGCAAATTAGGCCATTTTAGCGCGCGCGCAACGCGGCCGATCGCTCCAGCTAGCGCGCAAAAACGGCGCGCACGCTATAACGGGTTGGGCGTGCGATTGAAAACACTTACCCGCGTGGCGTATTTCGGGCGCTAGCTACAGTGCGCGGCACACCCGAGCGCTCGTGCCGCACTCTCTCCTCTCCTCGTCCTACGCCACGCGCGCGCCGGCGCCGGTGCCCTGCCACCCACCCATGGACGCGCACACCGGCGCCCCGCTCAACTCGTTGTACAGCCGCGACGCCCCCCCCTCCCCCCCCGCTGCCGCCGCCACCGCAGCTGTCGCCGTCGCTGGAAACCCTAGCGCGGGAAGCGCTGGCGTCGCCACCGCCGGAGCTCCGCCGAGCGTCGGCCTCGCACGCAGCCTCTTCTTGCCGCTGCGGATGACCACGGCGCCAGGTGGCGTCGCGCCGGCGCCGTCCCGTGCCGCCGCCGCACCGTCGAAGAAGGTCCCCAATGTGGCGCAGACGAAGAAGGGCAAAACATCCGCGAAGAAAAACAAGGCGGCGGACGGCTCCGGCACCACGAAGGCGAGGGGAAAGAAGCTTGCAGGGTGTTCGACGGCCGTGGCGGCTACCGAAGCGCTGGCGAGTTCAGTCGTTGAGCCGGCTGCCGACGCGCACCACGTGTTCGACGAAATGCCCCCAAGGTGAAAAAATTTCCAACTTTTCTTTTCTTCTTATTTTTTCAATGCATCATCATCACATATAGATAGCTTATTTGCATTGTTCAAAAAACTTTGTATTCTCAACGATGATGCATACATGTCCACTATGGGTGTTGGGTCCAACAATTCGCATTGGTCTCAAACCAATGACATCCATTTCGAAGACCATGAGTTTGAGGTGGACGAGGAGGGTGAGGGAATTGTCGAGGCGCCGAAAGGAAGATAGGGCAATTACTCAACCAACGATGACAAGTTACTATGCCATACTTATTTGCAAGTGTCGAGGGATCCATCCATTGGAGGTGATCAAAGTAGAGACGCGTATTGGGGGCGAATGAAAGAACACTTTGATGCTCACAACTTGAGTGGAATTGACCGCTCCGAGAGATCACTTCGGTCCCGATGGTCGACAATCAACTCGGATTGTCAAAAGTGGGCGGCCGTACAAAAGGTAGTTGACAAGATTAACCCAAGTGGCACAAACGAGGATGATCGAGTAAGTGGCATCTCATATATGTTCATCATACTTGTTTTTGGTGACCGAAGTGCTAACTTGTTTTGTTTTTCTTGTAGTACAACATTGCACAAAACTTGTTCAAAGAAGAGACAAGGACAACCAAGAAGGGGAAGATCAAGAAAGGCAGGGTCTTTACCTTGCCTCATTGCTATGAAGTGTTAAAGGATGATGAGAAATGGAAGAAGCGTGATGGTTTGGAGGATTTGCATTTGAGCAACAAACGGAAGCAAGCAATTGAGATGAATGATGATGAGGAGGAGGATGATGCATCAAGTGATGACGGCAAGAGAAGCCCCACACCCAACTCGGTTTCATACTCGAAGCCAAAATGACCGGATGGGTGCAAGAAAGACAAAACCGAAAAGAAGAAGAGGAAAGGAGATGATGAGCTCAAAAATGCTATGGAAGCTATTGTGAAGGCAAGGGTCGAAGCCAATGAGGTGAGGAAAATGACAAGGAACCAAGATGCCATGGCCGAGGAGAGGAGGTTGGCGGCCGAGGAGAGACGGGTCGCGGCCAAGGAGAGAAAGGTGGCTTTGGAGGAGAGGAAAGTGAGCAACAAGGAGCGAGCTAAGTTGTTGGAACGGGAGAAGCACTTGTTCTTCTTGGACACATCTAACCTCAATGCGGTGCAAAAAGAGTATGTCAATCTTGCCCAACAAGAAGTCTTGATCCAAAAAAGAGCCTTGGTTCGTGCAATGGGTGGCGGTGGCCTCGGCGCCATGGGTGGCGGTGGCTTCGGCGCCATGGGTGGCGGTGGCCTCGGCTCCATGGGTGGTGGTGGCCTCGGCGCCATGGGAGGCATGGGTGGCTTCGGAGCCATGGGAGGCATGGGTGCACATCCGGCCGCCATGGGAGGCATGGGTGCACCTCCGGCCACCATGGGAGGCATGGGTGCACCTCCGGCCGCCATGGGAGGCATGGGTGGCTTTGGAGCACCCTCCGACGCTATGGCCGCCATGGGAGGCATGAGTTTTGCTTCTCTCATGGGAGGCATGGGTGCACCTCCGGCCACCATGGGTGCAATGTCTTTCGATGTGCCTTCTCACACACATTCCCATGAAGATGCCGTTGAAGATCTTGCCAACACCGTCGAAGCTTCACATGATGCGGTGCGTGATGCGGTGCGTGATGAGGAGAGGGAGGAAGATTCATCTTTGGAGGCGGAAGAGTCGTCTTCGGAAGATGGGGACGAAGACGAAGATGAGGAAGATGAAGATTGATGTGTCTTTCATGTCTTGAACTTTAGTTTGCATTTGAACTTGGTTGGATGAACTTGTGGGCATCGAACTTGTGGGCATGAACTTTTATTCATCAACTTGTTTGTGTCAAATTTCACATGTTCATTTTTGTCCAAAATATCATATATGCAAAATGCCCAGCGAGTCACGCGTGCTGTATTTTGCGCTCTCCTGGAGCGGTGCGCGCGCGCTGCATTATAGCGCGGCTGCTGGAGCCAGCGCAGGCGGGCGCGCAAAACCAGCCGCAGCATGCGCGTTAAACAGGTTTTTTGCGCGCGGTGCTTAGCGCGGCTGTTGGAGATGCTCTTAGCACGAAAGAGGAAACTGGTACACTGCGCCCGCTGGCGCCCGCCTGGCCTTGGTCGTCATGGCTCATGTCACGTGAACCTCGCGAGGTGCCCCTTGCATAGATATCTCCGCTCCTCGGGAGCCAGCCTAGTGAGGCTACCCCCAGGGAGGTCTTGGCGTTGCCTGCCTCGCGAGGCTTGGCCCCTCGCGAGGGTCTTGGGTTGTTGCTGTAGACGATGGGTCATACCAGGCCGCTGGTGGATCCACGCCGTGGGCCGCAGGCAGGCAAGTCTGGGTACCCCCGTTCCCAGGACGCCGATAGTAGCCCCGGACCCAAGGCGTTATCGAACTTGGCTTCGAGGCGAAGCTAAAGGGAAAGCGCGGAGCGCCGCGGGCCCCAACCACCTGCGGACTTGGTCGTCGCGTGGCGACTAACAGGATGTGGGCGCCTCCGCTTCCCCACGCAGCCTTGATATCCGTTCGACTTGACGAGTCCCCGCTGCATGCAGAGAAAAACCATCATTACCTACGATCATGGAGGCTGGCGGTTGGCCTCCCTCTGGCTAAAATGAGGAGGGGTGCAGAGCCCCCGTCGCTCATATCTTCTTCTGTTCCTCCTGCTTGTTCTTCTTCCTCCTCACTTCGTCATCTGTCCGCGACTCCCATGGCTCTGATAAGGAGATTCTCCGCCGCCGAGAAAAGGAAGGCCCCTTGTGAGGAGCAGGGGCCTCTTCTGCCCAAGAAGAGTTTTGCCCACTCCCGCGATGTCGTCGGGAGGCAGGAGGTGATGTCTACTACACAACCTTCTTCTTGTAGACGTTGTTGGGCCTCCAAGTGCAGAGGTTTGTAGGACATTAGCGAATTTCCCTCAAGTGGATGACCTAAGGTTTATCAATCAGTGGGAGGCGTAGGATGAAGATGGTCTCTCTCAAACAACCCTGCAACCAAATAGCAAAGAGTCTCTTGTGTCCCCAACACACCCAATACAATGGTAAATTGTATAGGTGCACTAGTTCAGCGAACAGATGGTGATACAAGTGCAATATGGATGGTAGAGATAGGTTTTTGTAATCTAAAAATATAAAAACAACAAGGTAACTAATGATAAAAGTGAGCGAAAATGGTATTGCAATGCTAGGAAACAAGGCCTAGGGTTCATACTTTCACTAGTGCAAGTTCTCTCAACAATAATAACATAATTGGATCATATAGCTATTGCTCAACATGCAACAAAGAGTCACTACAAAGTCACTAATAGCGGACAACAAATGAAGTGATTATTGTAGGGTACGAAACCACCTCAAAGTTATCCTTTTTGATCGATCTATTCAAGAGTCGGTAGTAAAATAACACGAATCTATTCTTTCCGTTCAATCCATCCTAGAGTTTGTACTAGAATAACACCTTAAGACACAAATCAACCAAAACCCTAGTGTCACCTAGATACTCTAATGTCACCTCAAGTATCTGTGGGTATGATTATACGATATGCATCACACAATCTTAGATTCATCTATTCAACCAACACAAAGAACTTCAAAGAGTGCCCCAAAGTTTTTACCGGAGAGTCAAGACGAAAACGTGTGCCAACCCCTATGCATAAGTTCACAAGGTCACTGAACCCACAAGTTGATCACCAAAACATACATCAAGTGGATCATGTGATATCCCATTGTCACCACAGATAAACACGTGCAAGACATACATCAAGTGTTCTCAAATCCTTAAAGACACAATCCGATAAGATAACTTCAAAGGGAAAACTCAATCCATTACAAGAGAGAAGAGGGGGGGAAACATCATAAGATCCAACTATAATAGCAAAGCCCACGATACATCAAGATCGTGCAAATCAAGAACACGAGAGAGAGAGAGATCAAACACATAGCTACTGGTACATACCCTCAGCCCTGAGGGTGAATTACTCCCTCCTGATCATGGAGAGCACCGGGAAGATGAAGATGGCCACCGGAGAGGGATTCCCCCTCCGGCAGGGTGCCGGAACGGGTCTAGATTGGTTTTCGGTAGCTGCAGAGGCTTGTGGCAGCGAAACTCCCGATCTAGTTGATGTTCTGGAAGTTTGGGTATATATAAGAGGTTTTGGCATTGGGAACAAGTCAGGGGGGTCCTCAAGGCGGCCACGAGGTAGGGGGCGCGCCCCCACCCTCGTGGGTGCCTCAGGACTCTTCTGGCCCATCTCCGGTACTCCATGGGCTTCTTCTGGTCCAAAAATAATCTTCGTGAAATTTTAGGTCAATTGGACTCCGTTTGGTTTTCCTTTTTTGCGATACTCAAAAACAAGGAAAAAATAGAAACTGGCACTGGGCTCTAGGTTAATAGGTTAGTCCCAAAAATCATAGGAAATAGCATATAAATGCATGTAAAACATCCACAATTGATAATATCATAGCATGGAACAATCAAAAATTATAGATACGTTGGAGACGTATCAAGCATCCCCAAGCTTAATTCCTGCTCGTCCTCGAGTAGGTAAATGATAAAAACAGAATTTTTGATGTGGAATGCTACCAAATATATTTATCAATGTAATTTTCTTTATTGTGGCATGAATGTTCAGATCCATAAGATTCAAGACAAAAGTTCAATATTGACATAAAAATAATAATACTTCAAGCATACTAATCAAGCAATTATGTCTTCTCAAAATAACATAGCCAAAGAAAGCTCATCCCTACAAAATCATATAGTTTGGCCATGCTTCATTTTCATCACACAAAATGCTCCCATCATGCACAACCCCGATGACAAGCCAAGCAATTATTTCATACTTTAGTATTCTCAAACCTTTTCAACTTTCACGCAATACATAAGCGCGAGCCATGGACATAGCAGTATGGGTGGAATAGCATATGATGATGGAGGTTGTGTGGAGAAGACAACAAAGGAGAAATCTCACATTGAAGCGGCTAATCAAGGGCTATGGAGATGCCCATCAATTGATGTCAATGCGAGGAGTAGGGATTGCCATGCAACGGATGCACTAGAGCTATAAATGTATGAAAGCTCAACAAAAGAAACTAAGTGGGTGTGCATCCAACTTGCTTGCTCACGAAGACCTAGGGCATTTTAGGAAGCCCATTGTTGGAATATCCAAGCCAAGTTCTATAATGAAAAATTACCACTAGTATATGAAAGTGACAATATAAGAGACTCTCTATCATGAAGATCATGGTGCTACTTTGAAGCACAAGTGTGGAAAAAGGATAGTAGCATTGTCCCTTTTATTTTCTCCCTTTTTGGCCTTTCTTTTTTTTCATTTGGCCTTCCCCCTTTTTTGGGACAATGCTCTATTAATGATGATCATCACACTTCTATTTATTTACAACTCAAAGATTACAACTCGATACTAGAACACAGTATGACTCTATATGAACGCCTCCGGCGGTGTACCGGGATGGGCAATGAATCAAGAGTGACATGTATAAAAATTATGAGCGGTGGCTTTGCCACAAATACGATGTCAACTACATGATCATGAAAGGCAATATGAAAATGATGGAGCATGTCATAATAAACGTAACGGTGGAAAGTTGCATGGCAATATATGTCGGAATGGCTATGGAAATGCCATAATAGTTAGGTATGGTGGCTGTTTTGAGGAAGATATAAGGAGGTTTATCTGTGATAGAGCGTATCATATCACAGGGGGTTGGATGTACCTGCGAAGTTTGCACCAACTCTCAAGGTGAGAAAGGGCAATGCACGGTACCGAAGAGGCTAGCAATGATGGAAGGGTGAGAGTGCGTATAATCCATGGACTCAACATTAGTCATAAAGAACTCACATATTTATTGCAAAAATCTACAACTCATCAAAAACCAAGCATTACACGCATGCCCCTAGGGGGATAGATTGGTAGGAAAAGACCATCGTTCGTCTCCGACCGCCACTCATAAGGAGGACAATCTGTAACAGCCTGGTTTTTGGCCCTTATCTTTTTCTTTTGATTTATTTGATTTTTTTGCTCTGTTTTTCTTTTTGGAGTGGTTATGTGGCCTTGCCACCTGGGAAATAATCCTCATCCCCCTCCCAAATGGCTCATCAATCTCAAAACCTTTCCAATATCATGTCACTTCACTGCTTGACCAAAGCCTAATTTCTTTTTCTCGGGAATATTCCTTTTTCTATAAAAGGAATAACCTCATATGCCCTAGGTTGTGAAGCAACCCATATTTCTGTCCATCCAAAAATTTCCAAATAATTATCATAATTTCTTTGGGTCATATGTTGCTCAAATATGCCCCAACTTTCCAGTCCTAGCGCAAGAATAATTTCCCAATAATTATCCTTCATTTCTGTCCAGAGTGGCACTTTGTGAAGGAAGTGCCACCTATGCTTTCCTGATTGCTCCGAAATCTTTTGGGAATTCTCTTATGTACAAATCGTTACCTCATGCCAAAATTAAACTTTATTTGCCTAGCCAATCTTCCTCAGCAATTTTTCAAACTTTCTGTCACACAGAAGGCATTGTGAAGGAATGAGTTTCCAAATGAGTTGAAATTTTTCACACTCCTTCATGTTATCATATTATCGTAGTCATCGAAATTTCAGCTCCATCCCTTGATCTATGTGAGCACAGGATCAAATCTTTGATTCTGTCAATATTTTCAGGTTGTGAAGCAAGTATATTTTATATTGCTTCATTTTGCCTGAAAATTTACCAGAGCATTCTCCTACCCAATTAAAATCTCTCCAATTTTGGGATCAATTCTTAAAGCCAATATTTCTCTAGATTATTTGCAAGTTTCTGGACAGAGGGAATAGCTGTGAAGGAAGTACCATTTTGGTGAATCCATTTGGTGCAAACTTTTTACATCATCTTCTTATGACCAAATCACTAAGCCTTGGCAAATTTCATCTCAAGTGGTTACTCTATGTGAGTGAACCATCATGATTTTGATTCTGGACCCATAATGTGAGTTACAAAGCAACTATATTAGTTTGTGCTCCATTATGCCCCCAAAACCTCCAGTATTATAGTCCTTCCTAAGCTAATCACCCAGACAAACATTTTGGACCCAACCTAGTCCCTGTAAATCACCAGTGCACGTTCAAGTTCACTGCAGTAAACATCAGAGGATGATTACCATTTAACCACAACTCCTTTCATCGATCTACCACCGCAGTTGAAACCTCCCTTGGAAGAACTTGCCACTAGACATCATTTCCCAACCCTTGGCATCTTCTCCTTGCCAGTCTGCACGGTGACCACCGTTTTGGCACGCACTGGCCGCGTCCAGAGCGTCTTCTTGCTCGGGCCCCTTCTCTGCTCGGCGTCTCAGCGAGCACGGGCCTGTCCAGCGTGTTCCCCGAGTCGTCGCCGTCCTCCTGGAGCCATCGCCTCGTCCGTAAGCCCTCCGTCCGCGCTCGTCGCCGTGCGCCCACGAGAAACATGTAACCGACCGTCTCTGTTCGCGCCATGGCTTCTTCCTCATGTTGTTCCCGAGCTCTACTCGTCCATGTGCACCTCTGTAGCTTGTCCGCACCTCCCCCGTCGCCTTCTGGTGCCACCCCGTGCCCGCTGAGCCTCACCAGAGCTTTGGCCGGACGCGAGTGGCAGCTCCCGAGGCCGTGCCTCCTCCCCCGCCTATATAAGCCCACAAGAGGCCTCTCGACCTCACCACTAGACCTCACTCACTCATAGCAACCTCCCCGACCCATCAGTTCCACTCCAGAGCCCCTCATCGCCTCGGTTGGACGCCATGGCCGCCGTGGCCACGCTCCCCGATTGGCTCAAGCCGGAGCCCCTCTCCTCATTCTCCTCCACCAGTAGCTCAACCAGACCCCGACGAACCTCTCCCATCCATATTTTCCTCGCCGGAGCCGCGGTGGCCACGCGCCCAAGTTCCGGCCGCCGCCCTCATTCTCGATCGCCGCAAGACACCGTAGTTCTGATCCGTCCTGGCGCTGCTGCGGGTTGCAGATAGGTGCGTCACGTCTCGCTGCACTCGCCGGTGCCCTCACTCCGACGGGAGGTGGCCGGGGATGGCTGGGCCGGCACCGGCCACGCTGCTACCTCCTCTGCTCTGCTGGCGCACTTCGGGTGACAGGAAGGAGATGAGGCCGCTCCTTGCCAGCTGGTCGTGGACCCCGCGGTCCCACCTGGCAGTGGCTCAAGCCACGGCCCCACCCCTGCTGACTGGATTAAGTGGAGGCGTAAACCTGTGAGTGCGTTTTCGCTTTCAGAAAGCGTCTTTTCCTTCTCCTTCAGCCAAAGTACGCTTCCCTTATCTGAAAGTGTATTCTGTGTCTGTTTTAGTAGGGAATGCGTTTTCCCTGAAGCGAAGGCGTATTCTTTAAAGTACGCTTTCTGTTTTCTGTCCAAGCCCAATTTGTTAAGATTTTTCTTATAGATAGGTCCCTGACAGAAAAACAAGTGTATCTTTTCAACTATACCTCCAAATTAGGTGATTCCAAAGCCCACGTCTTTGTTCCATCATGCCCGTTCTGATGGAACCATTTTCACCATGTTTTGACATTCTTAAAATGACCATTTTGCCCCTGACCTTATTCAGCCCCCTCCGAGAGAGTACGTTTTCCGACGATCCCTTCCACGAGTTTCTCGCACTTACTCCCGGTGATTTATTCCACCCCAGGCAAGCCACACCCTCCATTTGCATGATTGCAATGCAATGACATGGTTTATTTATTTGAACTTGTTTAAAATATTGCATTAGCTATGTATCATTTGTTTATTTATCGGAGTATTGTCTTGATGTTGATGTTGCCATGATATTGCCTGGAGTTCTAGGACTTATGTTTTGATGATTATGTGGATGACATGTGGCTCTGGATTCTTAGTGGCTTTTATGATTATTTTCATGATGGTATCTAGTATTATTTTGGAGTATTACTTTGGATATCATGTTTCCTTTGGATTATTAGTGGCTTGTGTTATTTTCATCATGATGCTAGATGATATTATGTTTTGGAGTATGATGTTGGAGATGATGCTTGCATGTGGATCATAGTTGGATAGTTAGTTCTTGATATCTGAGTAGTAGTCTTATCATTCTTGGATTCATCGTGATAATAGTGTTATGCTATCCTCGGAGTATTTTGGTAAGATGATATTAAGCTTTGGATTATTTGTTGGATATTGCTATGACTTGGATTATAGGTTGATAGCTGATATCGGAGTATCAGTTAATACTGCTATATTTTGGGGATAAATTCTATCATTAAGTTGGTCAGGTGCCACCGAACCGGGCTTTTCCTGTGCAACCACATTTGTCTTTGTGGGAAGGCCCTAATGCGGTCTATTGTCGTGCCTCTCGCCGGTGCCTCCAACGAGGGAAGGTTATGCGCAGGCGCTACCCTGATCAGGTAGGACGGCATAAGCCTTGTGTGCCCGTAGTTGTTGTTAGGCGCCTTTTTGTCCCCGCTTGGGACCGTTTTTGTTTTGCCACGACGGTGGTCGTTGGTGCCTTTGGTAGGCACAGGGCCACCCAGGCTGAACCCAAAAAGGGTGTTGGTCGGAGTGGTCGCGAGAGTGTCATGGCAGTAGGTCGGTTTTTTCGTAATGTCGTTGGTCCACCCGAATGGGAGTGCGAGGCCATGGGTTCCGTGGTGTGGGTAAAGTGTGCTACCTCTGCAGAGTGTGTGTTTTAGCTATCGATAGTCGCGTCCATACTAGGTCACACCGTTCGATCAACACTCACGTGACGGAATGACTTATAGTTGATTTATATGATGTATGTGGGCAGTAACAGTTTGGCAGGATGTTGATGATGATGTTGAGATGATCTTGAGGATGATCATTCAGTTTGTGATGTGGTCACGAGGTGACCCTGTGGATATTTTGATCACGCGGTGATCATGTGGATGTTTTGATCACGAGGTGATCATATGGACCATGAGGTGGTTGAGATGGTATATTGCTTGTCCGGTTAGCCAAGTATGAGGTTGTTGTTGGGAATGAGATGTTGGTTTATCAGTATTGTAGTAGTTTCATATCATGCGTAGTAGTTGCTATCGTATCATGGTAGATGTTAATTTAATTAACCTACTTAATGCTATGTTGTTGTCTTGCCTTGATGCTTTTGGTTTGTTGTGAGCTTGCAAGTACATTCAATGTACTGACCTGGCGTGTCATGCCAGATTGCAGGTGATGCCGTGATTGCTTGATTGCTTGTCGTGGTTTCTGTTTGTGCGAGCTAGATCGAGTCCCAGCCAGAGTCCCTATGGTGTGGAGTTCACCACCTTCGTCGTTGTTCCGCTACTAGAACTATTCTACTGCTTCGAGTTGTTCCGCTGCTAGCCTAGAGCAAGTGTTGTATCGCAGGCATAGTGTCACCATGAGGATGTGCTTCTTTGTAACATCAGACCCTTCTATTATTATTCTTGTAATAAGAGCTGATTTGTTCTATGTCAAGCAGTGCCGTATTCCAGAGACTTCTCCTCGATCTCTAGGCTGGAATATGGGGCATTCCAGTTTCTCTGAGCCGGGGCGCCACACAATCAAAGAAACACCTCATGCTTCAAATTTGTCACACAACATTTACCATACGTGCATGCTACGGGACTTGCAAACTCTAACACAAGTATTTCTCAAATTCACAACTACTCAACTAGCATGACTCTAATATCACCATCTTTATATCTCAAAACAATTATCAAGTATCAAACTTCTCATAGTATTCAAAGCACTCTATATGAAAGTTTTTATTATACCCATCTCGGTCGCCGCAAGCCGCCGTAGTTCCGATCCGTCCTGGCACTGCTGCGGGGTGCAGATGGGTGCGACACATCTCGCCGCACTCGCCGGTGCCCTCACTCCGGCGGGAGGTGGCCGGAGATGGCTGGGTCGGTGCCGGACATGCTGCTACCTCCTCTGCTCTGCGGGCGCGCGTCGGGCGACAGGAAGGAGATGAGGCCGCTCCTTGCCAGCTGGTCGTGGACCCCATGGTCCCACCTGGCAGTGGCTCAAGCCGTGGCCCCGCCCCTGCTGACTGGATTAAGTGGAGGCATAAACCCGTGAGTGCGTTTTCGCTTTTAGAAAGCGTCTTTTCCTTCTCCTTCAGCCAAAGTACGCTTGCCTTATCTGAAAGTGTATTCTGTGTCTGTTTCAGTAGGGAATGCATTTTCCCTAAAGCGAAGGCGTATTCTTTAAAGTACGCTTTCTGTTTTCTGTCCAAGCCCAATTTGTTAAGATTTTTCTTATAGATAGGTCCCTGACAGAAAAACAAGTGTATCTTTTCAACCATAGCTCCAAATTAGGTTATTCCAAAGCCCACGTCTTCGTTCCGTCGAGCCCGTTCTGATGGAACCATTTTCACCATGTTTTGACATTCTGAAAATGAACATTTTGCCCCTGCCCTTATTCAGCCCCCTCCGAAAGAGTACGTTTTCTGGCGATCTCTTTCGCGAGTTTCTCGCACTTTCTCCCGGTGATTTATTCCACCCTAGGCATGCCACACCCTCCATTTGCATGATTGCAATGCAATGACATGGTTTATTTATTTGAACTTGTTTAAAATATTGCATTAGCTATGTATGATTTTTTCATGGCATTTCTCGAAGTATTGTTTTAATGTTGATGTTGCCATGATATTGCCTGGAGTTCTAGGACTTATGTTTTGATGATTATGTGGATGACATGTGGCTTTGGATTCTTAGTGGATTTTATGATTATTTTCATGATGGTATCTAGTATTATTTTGGAGTATTACTTTGGATATCATGTTTCCTTTGGATTATTAGTGGCTAGTTTTATTTTCATCATGATGCTAGCTGATATTATGTTTTGGAGTATGATGTTGGAGATGATATGCTTACATGTGGATCATAGTTGGATAGTTAGTTCTTGATATCTGAGTAGTAGTCTTATCATTCTTGGATTCATCTTGATAGTAGTGTTATGCTATCCCCGGAGTATTTTGGTAAGACGATATTAAGCTTTGGATTATTTGTTGGATATTGCTATAACTTGGATTATAGGTTGTTAGCTGATATTGGAGTATCAGTTAACACTGCTATATTTTGGGGATAAATTCCGTCATTAAGTTGGTCAGGTGCCACCGAACTGGGCTTTTCCTATGCAACCACATTTGCCTTTGTGGGAAGGCCCTAATGTGGTCTATTGTCATGCCTCTCGTTGGTTCCTCCAACGAGGGAAGGTTATGCGCGGGCGCTACCCTGATCAGGTAGGACGGCATAAGCCTTGTGTTCCCGTAGTTGTTGTTAGGTGCCTTTTTGTCCCCGCTTGGGACCGTTTTTGTTTTGCCACGACGGTGGCTGTTGGTGCCTTTGGTAGGCACAGGGACACCCAGGACTGAACCCGAAAAGGGTGTTGGTCGGAGTTGCCGCGACAGTGTCATGGCAATAGGTCAGTTTTTTCGGAACACTGTTCGTCCACCCGAATGGGAGTGCGAGGCCATGGGTTCCGTGGTGTGGGTAAAGTGCGCTACCTCTGCAGAGTGTGTGTTTTAGCTATCGATAGCCGCATCCGTACTAGGTCACACCGTACGATCAACACTCATGTGACAGAATGACTTATAGTTGATTTATATGATGTATGTGGGCAGTAACAGTTTGGCAGGATGTTGATGATGATGTTGAGATGATCTTGAGGATGATCATTCAGTTTGTGATGTGGTCACGAGGTGACCGTGTGGATATTTTGATCACGAGGTGATCATGTGGATGTTTTGATCACGAGGTGATCATATGGACCGCGAGGTGGTCGAGATGGTATATTGCTAGGCCGGTTAGCCAAGTATGAGGTTGTTGTTGGGAATGAGATGTTGGTTTATCAGTATTGTAGTAGTTTCATATCATGCTTAGTAGTTGCTGTCGTATCATGGTAGATGTTAATTTAATTAACCTGCTTAATGCTATGTTGTTGTCTTGCCTTGATGCTTTTGGTTGTTGTGAGCTTGCAAGTACATTCAATGAACTGACCTAGCGTGTCATGCCAGATTGCAGGTGATGCCGTGATTGCTTGATTGCTTGTCGTCGTTTCCGTTCGTGCGAGCTAGATCTTGTCCCAGCCAGAGTCCCTACGGAGTGGAGTTCACCACCTTCATCGTTGTTCCGCTACTAGAACTATTCTACTGCTTTGAGTTGTTCCACAGCTAGCCTAGAGCAAGTGTAGTATCGCAGACATAGTGTCACCATGCGGATGTGCTTCTTTGTAACATCAGACCCTTCTATTATTATTCTTGTAATAAGAGCTGATTTGTTCTATGTCAAGTAGTGCCGTATTCCAGAGACTTCTCCTTGATCTCTGGGCTAGAATACGGGGCATTCCAGTTTCTCTGAGCCGAGGTGCCACACAATCAAAGAAACACCTCATGCTTCAAATTTTTCACACAATATTTACCATACATGCATGCTACGGGACTTGCTAACTCTAACACAAGTATTTCTCAAATTCACAACTACTCAACTAGCATGACTCTAATATCACCATCTTTATATCTCAAAACAATTATCAAGTATCAAACTTCTCATAGTATTCAATGCACTCTATATGAACGTTTTTATTATACCCATCTTGGATGCCCATCATATTAGGACTAGTTTCATAACCAAAGCAAATTACCATGCTGTTTAGGACTCTCAAAACTATATAAGTGAAGCATGAGAGTTCATCTATTTCTTCAAAATAAAACCACCGCCATGCTCTAAAAAGATATAAGTGAAGCACTAGAGCAAATGACAAACTACTCCGAAAGATATTAGTGAAGATCAATGAGTAGTCGAATATTTATGCAACTATGTGAAGACTCTTTAACATTTAAGAATTTCAGATCCTGGTATTTTATTCAAACAGCAAGCAAAAAAAGAAAATAAAATGACGCTCCAAGCAAAACACATATCATGTGGTGAATAAAAATATAGCCTCAAGTAAAGTTACCGATGAACGAAGACGAAAGAGGGGATGCCATCCGGGGCATCCCCAAGCTTAGGCCCGTGGTTGTCCTTGAATATTACATTGGGGTGCCTTGGGCATCCCCAAGATTAGACTCTTGCCACTCCTTATTCAATAGTCCATCGAATCTTTACCCAAAACTTGAAAACTTCACAACACAAAACTCAACAAAAAACTCATAAGCTCCGTTAGTATAAGAAGCCAAATCACCACTTAGGTACTGTCAAGACAAGATTCATAATGTTTATCACATGATTCCTACTGTACCATATTATTTCTACAATTTATATTAAGCAATATAAGCCATAGAAACTAGAAAACAAGCAAACTATGCATCGAAAACAGAATCTGCCAAAAAGAGAACAATTTGTAGTAATCTATAACTCTCGAATACTTATGTAACTCCAAAAATCCTGAGAAATTAGGAAGTCCTAGGGAATTTGTATATTGATCTACTTTAGTTGGAATTGGTAGTTTATTGCTCTCTGTTAAAAAAATGATTTTTTTTGTGAGCGCACAATTTCTGTTTTTTACAACAAGATCAAATAACAGTCACCCAAGAACATCCTAAAGGCTTTACCTGGCACAAACACTAACTAAAACATAAAAAACACAATCATAATAGAGGATAGATGGTTTATTTATTACTAAAAAGGAACAAAAATAAAATTGGGTTGCCTCCCAACAAGCGCTATCGTTTAACGCCCCTAGCTAGGCATGATGATTTCAATGATGCTCACAAGAATCAACTTGCACAGGAAGGTAAAATAGGGATAACTTCAAGATTTTCAGCACATAGAGAGGAAACTTGATATTATTGCAACTCTTACAAGCATATATTCCTCCCTCATAATAATTTTTAGTAGCATCCTGAATGAACTCAACAATATAACTATCACATAAAGTATTCTTTTCATGATCTACAAGCATAGAAAAATTACTATTCTCAACATAAGCAAAATTCTTCTCATTCGAAATAGTGGGAGTATCATAAGAAACCCAAATACTATAAATGGTTTCCACATTAAAAGAGTAATGTTCACAAAAAGGGTAATCATAATCATGACAAGTTTTATAAATATAATCATCACTACTTTTTATAGCATAAGTGTCATCACAATAATCAGCATAAGTAGCAACTTTGTTCTCATCACAATCAATTGAAACCTCTTCCAAAATAGTGGAATCATTACTAAATAAAGTCACGACCTCTCCAAATCCACTTTCGTAATTGTCACAATAAGATTCAACACCCTCCAAAATAGTGGGATCATTACTTCCTAAAGTTGACACTCTTCTAAACCCACTTTCATCAATATAACCATCATAAACAGGAGGCATGCTATCATCATAATAAATTTGCATATCAAAACTTGGGAGGTTAAATATATCATATTCATGAAACATAGCATCCGCAAGCTTGGGACAAACATTAATTGTAGCAAATAAATTCTCAAACATGTCATTCTCATCAAACATAGCATCCCCAAGATTGGGCCTTTGCATATCATAAGCATAATCACTCTCATAATTAATAGTATGGATAGCACCAATAGTATAGTAATTATCATCATCACAATGAGTAATAGGAGCAACATCATCTAGGAGTGGTACCTTTTTACCTTTACTTCTCTGTCTTTTCTTTTTCTTCTTCACATTAAGTATGGGTTTAACCCTCTTTTTGGAGCTCCTTATTAATGAGATTGGTTGAATAGAAGGCTCCTCCTTGTTACCTGATTCATCATAAGAAATAATAGGAGGATATTGGGAAGTCTCTTCCCTTTCATTAGTATTCTATTCATCTTCTACTTGTTTTATTGTCTTTATGTAATTGGCAATATAAGGATTTTCAATGCAATTCACCGCACAATACATATAAATTTCCTTTAGAGAAAAATCAAGAACTTTATCGAGGACAAATTCTGGAAGATCCTTAGTTATACGTTTCATTTCTTCATAACCCAGAAGCAAACTAAGTTCATTATGATGTGCAAGGGAAATCAAGTCATCACAATTTTTGGACACGATTCGATCATGAAAAAATTTGCATTGGAAATTTAAATGACCACGTTCATTGCAAAGTTCACAAGGATGGCTAAGAAAATTTAAATTTTTAGCACAAACATCTAGCCTTTCTTGCAACCATTTAGTTTCTAAATACTTATGCCTCTTGCAAAATCTATCTTCCCTATTTGGTGTGTACTTGCAAACCCTATGCACTCCACAAAAACTGACATGCTTATAAGAGACATTTTCATCATGACTAGTGCAATCATCATTAGTACTATGGATATTCAAAGAGTTCGCACTAACAACATTGCAATCATGCTCATCATTCAAAGATTTAGTGCCAAACATTTTAATGCAGTCTTCTTCTAGCATTTTGGTAGAATTATCGGAATCCTTATTTTCATGAAAGATATTAAAAAGATGAAGCATATGAGGTACCATCAATTCCATTTTTTTGTAATTTTATTTTATAGACTAAACTAGTGATAAAACAAGAAACAAAAATATTCGATTGCAAGATCTAAAGATATACCTTCAAGCACTAACCTCCGCGGCAACGGCGCCAGAAAAGAGCTTGATGTCTACTACACAACCTTCTTCTTGTAGATGTTGTTGGGCCTCCAAGTGCAGAGGTTTGTAGGACAGTAGAAAATTTCCCTCAAGTGGATGATCTAAGGTTTATCAATCTGTGGGAGGCGTAGGATGAAGATGGTCTCGCTCAAACAACCCTGCAACCAAATAGCAAAGAGTCTCTTGTGTCCCCAACACACCCAATACAATGGTAAATTGTATAGGTGCAGTAGTTCGGCGAAGAGATGGTGATACAAGTGCAATATGGATGGTAGATATAGATTTTTGTAATCTGAAAAATATAAAAACAACAAGTTAACTAATGATAAAAGTGAGCGAAAACGGTATTGCAATGCTAGGAAACAAGGCCTAGGGTTCATACTTTCAATAGTGCAAGTTCTCTCAACAATAATAACATAATTGGATCATATAACTGTCGGATTTTGGGTTCTGGCAAAACCCTTGAGGTTCGAACAATGGGGTGCGCACAAAGATCTATCCCCCTCTCTAGCTCACACACATCATGATCTCACGGCCTAGCTCGACGAACCCAAAGAAAAAGGGACATAAGAGTTTATACTGGTTCGGGCCACCGATGTGGTGTAATACCCTACTCTAGTGTGGTGTGGTGGATTGTTTCTTGGGCTGAGGATGAATAGTTACAAGGGAAGAACAGCCTCCTGAGGAGAGGTGCTCTTGTGCTTGGTGAGTGTGGTGGCTTTTGTGGAATGAATCCGGTCCAAGATCCCAGATCCGATCATCCCCTATGGTGGTGGCTAGTCCTATATATAGAGGCCCGGGTCCTCTTCCCAAATATTAGGCGGGAAGGGATTCCACAACAGCCAATTTGAAGGGGGCATCTAGTACAAGCTATCCTGATAAAAGATGGTCTTCGCCTGCCAAAGGCTCTGGTGGTGACGCCGTCTTGGGCTCCACGGTGACCTGCGTCCTGCTGTGCTAATGGTCTTGGTCTTGTTGCACCGATATGGAAACCTTTGCACTGATATGGAAACCTCGGGACTCCTCTCCTGCGCTTGCCTCTTTAGCACCAAAGAGGAAACGAGGACACTGTGTGCTAGCGCCCGCCTGGCTCCAGTCGTCATGGCTTGCGTCATAGGAACCTCGCGAGGTGTCCCTTGCTTTGATCTCTCCGCCCCTCGCGAGCCAGCCTAGTGGCGCATCCCCCGGGGAGGTCTTGTGTCATCCGCCTCACGAGGCTTGGCCCCTCGCGAGGGTCTTGAGTGTTCGCTGGTGAAGGTGGGCCGTACAGGGCCGCTGGTGGAGCCATGCCGCGGGCCGCAGACAGGCAAGTTTGGGGACCCCCTTTCCCAGAACACCAACAGTAGCCCCCGGGCCCAAGGCACACTCGGGATTGGCTTCCAAGCCAAGCCAAAGGGCAAGTGCGGAGCGCCGCGAGCCCCAACAGCCCCAACAATAGTGTCGTTTCGGAGAAGAACCTCGCTGCCACGTGCCTACTGACGGCAGGGGAAAACAACAAGAAGTGGAAGACCCAGCTCCGGGCTGGCTCCGCCGTGCCGAAGGCTTCGAAGAGCTCCTTTTACCCCTTCTTTAAGAGTAGCATCGTCGCTGGCCTAGTTACCCCCTTCTCTGACTTCTTCTATGCAGTCCTCCAACATTACAAGTTGCAGGCCCTCCATCTCCATCCCAACTCCTTTCTTCTCTTGTCGATCTTTGCCTTCTACTGTGAGGCGTATGTCGGGGTTATGCCATCCGTGGCACTGCTGTGCCACTTCTTCTTCCTCCGAATCAACGACGGCCACACCTCGGGGTGCGCCAACTTCGTCGCAGCCGGCAAGGCCAACGCGATCTCGATGGACGAAAAGAAGGCCGATGGCTTCAGGAGCAAGTGGGTCATGATGGATGCCAAGTGCGTCCACCCACGGTTGAAGCTGCCGACGGAGATGACCCAGTCTGACGAGGGGTGGTCCCGCATGAAGCTTACTGAAGACAGGGCGAAGTCAGTGCTGCAGAAGATGACCGCCAACATGAGGCCAGGCAACACGAAGGCGGCAAAGCTGACGGGGGCCATGCTCCTGAGGGAGTTCCTGATGCCGCGGGTGGCTCCTCTCCAGGCGCGCTCATGTCCCTTGTGGACGCTCGGGGACGGAAAATACAAGCTTCGCTTGATTCTGGAGGCCTTGTTTGAAGGGGAGCTGGCCGTGGCTCTCCGCCTCTTGGTCGGGGACGACCAAGAGTATCCAATGAGTGCCCATGTTACCTTGTTCCTTCAGAAGGACGGGGTGGTGGTCGTGGCCGCCATGCCCACCTTTGACGGGCGCCACCTGGTGCTGCCGGCGCCCCCTGGAGTCCTGGTGGCGACAACGACGGTGGACGTGTCTTCTGGTGATTCCCACAGGGATGGGGAAGAAGAGGAGCGCGACTCGGAGGCGACCCCCAAGTGGATGGGGGACACCTTCCCCTTGCGCAAGGCCGACATCCTCCGCACCCTGCCAGATAACGATGACGAGGCCGGCATCCTCCCGGCGTGGGAGGAGCCGCCCGTGGTTCCGACGAAGGGTGGGTCGGCGCTGCTCTCCCGGGACGACACTCCTGCCTCGACACCACCTGGGGCTGCTTCCGGTCCATCTGCTGCCCCTACTTCCGGTCCATCTGCTGCCTCAGGCTACAAGGATCTCCGGCTTCAAGCTTATGAATCGGAGGGACTACGCCGCGGTGGACCAGTAAGTGTTCTTGTCTTGCCTTGTTCTTGCTTCTGGTGCTTGTCCTTGACTCCTCTTTGTTGTGCAACTAGGCCGACGCCCGCGACAAATTAGAGAAAGGGGGACGAGGTGGTACTGCCCGAGCCCAGATCGCCTCCTGCGGCCGCACCCCTCTCCATGGATAAGGGCAGCGACGACGCTCGTGCTTCTCCAGCCCGATCATCCTCGCAAGGCCTGGTGGAGCATCCTCGGGAGGAGTCAGCCCCCAAGGCCTCGCTGGCTCCGGAGGTGCCAACGTCCGGCTCGGGCCCTGGGGTCCCCGAAGCTCAGGAGCTTCTGGCTTCCCAGGCCATGGTGACGATGTCGCCTCCTCCCCCTTCTGCCGCATTGTTGTCTCCGGGTTCTTCCGCCTCTCCTGACGTCCTGGAGCATGCTCTTTCTACGATGGCCCTGCTGCGAGAAGATCTTCAAGGCACCGACTGTCGCCTGGTGGCCGGGCGCCTGGAGCTAGTCTCTGGCTGGCTTCACTCCGATGGGTCTGTCCAGGCGACGTTGAGCCAGGCTGTTGTGGACTCCGAGAAGGACAGGGAGGCCGTTGCCCGAGCTGTGGCCGCCCGCGAGGCGATCCTGAAGGATGCTGGGGCCACCCAGGACAGCTGTCGTTCGCTGGAGGCCGAGCTGGAGACCGTGCAGAGGGAGCGTGCGAAAGAAGCCCGAGGCCGCAAGGCAGATGAGGAGAAGATGAAGGCCCGAGAGGACGCCGTCAAGGATCGCGACGCCGAACTGGAGTAGTTGGCGAAGGCACAGGCCACGGAGCGTAGCCAGCAAGAGGAGCTGGAGCAGAGGCTACAAGCAGAGAGGGCCAAGCGTAAGGTCCTGGCTGAGGACTGTGCGGCTTTCAAGCTCCTTGAGGAGAGGTATCGGACGGTGCTGCAGTCACTCTACGAGAAGGGCTTGGAGGAGCCACTGGCCGCCGCCAACGAGGGCCCCACCCAGCTACTTCCTTATCTGGTCGGTGCGCTGGAGGACGTCATGAGCGGCATCGGCCCCATGGCGGAGGAAGAACCCCGTGTTCTTTCCTCAGTCGCACTGATGCGTGTCTTCAGCCACCTCCATCTTCGCGATCCTACCACCCGCATTGATGAGCTGCTGGAGCCTGTGGACGACTAGCATTACGCGGCCGCTGCCGCGGCCGTGAAGGGTCAGGTGGAGGCCCTACTGAAGAGGTTCTGCTCCTTTGCTCCCGCGCCCCCGACCGGCGGTGCTACTGATCCTGCAACTCCGGCTGGTGGTGCAGGTGAAGGCGACGCCATTGAAGAAGAAGCATCCCTTGCCGGCGACGGCGGTGTCCAGGGATGACGGGATAACTTGCTGGCGGCTCCTTTCCGATTTTAGTTTCTACAATATGCACCATGCCTCGTGGAGGCATTAAACTTGCGTTTGGTTTCAGGAGAACAATATGTCTTGTAATATTTGCTTTGAAATTCTGCGATTTCCTTTCCATTTGCTTTACGTTCTACGTCGGCAGGGCCCGACCCCGCGCATACCTTAGCCGCCGTTGGGCCGTCCGGATAACCAGGACGGACCAAGGATTGAGGGGCTACGTGATCAGTTAGGCTCCTGAGACGCGATGCTTAGGAGTCCCCCTTGACGCGCAAACAGCCTATAGACAGGAGATCTGGGAGTAGGCCTAGTGTTCTACGTCAGTAGGGCCCAACCCCGCACATACCTCAGCCGCCATTGGGCCGTCCGGATCACTAGGACGGACCAAGGAGTGAGGGGCTACATAGTCAGTTAGGCTCCTAAGTCGCGATGCTCAGGAGTCCTCCTTGATGTTCAAATGACCTTCGTACCTTGGCTCCGCTTGGGAGGGCGCGCGACGACCAGGTCCGAGGGACCTGGAAGGGTGGCGTACGCTTGGGCGTGACCCGAGCACAACCCCCATGCCCACCCCATCGCGTGACTCTCCCGAGGGGAGGTGTTGTGATGGGGCCAGACACTGAGCTCGAAGGCTCCCTGAGGTTGATATGGCCGTGAGGCCGCCCTCAGTTGGTTATCACCAGCAAGGAACATAGCGCTTCCGCACTTGCATGGGCATAGCCGCTCCTTGGCAGTGTCGACTGCCAGCATGGAGCATGGTGCTTCCACTGGCACGTGGGATGGGACTCCCTACTGCGGAGAGCCCCCGGGGCATGTACAACCCCTCCCTGACACGTGGCTTGCACGGTAGGGCTAGACGAGGTGTGTCTGGGCACTCGTGAGCCAGCGCGGGACTCACGAGGCCCTACTTGAAGGCGGGTTGCGCTTGGTCTTGGTTCTTGATAGCTGTGGTGTTCCTGCGAGATGGTTAGACAACCTGCGCCGAATGAATTTCCTGAGGTTATCGCACGAGAAGGCCAAGAACCAATGACCCCCAGGAGGTGACGTTGACAAAGATCATCCATTGGATTTATCAACGATGCAGGGACGGGCCCGAGCATAGACGCCGTGCCTAGCCTTCTTATGCGAAGGATCCTGAAGAAAGATGATCAGCGCGCTGCTCCCATGGTGGGTGACAATCAAGCAGGTGATAACCATAGATAGATTATGCATGAAAAACAAATTGTCTTAGCTAAATGCAAGAATGATACACGCCACTAGGTCGGACCCGAGCGGCCTGGGGATGATGCAGCCCAAGGGGCGCCCCTAGTAGGGTGAACTAAAGATGCAAGCGGATACATGCCGCAGGGACAGACCCACGCGGCCTGGGAATGATGCAGCCCAGGGGGCGCTCCCAGCTAAATAAACTTGGAAAATGTCACCTGGTTTGGCTGTCGAAGGAGTGTCGGGGTAGCTGAAGACATGTGGTGAAGAAGTCGCTCCTCACGAGCTGTCGAGACCTAGAGCCTCGGGAGGCTCTGGAGGCTCAAGTGGCCTCCTGAGGACCATCTCCATCTCCGCCAGTACTGCATGATGCCTGGCCTCCTAACCTACCAGGATGCTCCGCAGGTTACACTGGACGGCATCCGGCATGCTCGGCAGGCCGAATGGCATGCGTACGTAGCTGTGAGGTGGACCCTCACACTGTCCAGGACGCGAAGGCCAGAAGCGCTCCTGAGATGTTGTCCTGTTGAGCCCCGGGATGTCGATGCAGACGCGCACCTCACCACCCTTGCCTAGATGGGGAACAACGCCAGGTGGCTGGCGGTCGCCGCGTATTGCTCTTGCTTCCTGAATCTCCTGACTGGCTTTGACGATGAACTCCCGAGAGCCGGGCGCTCCTCGCCCGGTGTCCTCCTGAGGGAAACGTGCCACGAAGCACGCCTCCATGTGGTGCCCGAGCGCCTCCCTCGTAATGCTGGCTAGGTCTGCGGCCCTCTAGAAGAGAGCTCCCGAGCCTTGCCCGAGGAGGACGCCAGGCGCGCCTCCCTATGCAAGGGAGGGAGGCGCGCCAGGCGCGGGCACCGATCCTGAGGTGGCGCCGCTTGAGGAGCCGCTCCCCTGAGGCCTAGTGCGGAGTAGCTGCTTCTTCTTCTTGGGGTTGGCCTCAAGAGGGTAATGCACATATGCGCTGCCAGGGTCTTTGACTGCTGCAGCTTGGAAGGCGCGCTCGAGGGAGCACATCGCGTCTCTTTCTTCGAAGGGGATTGTGATGATTCCGCCGCTTCCCGACATCTTGAGGCTGTTCTAGCCATGGTGGGTGACTGCCATGAATTTGGCTAGTGCTAGGTACCCAAGGATGGCATTGTATGGCAGGTGGATGTGGGAAACGTCGAACTCGACGAGCTCGGTGTGGTAGTTGTCGCGCTGACCGAAGGTGACAGGGATATGAACTTGCCCTATCAGGGTGGTGGAGTCGTCAGTCACTCCTGAGAAAGCCTTGGTGGGCTGGAGCTGATCGTACGACACTTGAAGGCTGTCAAACGTCTCGACAGACAGGACATTGAGCCATGCGCCGCCATCGATGAGGGTCTTGGTGACTTGGACATTGCTGATGACGGGTGAATAGAGCATCGGGAGGACACCAGCGGTTGCCGTGCATTTGAGCTGGTCCGCCGAGCTAAAGGTGATGGAGTACTTGGACCATCTGAGCGGGCGCGTGGCCTCGAGCTTAGGGAGGACTGCATTCACCTCGTGAGAGAACTGCTTGAAGGTGCGTTGGGAAGCTGGGGCACGAGCGCCACCCAAGATGTAGGCGATGGCGCGTGGCTCCTGGAAGCCCCAGCCCCTTTGTCCTGTTGGGGGTCGTCGTTCCTCCTTGGTGGCGGCGGCAGTGGAGGGAGACCAGGGTTGCCCTGAGGACGATCCTCGTGAGGCTGGTCCCTCCAAGCGCCCTCACGAGGTTGGTCCTGCCAACGGTCCTTGCGAGGCTGGTTGTGCCACTCCTGGCGAGGGCCACGGTCGTCCCAACGTCCTCCACCTCGTCGACCTCCTTGGTCGTAGCCCCGGTCGTTGTGCTCGGGGCGTCTACCGAAGCATCCATATCAAATGGCCCTGAGCTCTTAACAATCGTTGGTGTTATGGCTGCGCATGTTGTGGAAGGCGCAGAACGTACGACTGCGCTTGGACGACTCGGGGAGGTCTCGGCCGCACTTAGTATCTAGTTCTGCCGCGAATACGACCACCCTTTGCGCTTCACATCCTTGACCTTGGCCTTCTTCTCCTCTGGGTCCGCAGCAGGGAGCTCGAGGAGGGAGAGACACCCCTCCTCAGCTCTTGCATACTTGGTTGCTATGTTGAACAACTCTAAAGTCGTGCACAACTCCTCATGGATGGCTATCTCCTCCTACATCTTGATGTCGCGGACGCCATCGGAAAACACTGACATGATGGCCTCGTCCGTCACCTTGGGGATCTTGAGGCGCACGCTGTTGAAGTGCTGGATGTACTTCGGGAGGGTCTCTCCTGGCTGTTACTTGATGCGGCGCAAGTCACCCGTGGCTGGGGTGAGGGAGTCCTGGACTAAGGAGTCCTTGGGCGTTCGACCTGTTGGATACGGGCCAGACTGATGGGCCGTGAAGATACAAAGACCGAAGACTCTGCCCGTGTCCGGATGGGACTCTCCTTAGCGTGGAAGGCAAGCTTGGCGATCAAATATGAAGATTCCTTTATTTGTAACCGACCTTATGTAACCGTAGATCCCTCTCGTGTCTATATAAACCGGAGGGCTAGGTCCGTAGACTCCCTCGAATAATCATAGTCAAGCTAGACTTTTAGGGTTTAGCCATTATGATCTCGTGGTAGATCAACTCTTGTAATACTCGTATTCATCAAGATCAATCAAGCAGGAAGTAGGGTATTACCTCTATAAAGAGAGCCCGAACCTGGGTAAACATTGTGTCCCCTGTCTCCTATTACCATCGACCTTAGACGCATAGTTTGGGACCCCCTACCCGAGATCCGCCGGTTTTGACACCGACATTGGTGCTTTCATTGAGAGTTCCACTGTGCCATTGTCAAGAGGTTTGATGGCTCCTTCAATCATCTACAACGATGCTGTCCAAGGGGAAGTCTTCCTCCCGGTAAGATCTTCATGTTCGGCGGCTTCGCACTGCGGGCCAACTCGCTTGGACATCTGGAGCAGATCGAGAGCTATGCCCCTAGCCACCAGGTCAGATTTGGAAGCCTGAACTACGTCGCAGATATCCGTGGAGACTTGATCTTCGTCGGATTCGAGACCACGGCAGCTGCTCCCTGCCACCACGATGAACATAACGCCAATCTATCATCGGTCCATACACATGAGATAGCACCTGTCGCAGATTGGGCCCTAGATCTATAGCAGTCCGCGCCATGCGAAGATGGGAAGCTCAACCCCGTCGCGGAAGCCGCAGACTCAGCGGTGTTGGAGCCGCACACGGACTTAACTTCAAGTGACATCTATGTCCCCAGAACCACGGACTTGTCTCCGTCTATAGGCTCTGAACCTTGTGCGTCCGCATACGTCGAGCTGGATAGGTCACCGATCGTCGAATTCAGCTCCGCGGACATCTTCCGACACTCGCCTTTGGGTGACGTGCTTTAGTGGGGGGCTCACAACCGAATTGTATCCGGTTCAAACTGGAAGCTGATGAGGGAGAATTTCGCTTCCCACCCACCACCCACTTCATAGCCACCGTCGAAGACTTAACTGACACGCTCGATTACGGCTCCAATGACATCGACGGTATGGACGACGATGCCAGAGAAGAAGAAGAGGCCCAAAACCCGCCATTTACCAGACGCTGGACGGCCACTTCCTTGTATGATGAATACATGGTGGATGCACCGAAAGAGAATAGTGGCGATGACAAAGAGGATCCGGTTGAGGATAAACCTCCCGAGATCCAACCAAAGTGCCCGTGTTAGTGGCGCCGCTCCAAGTCACACCATATCAAAGACAACAACACCGGCACAGGAGAAGATAACACTCCGGAAGGCGCCGAAGACAACGAAGACCCCGTTGATAAAACTACCGAATAGGATGAATGGGAGGATGGGCTAGTTAGCCCTGGTAAACATGCCACGCATGAAGACTCGGAGGATAGTAATTATCTTCCGCTCTCTGAGGATGAGACGAGCCTCGGCACTGAGGATTTTATCATGCCCGAGGAACCTCTGGAGCACGAACGCTTCAAGCGCCAGCTAATAGCCACTGCAAGGAGGCTAAAAAAGAAGCAGCAGCAGCTTCAAGCTGACCAAGATCCTCTCAATGATAAATGGACCGATGTCCTAGCAGCCGAAGAATACGGCCTTAAGCGCCCAACCAAAAGCTACCCAAAGTGCAAGTTGCTACCTCAGTTCGACGACGAGGCGCTGGAGCACATACCCCCATCACGCAATGCGGCTAACCAACCACCACGTGGTTGAGATAAAACGGCAACTCAAGCCGAACACTAGCCCGCCCCGCCTCATCGCAAAGGCAGAGGTACAACAACCCGTGGTCATACATATGACCTTAGGCAGGACCTGAACAATAGAGCAGGACGTACCATATCGATCTATGGATCGCGAGGACGTGCCTCGACATGTGACGATGGCCATCTATTTGGACGTGATAGACCTAGTCATGCGCGGGCCGAATGCCGCAGACGGACTCCATCAGAGCTACATCGCGATGCGACCCGATATAGAGGCGCCGCCCACCCTCTTTGCTTCACTGACGAAGTCATGGAACATGAGTTCCCAGAAGGGTTCAAACCTGTAAATATAGAATCATATGATGGAACTACAGACCCCACAATATGGATCGGAGACTTCATTCTCCATATTCATATGGCCCGCGGCGACGACCTTCATGCCATTAAATACCTTCCCCTAAAACCCAAAGGGCTAGACCGACACTGGCTGAACAGCCTGCCATAAAATTCCATCGGGAGTTGGGAGGACTTGGAAGAAGCCTTCCTTGACAACTCCCAAGGCACATATGTTCTACCTCCGGACGTAGATGACTTAAGCCATATAGTTCAACAACCCGAAGAGTCTGCCAGGAAATTCTGGACTAGGTTCTTAACTAAACAGAACTAGATTGTCAACTATCCGGATACCAAAGCCCTAGGGGCCTTCAAACACAACATCCACGACGAATGGCTCGCCCGCCACCTTGGCCAAGAGAAGCCAAAGTCCATGGAAGACCTCAAGGCACTCGTGACCCACTTTTGTGCGGGCGAGGATAGTTGGCTGGCCCGTAACAAAAACAATGCAAGCGACGCCGGCACCCCTGAAGCCAAAAATAGTAATGACAAGTCTCGACGCAACAGATACAAGCGTCGAAACAACAATGATAACACCAATGACACGGCAATCAATACCGGATTCGATGGCTCTAAGCCCGGTCAGCGGAAGAAGCCGTTCAAAAAGAACAATTCGGACTCATCCAGCTTGGACCGCATACTCGATCGTCCGTACTAGATTCACGGCACCCCAGGCAAACCACACAATCATACCAACAGAGATTTTTGGGTTTTTAAACAGACCGGCGAGTTAAACACTGAAAGCAGGGAGAAGGGATCACAAAGCGAAGACGACGACGAGGAGCCCCGACCACTGAACACAGGGGGACAGAAGAAGTTTCCCCCTCAGGTCAAAATGGTGAACATGATATATTCTACCCACGTCCCCAAGAGGGAGCGCAAAGCGCGCACTCAGGGACGTCTACGTGATAGAGCCAGTCGCCCCAAAATTTAATCCATGGTCATCATGCCCGATCACTTTCGATCATCGGGATCATCCGACCAGTATTCGTCCTCGCGGTTCAGCCGCACTGGTCTTGGACCCAATAATCGATGGGTTCCACCTGAGGCGAGTCCTGATGGACGTTGGCAGCAGCCTCAACTTGCTTTATCAGGATATAGTGCGCAAAATGGGCATTAATCCATCACGGATCAAGCCCACAAAAACTACCTTTAAAGGAGTCATACAGGTGTAGAGGCCCGCTGTACGGGCTCAATCACACTAGAGGTTGTCTTCGGATCTCCGGACTATTTCTGAAGCGAGGAGTTAATCTTCAATATCATCCCCTTTTGCAGTGGCTGCCATGCACTTCTCGGATGAACCGCATTTTCTCGATTCAATGTGGTGCCACGCTATGGTTATCTTAAGCTCAAGATGCCCGGACCATGAGGCGTCATAACAGTTAATGGAAACACGGAACGCTCCCTCCGCACCGAGGAGCACACCGCTGCCTTAGCGGCAGAAGTATGGAGCGGCCTTTTTAAGCAGAACCTCAATTCGGCGGCCGATTCCCCAGACACTGTCAAGAGAGTCAGGACCATTCTGCAGCAAGACAGCTCGGCTCGTCAAGAGATTGACTAGCAATTCGGCCTCCGTCCCAGTCCCAACAAAGTGACGGCTATTGTACCACGTGTACATAACTACACACTAAAAATACCATGGGCATGGATGGAGGCATAACCAGCTTGTGATCCGCAATACGGCTCGACCGCCCCAGACACACACACTATCACTGTTTCCCTTTTCCCTTTTTTCAGGTTTCTTTTTCATAGGCCTTTCCTGACGGCTCAACCATCGATTCTTTTCGAAGGATAAAAACACCAAGACGATAAGAAGCATGGACGCACTGGGGAATTTTTAGGTTGTTTCTTTAACGATCCCTTTACCTGTTTTTAGGACCCACACGCAGCTCTCCCTTGGTTAAGGCATAGTACATAGCCTTCTGCTTATTGCGCTACTTGTATAAATGCGCTTCAACGCACCAATGAAATTATAATGGAAAAAGTTTGCGGCCGAAATTTTACGGCTCTAGCTTACTACCTTTTCTCCTATTTCCTTTTTTTGATAACTTTATCAAATAGTACCCATACACTCTAGTACGTTTCAATTTGCCAGGGGCTTCATAGCACCCCACAACACGGCAACAAAAGTCTGAACACTTCTACAGTATAGTTCGGCACCCCGAATTTAGCACTATATGCATTGGCTCCAAATCATGTCTTTGGTCAATAGTCGGGTTCCCCGGCTCCTGTGCTTACTACCTTATGTTCCGCTATATCGGCTAGGGTAGTAAAGGGAGAACTACTGCAATTGTGCTCTGGTTTACCCGGATGAGCACCTCAGTAGAGAAAGTCGAAAACTGACTGTCATGATGGGGCGAGAGCCGGCCCGCTCTTCGGAGGTCTCAAATCCTTAGAGATTTTTTCTGCATTATGCGAGGGATTGGTACTTACCAGATCAAGTGTTTACGGCATCCTAGTTCGGTTACTAGGGGATGTGCCTATATTTCTATTGTCAAACTCCTATGGCTAAGTGAGGGTGCTAAAGCCACATAGTTCGATTGCCTAGTTCATCGCGCTAAACACCTCCTTCAAGGACCAAACAATTGGATCAAGAGTGTTTAGATTACATCCTGAACACCCCCGTATTTCCTACATGGGGGCAGAAGCCGACGACTGGCCAACTCTTAGATTTGACATAACACGGCCGCACAGGAGGATAAATTCTTTAAATAGCAAAATATTATATTACATAACTATTTTGTTTCATAATACAAGGCAAAGATAATATGAATGTATTCATTTGAAAAAAATGTCTTGCGCACATTGCGTTGCTACAATGCGAGACCCCTCCAGGACATCTGCAAAATACTGCTCGGGTGTGCGGCGCTCCTTGTCCTCTGGCGGCCCCTCGGTCGTCAGCTTGATGGCGTCCATCTTCGCCCACCACACCTTGATGCGGGCGAAGGCCATGCGCGCACATTCAATGCAGGCTGATTGCTTGATGGCGTCCAGCCGAGGACAGGCGTTCACCAGCCGCTTCACGAGCCCGAAGTAGCCGCCGGGCATAGCTTCGGCAAGACACAGCCGGATTATCAAATCCTTCATGTCTAGTTCGGCCACCCTATGCAGCTCGACCAGCTATTTTAGCTGATCGGTGAAGGGCACTGGATGCTTTGGCGCAAGGTATTGCGACCAGAATAGTTTCTCCGTTGAGCTCCCTTCTTTGGCTCTGAAGAACTCCGCACCGTCAGACACACTGCGCGGCAGATCTGCAAACGCCCCTGGAGAACTCCGAATCCGGGTTAGTAAGAAATACTTCTTCTTCACATACTTGCTTTGCATACTAAACGCCTTACCCACCGCGATCTTCTTGGCCTCCTGGATCTCCTAGAGGGCACCCTGGGCTTCAACCCGGGCCGCTTCTGCGCTTTGACGAACCTTTGCGAGTACGGCCTCTCGAGCCGAAACATCACCCTCCAAGGTCTCATACTTCTTCACAGCGTCCTGAAGCTCATGTTGAACCTCGTTCAGCTGGGCCTTAAGCTTCTTACGAGCAGCTTGCTTCTTGACAGCTCTCCCCTTGGCTTTGGCCAGGGCCTTTTTAAGGGCCTCGACCTCAGTCGTTGCTCCTACACATATCATGACACTACGGCCAATAGATGTCATTTCTTCTTTCTGAATATATAGCGAGTCATTACATACCGTGCTAATCTTCCAGCTGCTTCCTCGCTTGGCAGTATGTGAGGTCGTGGCCAGCAACAACGCCTGCTTACTCACATCAGACACATTTTTAGTTAGTTTCCTGCAAAATTTCATTGATCCTTTGTCCGGCTTTTCTTTCCGAACACTAGACAGTGTCTCAGGGGCTACTGTCTATATTGGGATTTTCCCTGTTACGCGGCTTACCTCAAAACCTGTCAGTAGGCCGCTGCAAGCTTCGGTCAGTCCGCTCTTAACGGACTGAACCTTCTCAATCATCATACCCATAAGTATAGGGTGTTCTTCCACAATGGAAGTGCCCCGTAGCGCTTCCAATAGATTATTCTGCGCCTCTGGTTGGATAGAGGTCACCGGCAGGACGGGCACACCTCCTTCTCTTGAAGGAGGCTGCTTGTTGGACTCCGGGGCCGTATGGGTCTCCGGATCCGTGCTCGAATGGGGGCCGAACTAAGCATGGCCCCCATCGTCAGTCTCCATGGGGGTATGTTCCCCCATGTGTCCGACGGCCGACGTTTCGCCCTATGGTGCCACCATGACGGCCTCCTGAACCTCTCCCTAGCCTGGGAATGTCCTTCGGGATAGCACCTCACCGTCTCCCTTGGCCTTGGGAGAGTAAGCGGCTGGCGGTGTCTCGCGGGCCATTGCCTTTTAATCTAGCGAGCCTCTTGATGAGGATGGCTGGGAGCTATCGTGGGCCAGACTGCAATAACATGATTAACTATATTAATACCATAAAGTGGAGAGGCCGGATAAATAGACAAGTGCGGGTTCTTTGTGCTCACGATGCAGCCAGGGGCTTGGTTCGGGGGCTTCGCTCCGGGCTGCTGTCGACGTCCCATGCGGAGTTATCCACAAGGGGGCCTTCCCCCTCTTAGGCGCCTCTGCCTCCAGATTTGTGGAGGCCGCCCTCTTCTTCCTCCCCCCATTAGGGGGAGAGTCGTTCTCCTCCTCCTCCTTGTGGGTCTTCGGCGGCAGAGGAGCAGGTCTTGTCTTCGGACGTCACGTCCAAAGCGCCCTCACGGTGGGGGCCACTCCGGACCCCCTTGCCCTTCTTCTTGGCCTTGTTCTCCGGCGCCGTATAGGGCAACGGGACCAGCATCTTTGCCAGGCGGGGGATGATTGGTTCCTCGGGTAGCGGAGCCAGACACCGAATCTGCTTCGCCCGCTCTGTCCATTCCTGAAGAAGCAATGATAATAAAAGTTTAGATATCCTCCTTGAAACAAGCAAGTAGAGGATGTGTTAAAGGCTTACCTCGTTGGTGGGGTGGGTAATGTCGTGCCCGCGGTCCGAATCTATGGTTGGCAGTGTCTCGTTGCCTTTGAAGAGAAACTTCCAGGCGTCTTCGTGGGTGGTTCCAAAGAGCCTTTCCAGAGGTTGGTGCTTCTTCGGGTTGAATTCCCATAAAGGGCGGTTTCGGCTTTGGCATGGAAGGATCCGGTGAACTAGCATTACTTGGATTACGTCGACGAGCTTAATGTTTTATCCACCATGCTTTGAATGCGCATTTGCAACGCTATCAGCTCGTCTGACGAAGACCAATTTGGTCTCTTCTCAATCCAGGAGGTGAGCCGCATTGGAGCTCCGGAGTTGAATTCGGCAGCCACGGCCCAGGTGGCACCGCAAGGTTCTGTGATGTAGAACCACAATTTCTGCCACTCCTTGACAGTATCCACGAAAGTACCTTTTGGCTAAGAGACGTTGGTCAGCTTGCACACCATGGCGCCTCCGCACTCCACGTGCTGGCCATCTACCACCTTCGGCTTCATGTTGAAGACCTTGAGCCATAACCCGAAGTGGGGTTGGATGCGGAGGAAGGCCTCGCACACGACAATGAACGCCGAGATGTTGAGGAAAGAGTTCGGGGCTAGATCATGGAAGTCTAGCCCATAATAGAACATCAGCCGGCGGACGAATGGGTGGAGTGGAAACCCTAGCCCGCACATGAAATGAGGGATGAATACCACCCCTCTCATTGGGCTTCAGTGTAGGGACGACTTGCCCCTTGGCTGGAAGACGGTAGGCTATTTCCTTTGCTAGATACCCGGCCGCCTGAAGCTCAGTAATATGCTTCTCCTTGACAGAGGAGGCCATCCACTTGCCTTGACCTCCGGATCCAGACATGGTTGAGTGCTTGCTCGAGTGTGGGAAGATGAGAACTTGGGCGCTAGAGCTCAAGAATGGAAGGGCAGAGGAAGAGAGAAGGTGTGGGTGAAGAAAGGGAATCCTTATCTCCTTATAAAGGCAGTGAATATCGAACGCCTCCCCACTCGCCCTAAAACTCGCCTATTCCCAAGGCTATGCAAATGGCACGGTTGGATTACCCACGCTCATATTGATGAGAATACCACGATAAGGGGACACGATCTCTGCTTTGACAAGACGTGCCAATGGAAACCGCATCTCGAAACACGAAACGGCAGACAAAAACGGTTCGATATAATGACCGGACAGACATGATGTTATCTTGCAAAAAGCTGTCAGCAGATGGGACTCGTGAAATATTATATTCTCTACAACTGTGTGTGTAGTACTTGTCTTGCAGATCCGGACACGTTCGTTTCATCCGAAGACCATCTTGGAGTATTCGGAAAGGGGAACCCGCCTTGCAATGTCGAAGACAATCTGCGCGCCGGACACCTCGTCAATGAAGCCTGGTTCAGGGGCTACTGAGGGAGTCCTGGACTAAGGGGTTCTCGGGCGTCCGACCTATTGGATATGGGCCAGACTGATGGGCCGTGAAGATACAAAGACAAAAGACTCTTCCCATGTCCGGATGGGACTCTCCTTAGCGTGGAAGGCAAGCTTGGGGATCAAATATGTAGATTCCTTTATCTGTAACCGACCTTATGTAACCCAAGATCCCTCCTGTGTCTATATAAACCGGAGGGCTGGGTCCGTAGACTACCCCGAATAATCATAGTCAAGCTAGACTTTTAGGGTTTAGCCATTATGATCTCGTGGTAGATCAACTCTTGTAATACTCATATTCATCAAGATCAATCAAGCAGGAGGTAGGGTATTACCTCTATAAAGAGGGCCCGAACCTGAGTAAACATCGTGTCCCTTGTCTCCTATTACCATCGACCTTAGATGCACAGTTTGGGACCCCCTACCCGAGATCCGCTGGTTTTGACACCTACACGGGGGGGGGGGGCGATCGCGAGTGCCCTGGAAGTTGGCGATGAAGCTGTCGCGCATCTGGTCCCAGGAGGAGATCGAGCCCAAGGGAAGGTTCAGGAGCCATGAGCGGGCGCCGTCCTTGAGAGCCATGGGGAACCAGTTCGCCATGACCTTTTCGTCGATGTTGGCCGCCTCGATGCTCAGCTCATAGAGCTGCAAGAACTCCGCAGGGTCGGGGGTGCCGTTGTAGCGAGGAGGCAGATCCGGCTTGAACTTGCCTGGCCAGACGACATTACGCAGCTCGGGAGTGAAGGCGCGGCAGCCTGCCATGGCCACCGGGGCCCATCGTGGAGGCGAAGCTTGATCTGGGTGCCCCTGCCGCGGCAAGCGATCCTGACGTGGCGGTGCTGGGAGCGGTGGAGCGTTCTCTTGCGGACGGGGAACTTCTTGACAACTTCTTTCTTCGTGTACGGGCACACGACATGGTGGATCACGCCGCGGGGCCGCGTATCTTTCTGCGTGGACGCCGTCTTGACGCAGAGGAGGCGGAGGCGCTCCATGAGCCGCGTGTCTTGGCGCGAGGGTGCCGTCTTGACGTGGAGGGGGCGGAGGCACTCCATGAGCCACATCGCCCGCAGCCGAGGGCGGGCGAGGCAGCAAGAGGAATGGTGCAGGAGAGCCCCTGCGGCACTAACAAGCTCGGCGATGCGGTCCAACCAGTCCTCGTAGAGGTCATCGACCGGGCGGTAACGCAGGAGCTCGCATGCCATGAGCAGCGCGGCCTGCATGTCCGTGGGTGCGCGACGAGCATGGGACGTTGAACCGGCCGGAGTCAGCAATGGGGTGGAGGTGCAGTCGTCTCGCTGCACGAAGGGGTGCAGTGAGGAGGCTTGCTGCTCATTTGCCGCCGGGCCGTTGGCGGCGTTGGCGGCGGGTGATGGAGAACGACAAGGAGGCCCGCCGACAGGGACTGTCTGAGTGACATGGGTGGTGAGGGCGGCTCGACGCTCAGCGCGGGCCCAGCGAGCGTTGGCCATGAACTTGGTGAAGTGGCGGAGCGCGGATTGACGAAGGGGAAAGCTTAAGCGCACCCCTACCAGGCGCGCCAAATGTCGGGTTTCGGGTTCCAGCAAAACCCTTGAGGTTTGAACACTGGGGTGCGCACGAAGATCTCTCCCCCTCTCTAGCTCGCTGATAACCCACAGGTATAGCCGTATAGGGATCAATTGTAGCCTCTTTCGATAAGTAAGGGTGTCGAACCCAACGAGGAGCTAAAGGTAGAACAAATATTCCCTTAAGTTTTATCGACCACCGATACAACTCTACGCATGCTTGACGTTTGCTTTACCTAGAACAAGTATAAAACTAGAAGTACTTTGTAGGTGTAACGGGATAGGTTTGCAAGAATATAAAGAGCACGTAAATAAAAAACTAGGGGCTGATTTAGGTAGAGAAGCAATAAAGTTAGTATAGCGAGTGTGGAAAAGTGATGGTAGGAGTTGCGAAATTGTCCCTAAGCAATTGACTACTTTACTAGATCGATAGCAAGTTTTATGTGGGAGAGGCCACTGCTAGCATGTCATCCCTGACATGGAATTCTATGCACTTATGATTGGAACTATTAGCAAGCATCCGCAACTACTAACGTTCATTAAGGTAAAACCCAACCATAGCATTAAGATAGATTGGTCCCCCTTCAATCCCGTATGCATCAATTTCTATGCTAGGTTGATGCTTCTCTCACTCTTGCCCTCCAATACATAGTCCTATCAACATACAACTAACCCTATGATGTGATCCACACGCGCGCTCATATGATGGGCACCAAAGGACAGCAACATAACACCAAGCAAATTAAACCAACCATAGCAATTCACCAATTACCGATAGGACAACGAAAATCTACTCAAACATCATATGATGGCAACACATCATTGGATAATAATATGAAGCATAAAGCACCATGTTCAAGTAGAGGGTACAGCGGTTGTGGGAGAGTGGACCACTGTAGATAGATGGGGGAAGGTGATGAAGATGTTGGTGAAGATGACGGAGGTGTTGGTGTAGATTGCCGTCACACGATGATGGCCCCGACGGCATTCCGGGGCCACCGGGAGAGAGGGGGAGAGAGCCCCCTTCTTCTTCTTCTTCTTCTTCTTCCTTGACCTTATCCCTAGATGGGAGAAGGGTCTCCCCTCTGGTACATGACCTCCATGGTGGCGGTGGGGCGAGAGCCCCTCCGAGATTGGATCTGTCTCTCTGTCTCTCTCTATTTCCGCGTTTTCTGATTCTGCCCTTTCACCGTTTCTTAAATTCCGGGAGATCCGTAACTCCGATTGGGCTGAATTTTGGACACGATTTTTATCCGGATATTGGATTTACTGCGGCGAAAGAAGGGCACCAACTGCCTTATGAGGTGGCTACGAGGGCCCAGTGTGTGCCTGACCCCCTGGGGCGCGCTCCCTGCCTCGTGGCCCCCTCGGGCATCGTCTCGCGTTGATTATTCTTCCCAAAAATCATATATATTCCAAAAAAATCTCCATCAGTTTTTATCCCGTTTGGACTCCGTTTGATATGGATTTTCTGCGAAACAAAAAACATGCAACAAACAGGAACTGGCACTAGGCACTGGATCAATATGTTAGTCCCAAAAAATAGTATGAAAAGTTGCCAAAAGTATATAAAAGTTGTAGAATATTGGCATGGAACAATCAAAAATTGTAGATATGACGGAGACGTATCAGCATCCCCAAGCTTAATTCCTGTTCGTCCTCGAGTAGGTAAATGATAAAAAAATAATTTTTGATGTGGAATGCTACCTAGCATAATCTTGATCATGTAATCTAATCATGGCATGAATATTAAGACACGAGTGATTCAAAGCAATAGTCTATCATTTGACATTAAGACAATAGTACTTCAAGCATACTAATAAAGCAATCATGTCTTTTGAAAATAACATGGCCAAAGAAAGTTATCCCTACAAAATCATATGGTCTGGCTATGCTCCATCTTCACCACATAACGCATTCAAATCATGCACAACCCTGATGAAAAGCCAAACAATTGTTTCATACTTTTGATGTTCTCAAACCTTTTCAACTTTCACGCAATACATGAGCGTGAGCCATGGATATAGCACTATAGGTGGAATAGAATATGATGATGGAGGTTGTGTGGAGAAGACAAAAAAGGGAGAAAGTCTCACATCGACGCGGCTAATCAACAGGCTATGGAGATGTCGATCAATTGATGTCAATACGAGGAGTAGGGATTGCCATGCAATGGATGCACTAGAGCTATAAGTGTATGAAAGCTCAAACTGAAACTAAGTGGGTGTGCATCCAACTTGCTTGCTCATGAAGACCTAGGGCATTTGGGGGGGCATTTGCTTGCTCAAACTGAAACTTGCTTGCTCATGAAGACCTTGCTCATCAACTTTCTTGCTCATAATGAAAATTCCCACTAGTATATGAAAGTGATAACTCAAGAGACTCTCTATATGAAGAACATGGTGCTACTCTAAAGCACAAGTGTGGTAAAAGGATAGTAACATTGTCCCTTCTCTCTTTTCTCTCATTTTTATTTTTCTCTCTTATTTTTTGTAGGCTTCTTTGGCCTCTATTTTTTTGGGGGGGGGGCTTCTTTGGCCACTTTTATTTTGATAACCTCACATGGGACAATGTTCTAATAATGATGATCATCACACTTTTATTTACTTACAACTCAATATTACAACTCGATACTAGAACAAAGATATGACTCTATATGAATGCCTCCGACGGTGTACCGGGATGTGCAATGATCTAGCATAGCAATGACATCAAAAAACGGACAAGCCATGAAAGCATCATGCTAGATATCTTACGATCATGCAAAGCAATATGACAATTATGCTCAAGTCATGTATATGAAGATGATGGAAGTTGCATGGCAATATATCTCGGAATGGATATGGAAATGCCATGATAGGTAGGTATGGTGGCTGTTTTGAGGAGGATATAAGGAGGCTTATGTGTGATAGAGCAAATCATATCACGGGGTTTGGATGCACCGGCGAAATTTGCACCAACTCTCGAGGTGAGAAAGGGCAATGCACGGTATCGAAGAGGCTAGCAATGATGGAAGGGTGAGAGTGTGTATAATCCATGGACTCAACATTAGTCATAAAGAACTCACATACTTATTGCAAAAATCTATTATCCATCGAACCAAAGTACTACACGCATGCTCCTAGGGGATAGATTGGTAGGAAAAGACAATGGCTCGTCCCCGACCGCCACTCATAAGGAAGACAATCAATAAATACCTCATGCTCCTACTTCGTTACATAACGGTTCACCATACGTGCATGCTACGGGAATCACAAACTTCAAGAAAAGTATTTCTACAATCCACAAATACCCACTAGCATGACTCTAATATCACCATCTTTATATCACAAAACTATTGCAAGGAATCAAACATATCATATTCAGTGATCTACAAGTTTTATGTAGGATTTTATGACTAACCATGTGAAAGACCAATTCCTGTCATCTCTCTAAATAATATAAGTGAAGCAATATAGTTTAATTCTTTCTTCAAAAGATATGCCCACGCTCTAACAAATATAAGTAAAGCAAAAGAGCATTCTACAAATGGTGGTTTTCTATGTGAAGAGAAACAGGCAATCCAAACTTCAAATGATTTAAGCGAAGCACATGAAGCATTCTATAAAGCCATACTCAAAAGATATAAGTGAAGTGCAATGAGCATTCTATAAAACCAAGGACTATCTCATACTAGCATGGAGCATCAAATAAAAGTGAAAACTAAATGCAAAAGACTCTCCAAGATTTGCACATACCACATGAACGAAACGAAGACGAAAACATACCGATACTTATTAAGGCAAGATGGGATGCCTTCCGGGGCATCCCCAAGCTTAGACGCTTTAGTCTCCTTGAATATTTACTTGGGTTGCCTTGGGCATCCCAAAGCTTGAGATCTTTCCTCTCCTTCTTCTCCTCATATCGAGACCTCCTCGATCTTTGATCACTTCATCCACACAAAACTCAACAGAAAGCTCGGTAAGATCCGTTAGTATAATAAAGCAAATCACTACTCTAAGTAATGTTGCAAACCAATTCATATTTTATTTTTGCACTGTAGCTATTTTAATATAACTTTTCCATGGCTTAATCCACTGATAGAAATTGATAGTTTCATCAAAACAAGCAAACAATGCATCAAAAACAGAATCTGTCTTAAACAGGACAGTCTGAAGTAATGTGAACATTCACCATACTTTTGGTACTCCAAAAATTCTGAAAAAGGAAAAATAAACAATTTTTGTAGAAAGACAGTGCAGAAAGTTTCAGAACCGTTTGACGTTCTAGTAAAAAATGTTAAATCGCGCACTACAGCGAAAGTTTATGTTTTGCACTACACAAACCAACAAGCAATGTAAACATCCCAAAGGCAAATCTTGGCACATTATTTTTATGCTACAATGGATTTGTACAAGGGGATAATTATTTTTGTTGAAAAGTTTCTGTAATCAAGATTCACAAAGTTTCCGTGAGCATGAACAAAGTTCAAGGAGCTCCCCCACTTCAACAATGCTTGTCTTTCTCACTTTCACTTTCCTTTTTGAAAAGTTTTGGGTCCCCTCTACATTTTTTTGTTTTTAAACTTTATAAAAGCACTCAACAGAAATAAATGACACTCTAAAACTTCCGGGTTGTCCCCTGGCAGCACTTTCTTTAAAGCCATTAAGCTAGGCATAAAGTGCTCAAGTAATGGATCAACCCGGATCCCATGGTATATCAAAGCCAATTTTAATTAATAATGATTTGTGATTTAGTAGTGAGCACAAATCAACATATATCAAGCAATGATGAAGTCTAGCTCTCTTCCTATGCATCGGCATGTGATAACACACAAGTATAGGGGATCGAACAGTTTTCGAGGGTAGAGTATTCAACCCAAATTTATTGATTCGACACAAGGGGAGCCAAAGAATATTCTCAAGTATTAGCAGCTGAGTTGTCAATTCAACCACACATGGAAACTTAATATCTGCAGCAAAGTGTTTAGTAGCAAAGTAATATGATAGTAGTGGTAACGGTGGTAAAAGGTAACGGTAGCAAATGTAATATTTTTGGTGTTTTATAGTGATTGTAACAATAGCAACGGAAAAGTAAATAAGCGAAGAACAATATATGGAAAGCTTGTAGGAAATGGATCGGTGATAGAGAATTATGCCGGATGCGGTTCATCATGTAACAGTCATAACCTAGGGTGACACAGAACTAGCTCCAATTCATCAATGTAATGTAGGCATGTATTTCGAATATAGTCATGCGTGCTTATGGAAAAGCACTTGCATGACATCTTTTGTCCTACCCTCCCGTGGCAGAGGGGTCCTAGCGGAAACTAAGGGATATTAAGGCCTCCTTTTAATAGAGTACTGGAACAAAGCATTAACATATAGTGAATACATGAACTCCTCAAACTACAGTCATCACCTGTAAGTATCCCGATTATTGTCACTTCGGGGTTAACGGATCATAACACATAATAGGTGACTATAGACTTGCAAGATAGGATCAAGAACTCTCATATATTGATGAAAACATAATAGGTTCAGATCTGAAATCATGGCAATCGGGGCCTAGTGACAAGCATTAAGCATAGCAAAGTCATAACAGCATCAATCTCAGAACATAGTGGATACTAGGGATCAAACCCTAACAAAACTAACTCGGTTACATGATAAATCTCATCCAACCCATCACCGTCCAGCAAGCCTACGATGGAATTACTCACGCATGGTGGGGAGCATCATGAGTGATGGAGGATGGTTGATGATGACGATGGCGATGGATTCCCCTCTCCGGAGCCCCGAACGGACTCCAGATCAGCCCTCCCGAGAGAGTTTAGGGCTTGGCGGCGGCTGCGTATCGTAAAATGTGATGAATCCTTCTCCCTGATTTTTTTCTCCCCGAAAGTGAATATATGGAGTCAGGGTTGAGGTCGGTGGAGCATCAGGGGGCCCACGAGGCAGGGGGCGCGCCAGGGGGTAGGGCGGGCCCCCACCCTCGTGGACAGGTGAGGCCCCCCTGACATGGATCTTCCTTCCAGTATTTTTTATATTCTAAAATAATTCTCCGTTGATTTTCAGGTCATTCTGAGAACTTTTATTTCTGCACAAAAATAACACCATGGCAATTCTGCTGAAAACAACGTCAGTCCAGGTTAGTTCAATTCAAATCATGCAAGTTAGAGTCCAAAACAAGGGCAAAAGTGTTTGGAAAAGTAGATACGACGGAGACGTATCAACTCCCCCAAGCTTAAACCTTTGGTTGTCCTCAAGCAATTTAGTTGATAAACTGAATGTGATAAGGAAAAACTTTTACAAACTTTGTTTGCTCTTGTTGTTGTAAATATGTAAAGCCAGCATTCAAGTTTTCAGCAAAGATTATGAACTAACCATATTCACAATTACATTTAGGTCTCATGTTTACTCATATCAATGGCATAATCAACTAGCGAGCAATAATAATAAATCTCGGATGACAACACTTTCTCAAAACAATCATGATATGATATAACAAGATGGTATCTCACTAGCCCTTTCTGAGACCGCAAAACATAAATGCAGAGCACCTTAAAATATCAAGGACTGACTAAACATTGTAATTCATGGTAAAAGAGATCCATTCAAGTCATACTCAATGTAAACTAACAGTAATGAATGCAAATAACAGTGGTGCTGTCCAACTAGTGCTTTTTAATAAGAGGATGATGACTCAACATAAAAGTAAATAGATAGGCCCTTCGCAGAGGGAAGCAGGGATTTGTAGAGGTGCCAGAGGTCGGTTTTGAAATAGATATGAATAATATTTTGAGCTATATACTTTCATTGTCAACATAACAACCAAGAGATGGCGATATCTTCCATGCTACAAACATTATAGGTGGTTCCCAAAAAGAATGGTAAAGTTTATACTCCCCCTCCACAAACAAGCATCAATCCATGGCTTGCTCGAAACAACGAGTGCCTCCAACTAACAAGATTACCGGGGGAGTTTTGTTTGCAGTTATTTTGATTTGATTTGCATAAAGCATGGGACTGGGAATCCCGGTCACCAACCATTTTCTCGTGAGTGGGGAGCGGAGTCCAATCCTCTTGAGAATAACCCGCCTAACATGGAAGATACTGACAGCCCTAGTTGATACATGAGCTATTCGAGCATACAAAACAGAATGTTTATTTTAAGGTTTAGAGTTTGGCACATACAAATTTACTTGGAATGGCAGGTAGATACCGTATATAGGTAGGTATGGTGGACTCATATGGAATAACTTTGGAGTTTATGGAATTGGATGCACAAGCAGTATTCCCGCTTAGTACAAGTGAAGGCTAGCAAAAGACTGGGAAGCGACCAGCTAGAGAGCGACAACAGTCATGAACATGCATTAATTAATCAACACTGAATGTAAGCATGAGTAGGATATAATGCACCATGAACATAAATATCGTAGAGGCTATGTTGATTTTGTTTCAACTACATGCGTGAACATGTGCCAAGTCAAGCCACTCAAATCGTTCAAAAGAGGATACCACCCTATCATACCACATCACAACCATTTTAATAGCATGTTGGCACGCAAGGTAAACCATTATAAGCTCCTAGCTAATTAAGTATGGCATAATCAACTATAATCTCCAATTGTCATTGCAAAAATGTTTATTCATAATAGGCTGAATCAGGAACGATGGACTAATCATATTTACAAAAACAATAGAGGTCAAGTTCATACCAGCTTTTCTCATCTCAATAAGTTCATCATATAATCATCATTATTGACTTTCACTTGCACGATCGAATAGTGTGGATAATAATAATAGTGCACGTGCATTGGACTAAGCTGGAATATGCAAGCATTCAATTCAAGAGAGAAGACAAGGTAATATGGGCTCTTTGTCAGATCAACCATAATGCATATAAGAGCCACTTTAACATTTTAATTATGGTCTTCTCCTCTTGACCCCCAAAGAACAAGAAAAGAAATAAAACTATTTACATGGGAAAGCTCCCAACAAGCAAAAGAAGAATGAGAAATATTTTTGGGTTTTCTTTTTAATTACTACTACAAGCATGGAAAGTAAACTAACTAAAAGTTACGACTATTTTTTTGTTTTTCTTAAGGTTTATTAAACACACAAGAAGAAAGCATAAAAAGGAAAATAAACTAGCACGGATGATACAATGAAAAAGTATGAGCACCGACAACTAGCAATGAGTGTGTGAACATGAATGTAATGTCGGTCAGAAATACGTACTCCCCCAAGCTTAGGCTTTTGGCCTAAGTTGGTCTGTGGCCACGGCTAGCCTGGCGGATATCCAAAGTTGTAGCTGGGGTCGTACTGAGATTCAGCAGCTATTTCCTCATGAGCTGCCGCTTGGAGACGGGCCGTCTCCGTCCTCCTCTTATACTCGTCCGCCTCCTCCCTGGTTATAACATGTCTCCCTTTTGCCTGAGAGTCAAAGAAAGTAGGAGCAGGGAGAGCAATGTGATAGGTGCGTCGTCTGTCAAAGATTAGTCGGTACCGGAGGAACTAATCGTTCATCTCAACAAACTGATGACGAACCATGGCCTCATAATCTATATAAACAAGAGGCAACTCAATATCATGCCCACGTATGGGTAGACCAAGAAAATTAGCTAGACGGGTTGCATAAATTCCACCAAAGAAATATCCATGAGTACGATTATTATGCAACCTACGTGCAACGGTAGCCCCCAAGTTGTATTGTTTATCTCCTAAAATAGCGCTTCTGAGAACGCTAAGATCAGGCACACACATATGTCGTGCTTCATCTTTACCATTAATGCATCTACCTATGAAGAGAGCAAAATAATGTATAGTAGGAAAATGAATGCTCCCTATGGTAGCTTGTGTTATGTCTCTAGATTCCCCCACAGTTATACTAGCAAGAAAATCTCTAAATTCAGATTTGCGAGGTTCATTAGGACAACCCCATTGTGGAAGTTTGCAAGCAGTGTTGAAATCCTCTAAGTCCATAGTATAAGAATTTTCATAGAGATCAAACATGACAGTTTGAGAATTGTGTGATGATGAAAATTCAAACCTCCTCACAAAGGAATCAGTGAGATAGTGGTATTGGCGGCACTTATCTGCCTCGAAGCTCCAAAGATCGGCATTACACACATACGCGTTAAATTCTTCCTTGATTCCTGCTCGATCCATAAAGTCCTCGGAAGGCCATTCACAAGCCCGCACTTGAGCTTCCCTCGGTGGTTCTTCGTCGGCATCGCGTATTGCGAGCCTGGGTCCTTGCTTCCTTGAAGGACCACCTTGGTACATTTTCCAAAAAATATTTCTTCCTTTGAAAAATTTCTGAAATTTTAGTAACTTCAAAATAAAAGTGAACCAAACTCAACAATATTGATAGCAACCACTCTTACAAGTGCCTAGAGGCAATATCATGCATCAAAAATACTTTTGACCACATAAATTTGACATGCAAGCTCAAGAACAGGGTCACCTAAGCAGCAAAAATATGTAATGAATAAAGCACTAGAACAAAAACTAATTGGACCATTGGAGGAGTCGCATACCAAGGAACAATCCCCCAAAGCAGTTTTGTGAGAGGTGCTTTGATCAAGGAGATCGAAAATGGCAGCAAAATGAGCTTGGTGATAGAGGCAAAGGTGTCCTGATGTTTCGATGAGATGGTGGCTATCGTTTCTGTGGGAGTTGACCTTGACGATCTGACTATGAACGTGCGAGACATCGCGCCTTAGCAATCGCTAAACCAACTTCTGAGGGGTTATTGACCACGCCGGAGCACGATCAACCTGACCACGAGGGTCTGTTTCCTGCGAGCAAACAAAGAACAGGCAAGAAACTGAGATTGCAATCTAGATATTGCGAATATAAGATGAAAGCTTTATTGATCAAGGTGGGGTTCTATGATGTCTTGGTCTGGTCGTTGGACACAAACGAAGTACGCGAAGTTGCAGCTATGGCAAACTTTTAATCTAAACAAAACCCAAAGTCTAAACGATGCCCTAAGGGCTGTATATATGGAGGAGAGAGGGGGAATTTCGTGGCCCTTGGTGGAGGGGTCCGAAACCAACTCTAACTCTTGTTTCCCCACACATACGGACTCTAAAAACAGCCTATACTTAAGTACTTCGAAAATACATGGGCCTGGCCCAATAATAAGGTGACGCAGCACCTAGAATAGCCTCTGGATGAAATTTATGAAGTAGCATCTTGTATATTTCGACCCATGCTTCATGCACTCATTATGGTGGCTTCAGAGTCCTAGAATCATCACTTGTAACTTCGTTCTTGTTCCCCTTGTGCATGCCATCATCTCCATGCTTGAACTTGCTCCGAGGTTCATCTTTCTTGTCCAAGCTAGGCCCTTCATTTGTAAGCAAAACAAATGTATCCAATTTAGGCAGCATCATATTCTCATGAACATTAGAATCGTTACCAAGAAATGAAAGTACCTGATAATTCAATTGGCATGCGCGAGCTCTAGTAATTGGTCCAGTATGTATAGCAGCAGGGGCTGTGGGTGTAACAATGGTATTGATGCCCTAATCATACTCCCCTTCTTGAAATGAAGTCGTCCTCGACGAAAGTTCATCGTCGTCACCCAAATAAGGCTTCAAATCTACAATGTTAAAAGTGGGACTAACCCCAAAATCTGCAGGCAGCTCAATTTATATGCATTATCATTTATTTTCTCTAACATCTTAAAAGGACCATCAGCACGTGGCATTAGCTTTGATTTGCACAAATTAGGAAATCTATCCTTACGCAAATGTAACCAAACAAGATCTCCAGGTGCAAACACAACATGTTTTCTACCCTTATCTCCAGCAATTTTATATTTAGCATTCATACGCTCAATGTTTTCCTTAGTTAACTCATGCATTTTTAAAATCAATTCAGCACGTTCTATAGCATCAAAATTAACCTTCTCTGAAGATGGAAGAGGCAACAAATCAATAGGTGCACGAGGTAGGAAACCATACACAATTTCAAAAGGGCACATCTTAGTAGTAGAATGCAATGAACAATTATAAGCAAATTCAATATGAGGCAAGCATTCTTCCCACATTTTCTTATTATTCTTCAAAACAACCCTAAGCATAGTAGACAATGTTCTATTGACTACTTCAGTTTGTCCATCAGTTTGGGGGTGACAAGTAGTACTAAAAAGCAGTTTAGTCCCCAACTTAGCCCACAAACATCTCCAAAAGTGGCTAAGAAATTTAGTATCACGATCTGAAACAATAGTATTTGGCACACCATGCAAGTGAATAATTTTATGAAAGAACAAATCAGCAACATTAACAGCATCATCGCTTTTATGACATGGTATAAAGTGTGCCATTTTCGAGAACCTATCCACGACAACAAATATGCTATCCCTCCCCTTCTTTGTTCGAGGTAAACCTAAAAAGTCCATAGATATATCCTCCCAAGGAACACTAGGTACAGGCAAAGGCATATATAAACCATGAGGATTGAGCCGTGACTTAGCTTTTTGACATGTAGTGCAGCGAGCAACAAAACGCTCAACATCCCGTCTCATCTTTGGCCAAAAGAAATGTGTAGCAAGTATATCCTCCGTCTTCTTGACGCCAAAGTGTCCCATTAATCCTCCTCCATGCGCCTCCTGCAACAACAAAAGACGAACGGAGCTAGCTGGAATGCATAGCTTGTTAGCACGAAACACAAATCCATCGTTAAGAACGAACTTGTTCCAAGTTCTCCCTTCCTTACAATTCTGCAATACATCTTTAAATTCAGCATCATGAACATATTCATCTTTGATGGTCTCCAAACCAAATATTTTAAAGTCAAGTTGTGAAAGCATAGTATAACAACGAGACAATGCATCAGCAATAACATTTTCTTTACCCTTCTTGTGTTTAATGACATAAGGGAAAGTCTCAATGAATTCAACCCATTTAGCATGTCTACGGTTTAGTTTTGCTTGACTTTTAATGTGTTTCAAAGATTCATGATCAGAATGTATAACAAATTCCTTGGGCCATAAATAATGTTGCTGTGTTTCTAAGGTCCAAACAAGAGCATATAATTCTTTATCATAAGTAGGATAGTTCAGACTACGCCCACTCAATTTTTCAGAAAAAGTATGCAACAGGTTTGTCATCTTGTAATAACACACCTCCTAATCCAATTCCACTAGCATCACATTCAAGCTCAAAAGTCTTATTAAAATCAGGAAGTTGGAGTAAAGGAGCATGTGTCAACTTATCTTTCGATACCGTGAAGGCTTCTTCCTGTGCGATACCCCAAACAAAAGGCACATCCTTCTTTGTAAGCTCGTTGAGAGGTGCAGTAATGGTGCTGAAATCGCTCACAAAACTCCTCACTTGTGTGACCATTTTGGGCTGCGGCCAACTCTCAATAGCTTCAATCTTGGCTTTATCAACTTCAATTCGCTGTGGGGTAACAACATAGCCAAGAAAAGATACTCGGTCGGTGCAAAAGGTGCACTTTCCAAGGTTACCAAACAAACGTGCATCACGTAGAGCAATAAAAACAACACGTAAATGTTCCAAATGTTCCTCCAAAGATTTGCTATAAATCAATATGTCATCAAAGTAAACTACCACAAATCGTCCAATGAAAGCACGTAAAACTTCGTTCATTAATCTCATGAAAGTACTAGGTGCATTAGGTAAACCAAAAGGCATAACTAACTACTCATATAATCCAAACTTAGTTTTAAATGTTGTTTCCATTCTTCTCCCAATTTCATACGAATTTGATGGTATCCACTACGCAAATAAACTTTGGAGAATATTGTAGAGCCACTCAACTCATCAAGCATATCATCTAGCCTGGGAATAGGATGACGATAACGAATAGTAATATTATTAATGCCTCTACAATCAACGCACATACGAGACGTACCATCCTTTTTTGGCACTAAAATGATAGGAACAGCACAAGGACTAAGGGATTCACATATATAACCTTTGTCGAGCAGTTCTTGTACTTGACGCATAATCTCCTTCATCTCCTCTGGATTGGTATGTTATGGTGCACGGTTGGGTAATGATGCACCGGGAATTAAGTCAATTTGATGCTCAATCCCTCGAATAGGTGGTAATCCCGGTGGCACGTCTTCTGGAAAGACGTCAGCAAACTCCTGCAAAATGTTAGTGACAGCAGGAGGCAAAGAGGAAGGCACGTCCTCGAAAGAAAATAATGCCTCTTTGCACACAAAAGCATAGCAAACAGATTTGCTGAAATCTAGCTCATCAATATCAGATTTCGTGGCAAGTAAACAAGCACTTTTCAATTTAATTTCAGAAGCAACACTAGATGGTTTATTATCAGATTTCATTTGTTGCTCAAATTCTTTTGCCACAATCTGATTTTCACTCTTATTTTTCTCCTGTTTTGCTTTATTAGCTCTATTAATATCATCTTTCAAAATGGATTCAGGAGTCATAGGAAGAAAAGTAATATTTTTATCTTTATGAACAACAGTATACTGATTGTTTCTACCATGGTGTACAGAATTTTTATCAAGTTGCCATGGTCTACCAAGTAATAAGGAACATGCTTGCATAGGTACCACATCACAATCAACATAATCAGCATATGTAAAGATACTAAAGTGCACACGAACAGTACGTGTGACCTTAACCTCGCCGCTGTTGTTGAACCACTGGATGTAGTAAGGATGTGGATGTGGTATTGCGGTGAGAGATAGCTTCTCCACCATCTCCATGCTAGCCAAGTTATTGCAGCTCCCTCCATCTATGATGACGCGAACAGAACGTTCCTTCACAACTCCCTTTGTATGGAACAAATTATGCCTCTGATTTTGCTCAGCTTGTGTAACCTGCACACTCAGAACACATTGATCAACTAAACAGTCATACCCGTCAGCATCTTCAGCAGCCATGTATTGCGTCTCATGATCAGAATCGTCTCCATCGTGTTCTTCATGTGTAATAAGAGCCAAAGTCTCCTCATCATAGTCACTAGCGGACTCATACCCACCATCCTCAGTAGCAATCATCACGCGCTGAGATTGGCATTCTCTCACAAAATGTCCTCTTCCCTTACAACGACGAAAAATAATATCACTTGTGTGCCCTGTTGATGCCATGGAAGAAGAAGAGCTCTGCGCAGGCCCGGCAGGTGTGCTCTTGGCAGATAGTGGTGGTTGTGCCTGCTTTCTTGTATCACGACTGGAGGTGGCACCTGATGGAGGTGCTGGTGGAGTGGAAGTAGAGGATGCACGTGGTGTCCATGATGAAGATCGACCTGCAGAAAAGTTAGTTCGCGCCAATGCCTGTCGATCCTGCACTTCACGTTCAGCTTTACAAGAAAGATGGAATAAACGAGTGATATTAGTATACTCATTATACTCTAGAATGGTCTGAATCTCTCTATTTAATCCACCCATAAAACGTGCAAGCATAGCTTCATTCTCCTCAACAATACCACATCTAATCATGCCAGTTTGTAATTTTTGATAATATTCTTCTACAGAATTTTTTCTTTATCTTAAGTGCTGTAATTTTTGAAGTAATTCACGTTGATAATATGGTGGAACCCAACGAGTACGCATAGCAGTTTTCAAAGTAGCCCAAGTAGATGGAATAGGATATAATCTACAATGTTCAGACCACCAAACACATGCAAAGCTAGTGAAAGCACAAACAGCAGCAGGAACACGTCTCTCCTCAGGATATTGTAAACATGTAAATCATTGTTTAGTTTCTAACTCCCAAGTAAGATATATATCAGGAACATATCTACCCTCAAATGGTGGAATATTCAATTTTAGTTTAGGAAGATGGTCATGTACCTTAGGTGGTGGTGCAGCCCTACCGTTGCGATGATATGCATGAGGACGGCCTGGTGGTGGTGGTGCTGGTGGTTGCACGTAGTTCTGATTTTGATCAACCTCATCCTCGTAATGGTCCTCTACCTCTACAGTAGCAGCAGGAGTGACAGAAGCACTAACAGTAGGTACAGCAGCACCAGAAGTTTGACCAGGCTCAATGGGAACGCGTTGTGCTCGTCCCACTTGATTTGGAAGATGATGTTGTTGTTGTTGTAGAGGTGCGACAGGTGCAGTGGGCGGTGGAAGACGCGCGAGCAATTCATTAAACTTGTTATCGAGCTTTGTTTCGAACGCCTTCTCAATGCCATCTATCTTCTCCATGGCCTCTTCAAATCTGTTTAGCACATCTTCCACCTGTCCACTCATCATTTGCTGAAACTTATCATGTAACTCTTTGTTCCTCATGTTCTCCCAGTCAATCGCGTCGGGTTGTGATCCTGCCATGGTTAGCAGCAATAGAAACACACAAGAATATGATCCTACAGACTACTAGAAAATGGTGGTGGTGGAGTGTCACAAATCCGTCAAGCAAATCTCAAATTCTTACCAGTTCTTACCCAGCAGCAGGCGGTGATCGGCAACCGTCGTAGTCGAAACTCTTAAAGCTTGGATAGAGCGATTACCAGGGAGAGTCAAACTCACGAGTAGGTATATGTGGAGCTAGGAAGGCTTATAGTATGGTAGAAAAAGGGTCAGCAATAATCAATTCAGAGATGCAAAGTTGAATAAACGCTCAACAACGGGACTGTGCTGGTCCTAGGCTAGATCGTGCTAGAGACGTGAGCCTAGAAGACTAACAAAAATCATGGCGCTGCACGTAAACAAGGGAAGAGCACACTCTGGAACCTTTTTTCGCTCTTTTTTTTGGCGATCCTCTTTTTTTTTGCGCTCCTTTTTTTGCGAAAAATCACTATAATGACGAGTGTCTCAAAACTCTTCCCTCGACAAACTGACAGGATGGGCATGAAATTTTTTTACGACTTTTTTTCTGAAATTAGGGCAGCGACGACGAAAAGGTGCGCAAAAAATCACTATGATGGCACGTGGCTCAAAAGACTCAGAAAAGCCTAAAAATAGGATAGGGAAAAAAATTTTCCTGTGAAAATTTTGGCCTAAAAGCTACCCAGGGGTCTCCAGACTTTTTTTTTCTGAAACCTACTCAGGCAAGGAAACACGAATCGGAAAGTAGACGGACCTCGAAAACAAATCTAATATGAAAGGAACTCGGATTGGTGGTGGATATATGATGGTAGGATATGGCAGCGGTGGTGGTATATGGATACGGATTGGCAGTGGTATATGGATACAGATTGGTGGTGGTATATGAAGACGGATTGGTGATGGTATATGGAGACGGATTGGTGGCGGATAAGCGGTGGTGGTAGATGGCAGGGGCGATGATGATGGTGCGGTGGCAGCGTGACAACTTATGACCAGAACTCGAAACTCTAAAAGACTAGACTCTAAGACCAGCAACTAGACACGACGATGCAACTGCAAATTCAACATAGCAAAATACTGAAAAGACTATGCAAAGGCTCAGATTGGTTCGGATATGATGAACTAACCCTAATTTTTTGGCTTTTTTTCGTGGACTGTAGGTATGAAGAACAAACTCAATCTAAACTACGAAAAACTGTAAAATCTCACCGAGCAACCTGGAAATCTGATACCACTTGATAGAGGCAAAGGTGTCCCGATGTTTCGATGAGATGGTGGCTATCGTTTTTGTGGGAGCCGACCTTGACGATCCGACTATGAATGTGCGAGACGTCGCGCCTTAGCAATCGCTAAACCAACTTCCGAGGGGTTATTGACCACGCCGGAGCACAATCAACCTGACCACGAGGGTCTGTTTCCTGCGAGCAAACGAAGAATAAGCAAGAAACTGAGATTGCAATCTGGATATTGCGAATATAAGATGAAAGCTTTATTGATCAAGGTGGGGTTCTGTGACGTCTTGGTCTGGTCGTTGGACATAAACGAAGTACGCGAAGTTGCAGCTATGGCGAACTTTTAATCTAAACAAAACCCAAAGTCTGAACGATGCCCTAAGGGCTGTATATATGGAGGAGAGAGGGGGAATTTCGTGGCCCTTGGTGGAGGGGTCCGAAACCAACCCTAACTCTTGTTTCCCCACACATACGGACTCTAAAAACAGCCTATACTTAAGTACTTCGAAAATACATGGGCCTGGCCCAATAATAAGGTGACGCAGCACCTAGAATAGCCTCTGGATGAAATTTATGAAGTAGCATCTTGTATATTTCGACCCATGCTTCATGCACTCATTATGGTGGCTTCAGAGTCCTAGAATCATCACTTGTAACTCCGTTCTTGTTCCCCTTGCACATGCCATCATCTCCATGCTTGAACTTGCTCCGAGGTTCATCTTTCTTATCCAAGCTAGGCCCTTCATTTGTAAGCAAAACAAATGTATCCAATTTAGGCAGCATCATATTCTCATGAACATTAGAATCGTTATCAAGAAACGAAAGTACCTGATAATTCAATTGGCGTGCGCGAGCTCTAGTAATTGGTCCAGTATGTATAGCAGCAGGGGCTGTGGGTGTAAAAATGGTATTGATGTCCTCATCACTTGGACTCGGGTTTGAGCTGGTTAGTGATGTTTGTGGGAGGAATAAACAGTGTGGTAGCTGGAATAAGTGGAGGGGAGTCACCATGGGCCCACGAGGCAGGGGGCGCGCCCAGCGGGTAGGGCGAGCCCTCCACCCTCATGGCCAGGTGCTTGCTCCCCCTGCCATGTTCTCAGTGCCAGATATTCTCAAATATTCCAGAAAAAAACATATTTAAATTTCAGGGCATTTGGAGAACTTTTATTTTCGGGGTATTTTTATTGCATTGATAATTCAGAAAACAGACAGAAATTACTATTTTTGCTTTATTTAATATAAATAACAGAAAGTAAAAAGAGGGTACAGAGTGTTGTGCTTTCTAAATTCATCCATCTCATGCTCATCAAAAGGAATCCACTAACAAGGTTGATCAAGTCTTGTTAACAAACTCATTCTGAATAACATGGAACCGGAGAATTTTTGAATAACACTAGGTTACCTCAACGGGGATATGCACATCCCAACCAATAAGAATATCATATTTCTTCTTGACAGTAGGAAGAGGAAATTTAAAACCTCAAAAAATAATCGATGGAATTTTTCCAATAGAGTTGATAGTGTGGACTTGAGGTTGTTTCCTCGGAAAGTGTACCGCATGCTCATTACCATTGACATGAAAAGTGACATTGCCATTGTTGCAATCAATAACAGCCCCTGCAGTATTCAAAAAGGGTCTTCCAAGAATAATAGACATACTATCGTCCTCGGGAATATCAAGAAAACCAAAGTCCGTTAAAATAGTAATGTTTGCAACCACAACAAGCACATCCTCACAAATACCGACAGGTATAGCAGTTGATTTATCAGCCATTTGCAAAGATATTTCAGTAGGTGTCAACTTATTCAAATCAAGTCTACGATATAAAGAGAGAGGCATAACACTAACACCATCTCCAAGATCACATAAAGCAGTTTTAACATAGTTTCTTTTAATAGAGCATGGTATAGTTGGTACTCCTGGATCTCCTAGTTTCTTTTGTATTCCACCCTTAAAAGTATAATTAGCAAGCATGGTGGAAATTTCAGCTTCCGGTATCTTTCTTTTAGTAGTAACAATATCTTTCATGTACTTAGCATAAGGATTCATTTTAAGCATATCAGTTAATCGCATACGCAAGAAGATAGGTCTAATCATTTCAGCAAAGCGCTCAAAATCCTCATCATCCTTTTTCTTGGATGGTTTGGGAGGAAAAGGCATGGGTTTCTGAACCCATGGTTCTCTTTCTTTACCGTGCTTCCTAGCAACAAAGTCTCTCTTATCATAACGTTGATTCTTTGATTGTGGGTTATCAAGATCAACAGTAGGTTCAATCTCTACATCATTGTCATTACTAGGTTGAGCATCAACATGAACATCATCATTAACATTATTACTAGGTTCATGTTCATTACCAGATTGTGTTTCAACATCATAAATAGAAATATCATTGGGATTCTCAGGTGTGTCATCAACAGGTTCACTAGAAGCATGCAAAGTCCTATCATTTTTCTTTTTCTTCCTCTTAGAGGTACTAGGTGCATCAACATTATTTTTCTGAGAATCCTGGTCAATTCTCTTAGGATGGCCTTCAGGATACAAAGGTTCCTGATTCATTTTACCACCTCTAGTCATAACTCTAGCAACATTATCATTTTTCTTACTATTTAATTCATTGAGCAAATCATTCTGAGCTTTAAGTACTTGTTCTACTTGAGTGGTAACCATAGAAGCATGTTTACTAATAAGTTTAAGTTCACCTTTAATATTATCCATATAATCACCCAAGTGTTCAAGCATATCAGCATTGCGTTCTAATTCTCTACCAAAATAAGAATTGAAGTTTTCTTTCTTAACCATAAAGTTATCAAACTCATCTAAGCATGGGCTAGCAAACTTAGTAAATGGGATTTCAGCTTTATCATATCTATAGAGAGAATTTACCTTTACTACCTGTGTCGGGTTATCAAGACCATGTATTTCTTCAATAGGTGATGGGTTAAGACCATGTATTTCTTCAACAGGTGGTAAATTAAGACCATGTATTTCTTCAATAGGAGGTAAATTCTTAACATCTTCAGCTTTAATACCTTTTTCTTTCATAGGTTTCTTTGCCTCTTGCATATGTTCAGGGCTGGGAAATAGAATACCCCTTTTCTTCGGAGTTGGCTTAGGAGTTGGTGTAGGAATTGGATCAGGAATTGGATCAGGAAGTGTCCAATTATTTTCATTAGTCAACATATTATTCAATAAAATTTCAGCTTCATCTGGTGTTTTTTCCCTGAAAACACAACCAGCACAACTATCCAGGTGGTCTCTGGAAGCATCAGTTAGTCCATTATAAAAGATATAAAGTATTTCATTTTTCTTAAGAGGATGATCAGGAAAAGCATTAAGTAATTGGAGAAGCCTCCCCCAAGCTTGTGGGAGACTCACTTTTTCAATTTGCACAAAATTATATATATCCCTTAAAGCAGCTTGTTTCTTATGAGCAGGGAAATATTTAGCATAAAAGTAATAAATCATATCCTGGGGACTACGAACACAACCAGGATCAAAAGAATTAAACCATATCTTAGCATCACCCTTTAATGAGAACGGAAATAATTTAAGGATATAATAATAGCGAGTTTTCTCATCATTAGTGAAAAGGGTGGCTATATCATTTAATTTAGTAAGATGTGCCACAACAGTTTCAGATTCATAGCCATAGAAAGGATCTGATTCAACCAAAGTAATTATCTCAGGATCAACAGAGAAATCATAATCCTTATCAGTAACAAAGATAGGTGAAGTAGCATAAGCAGTATCATATTTCATTCTAGCATTCAAAGTTTCTTGTTTCAGCTTAGCTAATAATTTCTTAAGATCACTCCTATCATTGCAAGCAAGAAAATCTCTAGCAGTTTCTTCATCCATAACATAGACCTTAGGCACAACAGGTAATTCATATCTAGGGGGGAGAGTCGTCATCATCACTTTCATCAATATTATCAGTTTCAATAATTTCATTCTCTCTAGCCCTAGCAAGTTGTTCATCAAGAAATTCACCAAGTGGCACAGTAGTATCAAGCATAGAAGTAGTTGCATCATAAGTATCATGCATAGCAGAAGTGGCATCATCAATAACATGCGACATATCAGAATTAATAGCAGAAGCAGGTTTAGGTGTCGCAAGCTTACTCAAAACATAAGGTGTATCAAGTGCAGAGCTAAATGGCAGTTCCTTACCTCCCCTCGTAGTTGAGGGATAAATCTTGGTTCTTGGATCTTTCAAGTTCTTCATAATGATAAGCATATATAAATCCCAAGTGACTCAAAGAATAGAGCTATGCTCCCCGGCAACGGTGCCAGAAAATAGTCTTGATAACCCACAAGTATAGGGGATCGCAACAGTTTTCGAGGGTAGAGTATCCAACCCAAATTTATTGATTCGACACAAGGGGAGCCAAAGAATATTCTCAAATATTAGAAACTGGGTTGTCAATTCAACCACAACTGGAAACTTAATATCTGCAGCAAAGTGTTTAGTAGCAAAGTAATATGATAGTAGTGGTAACGGTGGTAAAAGGTAACGGTAGCAAAAGTAATTTTTTTGGTGTTTTATAGTGATTGTAACAATAGCAACGGAAAAGTAAATAAGCGAAGAACAATATATGGAAAGCTCGTAGGCAATGGATCAGTGATAGAGAATTATGCCAGATGCGGTTCATCATGTAACAGTCATAACCTAGGGTGACACAGAACTAGCTCCAATTCATCAATGTAATGTAGGCATGTATTCCGAATATAGTCATACGTGCTTATGGAAAAGAACTTGCATGACATCTTATGTCCTACACTCCCGTGGCAGTGGGGGTCTGTCGGATCACGGGTTCCGGCAAACCCTTGAGGTTTGAACACTGGGGTGCGTGCGAAGGATTTCTCCCTATCGATCCACGCCCTAGCTTTCTAAGATCTCGCAGATGAACTCAACGAACTCACAATAAAGAAAGACACAAGATTTATATTGGTTCGGTCCACCGTTGTGGTGTAAAACCCTACTCCAGTGTGGTGGTGGATTGCCTCTTGGGCTGATGAAGAACAGTTACAAGGGAAGAACCGCCTCCTGAGGTTGAGGTGCTCTTGTGCTTGGAGAACTTGTGTGGGTGAGATAATCTTGGATCTGCTTCCCACTTGTGATGAGGTCCATCCTCTCTCTTCTTGTCTCTTCGTCGTCCCTCTTCCTCACTGTGGTGGCTAGTTCTACTTATATAGGCCCTGGTCCTCTCCCCAAATATTGAGCGGGAAGGGAGCCAACAACGGATAATTCGAAAGGGTTGTCTTCACCTGCCAAAAGGTGGTCTTCGCCTGCCAAAGGCTCCGGTGATGACGCCGTCTTGGGCTCCATGGTGACCTCCGTCCTGCCGTCGTTCTGGTCTTGGTCTCGTTGCACCAATATGGAAACCTTTGCTTGATGCCTCGGTACACCGCGCCCGCGCTTGCCCCCTTAGCACCATAGAGGAAACAAGGACACTACGCGCGCTGGCGCCCGCCTGGCCTTGATCGTCATGGCTCACGTCACGAGGACCTCACGATGTTTTCCCCGCCTTGATCTCTCCGCCCCTCGCATGCCTGCCTGGCGAGGTCGCTTCTGATGAGGTCTTGTGTCGTCCACCTCATGAGGCTTGGCCCCTATCGAGGGTCTTGAATGCCTTGTCGATGAAGATGGGTGGGCCGCAGGTAGGCACGTCTGGGGACCCCTGTTCCCAGGACGCCGACAGGGTCCTAGCAGAAACTAAGGGATATTAAGGCCTCCTTTTAATGGAGTACCGGAACAAAGCATTAACACATAGTGAATACATGAACTCCTCAAACTACGGTCATCACCGGTAAGTATCCCGATTATTGTCACTTCGGGGTTAACGGATCATAACTCATAATAGGTGATTATAGACTTGCAAGATAGGATCAAGAACTCTCATATATTTTGATGAAAACATAATAGGTTCAGATCTGAAATCATGGCACTCGGGCCCTAGTGACAAGCATTAAGCATAGCAAAGTCATAGCAACATCAATCTCAGAACATAGTGGATACTAGGGATCAAACCCTAACAAAACTAACTCTATTACATGATAAATCTCATCCAAACCATCACCGTCCAGCAAGCCTACGATGGAATTACTCACGCACGGCAGTGAGCATCATGAAATTGGTGATGGAGGATGGTTGATGATGATGATGGTGACGGATTCCCCTCTCCGGAGCCCCAAACGGACTCCAGATCAGCCCTCCCAAGAGAGTTTAGGGCTTGGCGGCGGCTCCGTATCGTCACACGCGATGAATCCTTCTCCTTGTTTTTTTCTCCCCGAAAGTGAATATATGGAGTCAGGGTTGAGGTCGGTGGAGCGTCAGGGGGCCCACGAGGCAGGGGGCGCGCCCAAGGGGTAGGGCGCGCCCCCCACCCTCGTGGACAGGTGGAGGCCCCCTGACGTGGATCTTCCTTCCAGTATTTTTATATATTCAAAAATAATTCTCTGTTGATTTTCAGGTCATTCCGAGAACTTCTATTTTTGCACAAAAATAACACCATGGCAATTCTGCTGAAAACATCGTCAGTCCGGGTTAGTTCCATTCAAATCATCCAAGTTAGAGTCCCAAACAAGGGCAAAAGTGTTTGGAAAAGTAGATACGACGGAGACGTATCAGCATGTCATAAAAGAGCAATTCGTGCACACATAGTAAAGGCCAATGCATAGTATAAACAGTTTCTTATAATTTTATCCTATTGGAAACATGGAGAGGCGGAGATGTAGTTCCTCTATTGGAAACATGCATATTATATCTATCAAAATCATCATGTGTAGTAGTAAAACGCAACCCATCAATATAATCCTTAATAAGGGCAAACTTCTCCAATATAGTGTAGTAGGGAGAATTCAAAAAGATAATAGGACTATCGTGCGTGGGTGCAATAGCAACAATTTCATGTTTAACATAAGGAACTATAGCAAGTTCATCTCCATAAGCATAATTCATATTGGCATCTTGGCCACAAGCATAGCAAGCATCATCAAAAAGGGATGTTTCAAAAGAATCAATGAGGTCATAACAATCATCATAGCATTCATCCTTCGGTAAGCACGAAGGGAATTTAAACAATATATGAGTTGAAGAGTTACTCTCATTAGAAGGTGGGCACAGGTGATCAGTCCGCTCTTCCTCCTTTTGTAATCCGCTCTCCTCCTCATCTTTTTCATCCAATGAGCTCACAATGTCATTAATATCTTCTTCCATAGACTATTGCAAAATATTAGTCTCTTCTTGGACAGCGGAGGAGTCCGCAATATATGGTTTAACATAGGCATTAGAAGCATAATTATCATAAAAAATTGAAGTATGGCAAAATTTTCAGATTTGTAAAGAGTAGCATCATACTTTCTAATCAAAGAAGCAATTTCATAAGCACCCGTAAAAGCAACAAATTCTTCAATTTGTTGAACATCATAGTAATTAAACACCCTTAGCATACGAAGATACGATTCCATTATCACTAAACTCACATTGGGTAGGGAAGGTGTTTCTTAGGGTCTTCAGAACAACATGTAAAATCATATATTTCACATAAATTCCAAGCATAGCACTGCAAATGATGAATTTGATCCATTAAAAGTTTCCCTTTTTCAGATATGCGGTGTCGCACATAACAAGCATGCTCATCTAAAGATTTTCCCTCAACTAAGCTAGTTGGGGTTTCAGCCCGAGCACATAGGGATCGAAGATGATCCAAGTAAAAAGCTTCAGTAGTGTGATAGATTTTGAGTGGTTCTTCAACCATTGGTTCAGTAGGTACCACTAATTGTTTTGGTATTTTCAGTTTCCTACCCATAACTAAAGATAGAAAACAAGATCACAAAATAAAAACTACTTAGTGATAAAGCAAACAAGCACACACGAGAATATTCACCCCACGCTATAACTCCTCGACAAGGGCGCCAGAAAAAGGTCTTGATAACCCACAATTATAGGGGATCAATTGTAGCCTATTTTGATAAGTAAGAGTGTCGAACCCAACGAGGAGCTAAAGGTAGAACAAATATTACCTCAAGTTTTATCGACCACCGATACAAATCTACGCATGCTTGACGTTCGCTTTACCTAGAACAAGTATAAAACTATAAGTACTTTGTAGGTGTAACGGGATAGGTTTGCAAGAATATAAAGAGCACGTAAATAAAAACTAGGGGCTGTCTTAGGTAGAGAAGCAATAAAGTTAGTATAGCGAGTGTGGAAAAGTGATGGTAGGAGTTGCGAAATTATCCCTAAGCAATTGACTACTTTACTAGACCGATAGCAAGTTTTATGTGGGAGAGGCCACTGCTAGCATGTCATCCCTGACTTGGAATTCTATGCACTTATGATTGGAACTATTAGCAAGCATCCGCAACTACTAACGTTCACTAAGGTAAAACCCAACCATAGCATTAAGATATATTGGTCCCCCTTCAATCCCGTATGCATCAATTTCTATGCTAGGTTGAAGCTTCTGACCTCTTGCCCTCCAATACATAGTCCTATCAACATACAACTAACCCTATGATGTGATCCACGCGCGCGGTCATATGATGGGCATGAAAGGACAGCAACATAACCACAAGAAAATGAAACCAATCGTAGCAATTCACCAATTACCGATAGGACAATGAAAATCTACTCAGACATCATAGGATGGCAACACATCATTGTATAATAATATGAAGCATAAAGCACCATGTTCAAGTAGAGGGTACAACGGGTTGCAGGAGAGTGGACCGCTGTAGATAGATGGGGGAAGGTGATGAAGATGTTGGTGAAGATGACGGAGGTGTTGGTGTAGATTGCCGTCACACGATGATGGCCCCGACGGCGTTCCGGCGCCACCGGGAGAGAGGGGGAGAGAGTCCCCCTTCTTATTCTTCTTCCTTGACCTTCTCCCTAGATGGGAGAAGGGTTTCCCCTCTAGTCCATGGCCTCCATGGCGGCGGAGGGGCGAGAGCCCCTCCGAGATTGGATATGTCTCTCTCTATTTCTGCGTTTTCTGATTCTGCCCTTTCACCATTTCTTAAATTCCCGGAGATCCGTAACTCCGATTGGGCTGAATTTTGGACACGATTTTTATTCGGATATTGGCTTTCTTGCGGCGAAAGAAGGGCACCAACCGCCTTACGGGTTGGCCGCGAGGGACCAGGGCGCGCCCCCTACCCCGTGGCCCCCTCGGGTATAGTCTCGCGTTGATTCTTCATCCCAAAAATCACATATATTCCAAAAAAAATCTCCGTCAGTTTTTATCCTGTTTGGACTCTGTTTTATATAGATTTTCTGCGAAACAAAAAACATGCAACAAACAGGAACTGCCACTTGGCACTGGATCAATATGTTAGTCCCAAAAAATAGTATAAAAAGTAACCAAAAGTATATAAAAGTTGTAGAATATTGGCATGTAACAATCAAAAATTATAGATACGACAGAGATGTATCACTCGCACACATCATGATCTCACGGCCTAGCTCGACGATCCCAAAGAACAAGGGACACAAGAGTTTATACTGGTTCGGGCCACCGATGTGGTGTAATACCCTACTCCAGTGTGGTGTGGTGGATTTCCTCTTGGGCTGAGGATGAACAGTTACAAGGGAAGAACAACCTCCTGAGGAGAGGTGCTCTTGTGCTTGGTGAGTGTGGTGACTTTTGTGGAATGAATCCGGTCCAAGATCCCAGATCCGATCATCCCCTGCGGTAGTGGCTAGTCCTTTATATAGAGGCCCGGTTCCTCTTCCCAAATATTAGGCGGGAAGGGATCCCACAACGGCCAATTTGAAGGGGGACAACTAGTACAAGCTATCTTGACAAAAGATGGTCTTCGCCTGCCAAAGGCTCTGGAGGTGACACCGTCTTGGGCTCCACGGTGACTTCCGTCCTGCTATCCTACTAGTATTGTTCTTGTTGCACCGATATGGAAACCTTTGCCTGATGCCTCGGGACTCCTCACCTGTGCTTGCCTCTTTAGCACCAAAGAGGAAATGAGGACACTGCGCGCACTGGTGCCCGCCTGGCTCCAGTCGTCATGGCTTGCGTCACAGGAACCTCGCGAGGTGTCCCTTGCCTTGATCCTCCGCCCCTCGCGAGCCAGCCTGGTGGGGCAGCCCCCAAGGAGGTCTTGTGTCGTCCGCCTCGCGAGGCTTGGCCCCTCGCGAGGGTCTTGAGTGTTTGCTGGTGAAGGTGGGCCGCACAGGGCCGCTGGTGGAGCCACGACGCGGGCCGCAGGTAGGCAAGTCTGGGGACCCCCGTTCCCAGAATGCCGACAATAACTATCCCTCAACATGCAACAAAGAGTCACTCCAAAGTCACTAATAGCGGAGCACAAATGAAGAGATTATTGTAGGGTATGAAACCACCTCAAAGTTATCCTTTCTGATCGATCTATTCAAGAGTCGGTAGTAAAATAACACAAAGCTATTCTTTCCGTTCAATCTATCCTAGAGTTCGTACTAGAATGACACCTTAAGACACAAACCAACCAAAAACCTAATGTCACCTAGATACTCCAATGTCACCTCAAGTATCCGTGGGTATGATTATACCATATGCATCACACAATCTTAGATTCAACTATTCAACCAACACAAAGAACTTCAAAGAGTTCCCCAAAGTTTCTACCAGAGAGTCAAGACGAAAACGTGTGCCTACCCCTATGCATAAGTTCACAAGGTCACTGAACCCGCAAGTTGATCACCAAAACATATATCAGGTGGATCACGTGATATACCATTGTCACCACAGATAAACAAGTGCAAGACATACATCAAGTGTTCTCAAATCCTTGAAGACTCAATCCGATAAGATAACTTCAAAGGGAAAACTCAATCCATTACAAGAGAGTAGAGGGGGAGAAACATCATAAGATCCAACTACAATAGCAAAGCTCACGATACATCAAGATTGTGCGAATCAAGAACACAAGAGAGAGAGAGAGATCAAACACATAGCTACTGGTACATACCCTCATCCCCGAGGGTGAACTACTCCCTCCTCGTCATGGAGAGCACCGGGATGATGAAGATGGCCACCGAAGAGGGATTCCCCCTCCGGCAGGGTGCCTGAACGGGTCTAGATTAGTTTACGGTGACTATAGAGGCTTGCAGCGGCGGAACTCCCGATCTAGGTTATGTTCTGGAAGTTTGGGTATATATAAGAGGTTTTGGCGTTGGGAACAAGTTAGGGGGGTCCACGAGGCAGCCATGAGGTAGGGGGTGCGCCCGGGGGGTAGGGCGCGCCCCCACCCTCGTGGCTGCCTCGGGACTCTTCTGGCCCATCTCCAATACTCCATGGGCTTCTTCTGGTCCAAAAATGATCTCCGTGAAATTTTAGGTCAATTGGACTCTGTTTGGTTTTCGTTTTCTGCGATACTCAAAAACAAGGGGAAAAACAGAAACTGGCACTAGGCTCTAGGTTAATAGGTTAGTCCCAAAAATCATATAAAATAGCATATACATGCATATAAAACATCCACGATTGATAATATAATAGCATGGAACAAACAAAAATTATAGATACGTTGGAGACATATCAGGAGGTGACGAGGCCATGGTAAGAGCGGCCTCCCCCCAGCTACCCAATGCCCTTGTACGCCCAAGCGCAATGCTCCGAAGGAGGGGGCAATGCCTCGCGCCGCTGGCCCATGAACCCACGTCGAGGGCTCCTCGCGTGAGCTTGTGGTGTGGGCGGCGATGCCGCCGCGCACCTGGATCAAGCTCTCGCAGTTCTTTACCGAAGAGATGACGCCGAGGGTGTAACACCCAAGATGCGGCTATATCTCCCACGTGTCGAGGCACGACTTAAAGGCATAACCGCATTTTGGTTTTGTCGCAAGAAGGGTCATCTTGCCTTAAAACCCGCTAGGAAGAAGAACGAGTCCATTCATTTGACTATGTTGCTTCATCTACTTCATGGACTCGTTCTTCTTCCTAGCAGGTTTTCAGGCAAGATGACCCTTCTTGCGACAGAACTAAAATGCGAGGGGGCTGCTCGAGCTATTGCTGTAACACGCCGGGTGCAACACCCCGGCAACGGGGGCAAAGGTCATCTCCCCAGGGAAGATCTTCATGACTCGTGGATGGGGCGAGGTTGCCCGCGTCTATCGCGCGGAGGGGGCCCTCGCCATCCATTTTGAGTATGATGGCGCCTCCAAGGTGTTCTTCAAGGTCTTCGACGAAGAAGGCCGCCGCCTAGAGTGTTGTACTGGAGGGGGTCGCCTGGACGACGCAGCAGCTGGCGCTGGGCCTGCCCTCGGCCTTGTTGAAAGCTCCTCCAGTAGTAGCGACGGCTCCTGGGATTCCAGCGACTCTCCTGAGCCTGACGAGACTTCGGAGACAAGCGGCGACAACTACGTGCCCCCGAGCTCTCGCCGTGCCCGGAGCGCAGCAGCAGCGTCCGCATATCATCGTCACTGATCTGGATGGGGTTGGCGCCGACCCCTCGTGGCCTGCTACCTCTTGAGAATGCGTTGGTTTTCCCTTGAAGAGGAAAGGGTGATGCAGCAAAGTAGCTTAAGTATTTACCTCAGTTTTTGAGAACCAAGGTATCAATCCAGTAGGAGATGACACATAAGTCACCTAGTACCTGCACAAACAATCAAGAACCTCGCAACCAATGCGATAAAGGGGTTGTCAATCCCTTCACGGTCACTTGGAAAAGTGAGATCTGATAAAGATAGTAAGATAAATATTTTTGGTATTTTGTTGTATAGATTGGAAAGTAAAGATTGCAAAATACTAAACGAGATGTGATAATAATAGAGATGCAATATAATAAGAAAGAGACCTGGGGGCCATAGGTTTCACTAGTGGCTTCTCTCATGATAGCATGTATTACGGTGGGTGAACAAATTACTGCCGAGTAATTGATATAAAAGTGCATAGTTATGAAGATATCTAAGGCAATGATCATGAATATAGGCATCATGTCCGTGTCAAGTAGATCGAAACGATTCAGCATCTACTACTATTACTCCACACATCGACCGCTATCCAGCATGCATCTAGACTATTAAGTTCATAAGAATAGAGTAACGCTTTAAGCAAGATGACATGATGTAGAGGGATAAACTCAAGCAATATGATATAAACCCCATCTTTTTATCCTTGATGGCAACAGTACAATACGTGCCTTGTTGTCCGTACTGTCACTGGGAAAGGAAGATTGAACCCAAAGCTAAGCACTTCTCCCATTGCAAGAAAGATCAATCTGGTAGGCCAAACTAAACCGATAATTTGCAGAGACTTGCAAAGATATCAAATCATGCATATAAGAATTCAGAGAAGAACCAAATAATATTCATAGATAATCAAGTTCATAAACCCACAATTCATCGGATGTCGGCAAACACATCACAAAAGAGTATTACATTGAATAGATCTCCAAGAACACCAAGGAGAACTTTGCATTGGAGATCAAAGAGAGAGAAGAAGCCATCTAGCTTATAACTATGGACTCGAAGGTCTGTGGTAAACTACTCATGCTTCATCGGAGAGGCTATGGTGTTGATGTAGAGCCCTCTATGATCGATTCCCCCGTCGGCAGATCGCCGGAAAAGGCTCCAAGATGGGATCTCACAGGTACAGAAGGTTATGACAGTGGAAAAGTGGTTTCGTGGCTCCCCCTAATGTTTTAGGGTATAAGAGTATATATAGGCGAAAGAAGTACATCGGTGGAGCTCCGTGGGGCCCACGAGGGTGGGGGTGCGCCTACCCCCTGGGCACGCCCTCCTATCTTGTGGCCGCCTCACGGAGTTCCAGACTTCCTCTCTAAGTCTCCTGGTTTGCTTTCGGTCCAAGAAAGATCATCGCGAAGGTTTCATTCCGTTTGGTATTCCTTTTCTACGAAACACTGAAATAAGCAAAAAAATAGAAACTGGCACTGGGCCTCCGGTTAATAGGTTAGTCCCAAAAATAATATGAAAGAGCATATTAAAGCCCATTAAACATCCAAAATAGATAATATAATAGCATGGAACAATCAAAAATTATAGATACATTGGAGACATATCATGGCCCACTGTTGATGATGGCGTCGACTGTGGTACCTGTAGATATGATTCCTAGAACCCTCCTCCTTTTATTCCCTGCAAGGAACCGAGATGAACCCCGTGGGGGTGTGTAAGGGATCTATAGTGTTTCAGCATCAATATTATTCCATTACGAAATTCATGGCTGCACGTCTTGCTTTGGCATTGTTCCCCCTTTTTATCCTCGCGGTAGCTTAGCTCCCTACGCTGACAGGTCCCAGTCCCCAGGCAGGCGTCAGCCGTCGCTGGTATGCCAGCTCGCGATGCCGTGGTCAAGGCTAGGAGGTGAGCGGCTCGAGGTCTAGTAAGAGCTCCTGAGGCGCGATGCTCAAGAGGTCCCCCTTGGCGTGCATGCAGCTTCCTAAAGGTAGAAAAGGAAGGCGACATTGCCAGAGCAAGGCTGTTGGAGTCGAAAATCCAAAGTCGCGAGCTGGGCTACCTTGAATACGTGACTTATCTTAGTGATCCTGGGTCGATTCCTTGCGTGGCGCCTGATTTATGCACCGCTGATGGCGATACCGTCAGGTTATGTCCATGCCAGCTCCCCCCTTCACACTGTCCCGAGTGCTCTACGTCCTCGGGTCCCGACCCTCGAGCGAGCTCAGCCGCGGCTGGTATGCCAATCGCGATCCCGTGATCAAGGCTAGGGGGTGAGGGCTAGAGAGTCAGTAAGAGCTCCTGAGGCGCGATGCTTAGGAGCCCTCCCTTTAACGCCCAAGCGAAAAGCATAAAAGGGGGCAGCTGTCGGGGCCACCTATAGCTAGGCTCCGGAGATTCCTGTGGGTTAGTGCAAGGAGAGAGAGTAGCCCAGAGTCGTGCTTGCCGCCCTGCCATTGCTCCTTCCGTGAGAAGATAAAGGCATTCTGGATCTGGTGAGGTGACATGCGTAGAGCGGGCCACGAGCCAGAGCTTGACCGCACAGGTTTATCAGCGTTGCAGGGACGGACCTGAGCACAAGCACTGTGCCGGGATGTGACACTCCCGTTGCGGGGTGCGCAAGTGACCGATCAGCAATGCGGGAGGCCGCGATAAACAAGCACCATGTAAGAAATGATTATAAAGCAAAGCATGCGAGGAAGCAAGCTGGTTTAGATAGATGCAAGAACAATACATGCCACTGGGACTGACCCAAGTGGCCTGGGAATGATGCAGCCCGAGGGGCGCCCCCAACTGAGTAAGCTAAAGATGCAAAAGGATACGCGTCGCAGGGACATGCCCGTAAGACCTGGGGATGATGCATCCCGAGGGGCGCCCCAACTGAAATAAACCAGAAAGTGTCACCTGGCACCATTGCCGACGAGGTGTTGGAGCAGCTGAAGACACGCGCTGTATAGGCTGCTCCTCACAAGCCGCCAGGGCCCTGAGCCTCAGGAGACCCAGGGGGTCCATGTGGCTCCTGAAGAACTGTTGCTGCCTCCGCTAGGGCAGCATGATGCATGGCCTCCTGAGCCGCTAGAATGCTCCGCAAGTGGCGCTGGAAGGTGACAGCCGCGTTCGGCAGGCCGAAAGGCATGCGAACATAGCTATGAGGGGGACCCTCGCACCGACCAACGCTCGATGGCTAGAAGCACCCCTGAGAAGCGGCCCTGTTGAGCCCTGGAATGTCGACGCAGAAACATAGCTCGTTGCCCTCGCCAGGACACGGAGCTGCGTTAGGTGGTGGGCGGCGGTCGCCGAGCATTGATCTTGCCTCTTGAAGCTCCTCAGTTGCCTTGGTGATGAACTCCTGAGCACTAGGCATTCCACGCATTGTGCCCTTTGGTGGGAAGCGTGCGACAAAGCACACCTCCACATGGTGCCCGATCGCCTCCCTCGTGATGCTGGCTAGGTCTGAAGCCCTCCAGAAGAAAGCCCCCGAGCCCAGCCTGAGGAGGGCACCAGGCGCGCCTTCCTATGCAAGGGAGGAAGGAACCCCATCTACGGGCATAGGTCCTGAGGTGGTGCTGATGGAGATGTCGCTCTCCTGAGGTCCTTGCTGGAGCAGCTACTTCTTCTTCATGGGAATAGCCTTAGGGGGTATACAGTGCCTTCATTGTCTGGGTATTCGGTCGCCGCAGCCTGGTAAGCGCTCTCAAGGGAGCACACCACGTCCTTCCCTTCGCAAGCGACCGAGATGACACTGCCGCTCCCTGGCATCTTAAGGACATTGTATCCCTGGTGGGTCACAGCCATAAACATGGCCAAGGCTGGGTACCCAAGGATGGCCTTGTACGACAGGCAGATGTGGGCAACGTCGAAGTAGATAAGCTTGGTGCGGTAGTTGTCGCGGGTGCTGTAGGTGACAGGGAGGCAAACCTGCCCTATCGAGGTGGTAGAGCCTTCGGTCACCCCTGAGAAGGGCTTGGTAGGCAACAGCTGATCATATGGCACTTGCAGGCATATGATGAGGTGTTGCTTAATGAGGTTCTTGCTCAAAATGCTTAGTGATATGCTCCAAAACCCTCAACTACTTTCTCACATCCACATATGACCTAAAACAAAAGTCAAACTCGGCCCCACGATTCTTCCTATCTGGCGCCACCGAGTTTCAAATGTCATAGCCACTGCCACAAACCCTAGGCAAATCGGTCTCACCGATAGGGATCTCGGTCTCACCGAGATGGGGTTGTAATCTCTCTGTTTCCATTCGTAATTTCGGTCTCACCGAGATGAGCGATCGGTCCCACCGAGATTGCAATGTAAACTCTCTATTTTCCCTTCGTAACGTTTCAGTCTCACCGAAATGAGTGATCGGTCCCATCGAGTTTACCTGACCAACTCTCTGGTTAGCTTATTATCAAAATCGGTCTCGCCGAGTTTGTGTAATCGATCTCACCGAGATTACGTTATGCCCTAACCCTAATCATATCAGTCCTACCGAGTTGCATGTCGGTCCCACCGAAAACCCTAACGGTCACTAGCTTTGCTGAATCGGTCCGACCAAGTTTAACTATTCGGTCCCACCGAGTTTGGGAAGTTATGTGTAACAGTTAGATTTTGTGTGGAGGCTATATATATCCCTCCACCACCTCTTCATTCATGGAGAGAGCCATCAGAATGAACCTACACTTCTAACTTACTTTTTTTCTGAGAGAGAACCACCTACACTTGTGTTGGGACCAAGATATTCCATTCCTACCATATGAATCTTTATCTCTAGCCTTCCCCAAGTTGCTTTCCACTCAAATCTTCTTTCCAACAATTCCAAATCCTCTGAGAGAGAGAGAGTTGAGTGTTGGGGAGACTATCATTTGAATCACAAGAGCAAAGAGGTCATCATCAACACACCATTTGTTACTTCTTGGAGAGTGGTGTCTCCTAGAATGGCTAGGTGTCACTTGGGAGCCTCTGACAAGATTGTGGAGTTGAACCAAGGAGTTTGTAAGGGCAAGGAGATCGCCTGCTTCATGAAGATCTACCGCTAGTGAGGCAAGTCCTTCGTGGGCGATGGCCATGGTGGGATAGACAAGGTTGCTTCTTCGTGGACCCTTCATGGGTGGAGCCCTCCTTGGACTCGTGCAACCGTTACCCTTCATGGGTTGAAGTCTCCATCAACGTGGATGTACGATAGCACTACCTATCGGAACCATGACAAAAACATCCATGTCTCCAATTGCATTTGAATCCTCCAAATCCTTCCCTTTACATTCTTGCAAGTTGCATGCTTTACTTTTCGCTGATCATATACTCTTGGCATGCTTGCTTGAATTGTATTAAGATTGCTTGACTTGTCCAAAGTTGCTAAAATCTACGAAGAACTAAAATTGGTAAAAGGCTAGATTTTTATTTGGTTAAGTAGTCTAATCGCCCCCCCTCTAGACATACTTTTGATCCTACAAGTGGTATCAGAGCTTTGGTCTCCATTTGCTTTGATTTCCATAGCTTTTGGTGGTCATAGCCTTGGTTTCACAACCTAGGAGAGTATGGCCTCTAGCGAGGGAAATTACCACCGTAGAGGTCCTTACTTTGATGGCACTAATTTTGCTAGTTGGAAGCATAAGATGAAAATGCATATTCTTGGACATAACCCCGCCATTTGGGCTATTGTGTGTATTGGCTTGCAAGGTGAATTCTTTGATGGGTGAGAACCGAATCGTGAAGCTACCGCGGAAGAGTTGAAGATGCTACAATACAATGCTCAAGCTTGTGATATCCTCTTCAACGGATTGTGCCCCGAAGAATTCAACAAAATCAGCCGTCTTGAGAATGCAAAGGAAATTTGGGATACTTTGATTGATATGCACGAAGGTACCGACTCTATCAAGGAATCCAAGTTGGATGTGCTTCAAAGTCAACTTAACAAGTTCAAAATGAAGGAATTGGAAGATGCTTCATGGCCAAAGGCCCAAAGGTATCACACCTCGAGTACATTGATTTCAATAGTGATGAAGATGACTTGTTAGGTGATGATGATTTACTTGTTGACAACTCTAGTGATGAATACTATGATGAAATGCAATTAATCATGCTAATCAAGATGAAACGAATGACAATGATAAGGAGAAGATTGAGTCTCTAACTAAAGAACTAAACACTCTTAAGTTATCTCATGAAACTATCTTAGGAGATCATCGAGAACTTTTCAGGACTCATGAGAAATTACGTTTTGAGAAGCTCAATCTTGAGCAACAGCATGAGTTCTTCGAGGCAATCAATGATGATCTTCGCAAGAACAGTTCTTCTTACATTGCCAAGCGTTTACTCTTATCCACTTACATGCCTCAAGTCAAGTCTAGTAACAAGAACAAGAATGATTCTTCCTCTAGTAGTAAAAATAATCATGCTAAATCCAATATTGTTGCTTCTAGTAGTTCTCTTGATTCCACTAATGATTCTCTTAGCCAAGGTACACTTGAGCAAAAAAATATCTTATTGAAGCGAATCATAGAGAAAGGTGTTTACAAGAGCCTTTCCGGGAGTAAGCAATTCGAGGAAATTGTACGCAAGCAAGGAAGGCACCGGAAGAATCAAGGTATTGGTTTTGATCGAAAGTTCAATACCAATGGAGTTGAGTGGGAAGAAGATCAATACCCCAAGACGAAGTTTGTTCCTCAACAAGAGAAGTATGATCCTACTTCTTACAAAGGGACACAAACTCAAGATGATCTTTCACCACAAGACCACCAGGAAAAAGGCAAGGACAAGCTTCAAGAGAAAATTGATGCATTTGAAGGAGCTCCTAAGGCCTTGGTCAAGTGGGTTCCCAAGACTACATCAAGTTCCACTTCATCAAGTACAACTGCAACACTGAGGATTCCCATCAAGATGGTGTGGATCCCGAAGAAGAAGAACTAGACAGTTCTTGAGGGTGACTCCGCCAACATACTTCACTCTTATCATTTTGGCAAGAACAAATGCAATCAACTTCCACATCTTGCACTAGTTGAAGGAGTCACAAACCCTCTTGTTGGTAAGACAAGGGACAATGTAACCTAATGCTCTCATATACATCATCTTGTATGTCTATGGATATCCTTGTTTGTTCCTTGTGGGACTAACCCATGTAGGTATTTAAAGTGCAACTCACTCAAAAGGATAGCTCCGAATGATCTACATCAACTTAGAGCATACACATCTTTGACACCTACATGAAGTCATCATCGACAAAACCCAAGGTTAGTTCATCCCTCTTAGGGGGGATCTCACATCTAGGGGGAGCTTTACTAAAAGAATTGAGCTAAAGCAACTCTAATGGTGTGAACACAACAATGCTTTATGTAAAAGTGGTAACCCCACTTGTGCTTAAACGATGAGTATGACCTATGATCAAATGTTCTCATTTGACTCCTAAGTCAATATACTCATATATAGATGACCTAGTCATCGCCAATTGCTTGATAGATGCTAGAATAGTTTGTGCATGCTTTGCCACATATTTCATTTGTCACTTTATTGTGTGAGCATGTTGGTTGCATAATTTACTCATTCGAGGACATCCACTTGTTGTTTTGATTGGTTGGTTTCTTTTTCTCTTGCCAAGTGGATGGACAAGAATGCCTAAGAACCTTCTCTAGCTATCTATGCTCTTCTCGTCTCAAACTCTATTCATGCTGCATCACAAAGTTTGATCAAGTCAGATTCGAACCACTATGTGTGAGGAGCACTTGGAGTCCCCGATTCGTCATAGACTTAAACTTCCAAAACTTCTTTGCACGTTTTGGTCTGACCGATTCATCCATTTCGGTCATACCGAGATCACTAAGTCGATCTAGGTTTTTAATCTTGGTGCAACCGAATTGAACTTTTCGGTCACACCGAGTTGCAGTAACTGCTCACAGTTATGCATCTCGGTGCCACCGAGTTGTTCCACTTGGTCACACCGACAGGGTCAGCCTATATATACCCACGGGCCAAAATTTGGAAAACTTTCCGAACCTCTTCGCCCGCGCTCAGCCTGCACTACCTCCCTGGGTCTCCGGATCGTCCTCCTCACCGCCAGCCGCCTCCAGTCGCTGGTCTCCGCCGCCGTCAACGGGATCGTCTTTGCCGTTGCCGCCGTAGCAAGTCCATCGCTGAACTAGGGTATGGACTTGATCTTTGTGCTGTTCTCAGTCAGATTCCCCAGCACATTGTTTTGCCATGTATCTTGCCATGATTGAGATCACTCTATCCAATGAAAACACTCCGTAGTTTAGTTGTGGAATGAAAAGTTAGGGTTAGGTTTCCGCCGAAACCATCTCGGACCGACCGAGTTGTTGAAATCGGATCCACCGATTTGGCTCAGGCCATTGCACATGTGATTCTCGGTATGACCGAGAATTGCAAATCGGTGTGACCGAGTTCGAGTCTTTGTGAAACCCTAGCAGTCTCGGTGCCACCGAACTTTGACTCGGTCTGGCCGAGTTCACTAGTTTAGGTTCCAACAGCTGCTTCGGTATCACCGAGATTTCAAATCGGTAGATTTGAAATGCTTTATGTGGAAAACTAAAACTAAGTTTTTGATTCATTCTTTTGCAAAAACCTCTGCACTTTGTGATGCTCATCCACTCTACCTCATCTATAATCCATTCACAGGGTCTGCTGTCAGTATTTTCATCATGTCAGATCACAGTGACAGTCAGTACAAGTCTGAGGAGCAAGTGAACTTGAGTGAGGGAACTAGTCCCTCTAACAACTTTGATGAAGGAAGCAGAAGTACCCCCAGCAACTTGCCTAAGGCAGCCACTAGGACCAGAAAGAAGAAAACCTCTGATTCCGAGGATGAGGACTATGTGGCTGCTGAGGAAGAGGCCACCTCAAAGAGGAAAGTCCTGAAAAAGGAATATGCCACAGCTGCTGCCACTAAGCCAGGGATGAAGCAAAAGGTTCCTGCCAATAGAGCTCCCATGTCAAAAGCCAGAACATCCACTCAAGAGACTTTGGGATCTGCACCCAAAGAGCAGGTTGTGGCAGAAAAGAAAAGAAAGGAAAGGGTCAAGAAGACCACTGCCAGAGTGCTTGGGAGATCTTCAATAATGAAAGACTCTGAAGAAGAGGAAGAGGAAGAGGATGCAGCACCAGCACCCAAAGCTCAAAAGCTTATGGGAGATGCTATAAGGGAAGGAGCTGTTCCATCTAAGCCTAAGACTGCTCCTAAGACTGTTGCTCCAGCTCCAAAGCCAAAACCAAAGTGGAGCACCAGGAACATCCCTGCTGAGGAGAAGAACAAGGCCCCAGTGCCTCAAGCTGCTGAAGAAGAAGATGATTCTGTCGTGTTAAGGAAGTTGAAGCCCAAAATTCCAGACCATAATGATGCTCATCCAGTTGCAGAAAACATGAAAATCAGGAAGGATTTTGGTCTAAGGCTATGGAGAGAGTCTGGTCCATATGCCACCGGGAGGAGGACTGATGTGGACTACAGGTTCCATACAAAGGAACAACGGGACTTCTATGAGACTATCTTACTTGACAAGAAGCCCATAGTGTGTGACATGAGATCGGTCGATTGGACATTCATTGAGGAAAATGAGGATCACTTCCCTGGTGTATATGACAACTTCAAGGCGTGTGGAGTCGATGAGTTTGTGGCTCAGAAGCTCACAAAGTGGAATGATGAGCTCATCATGCAGTTCTACTCCACAGCTCATTTCTACCCAGATGGAAGGATTGTCTGGATGTCTGAAGGTACTAGGTACCAGTCAACGGTTGCTGAATGGGCAAAATTGATCAATGCTCCTGAGGAGAGTGAAGATGACTTGGATGTCTATGCCAAGAAGAAGAAGGATCACAACACCATGGCACATATGTACAAAGAGATCCCAAATGCTGCTCTTGAGACACACAAGTTTGGATCAGTATATTACCTTCTGTCAGGCTTGCCAACAATCAACTGGATCCTTAGGCACACTCTCTTGCCAAAGTCAAGTGATCACAAGATGATCAGAGGCCATGCAATTAACTTGCTTCACCTTTTTGTTGTTCCACAGAAGTTCAAGGTCATGAGCCTAATTGTGGAAACCATAAAGAGGACAACTGTAGATCAGAAGAGGAGTTGTGGGTATGCCCCACAGATCCAGGAGCTAATCAACTCCAAGATGGGCACTGGCACATATCTCCTGGACAAGGAACACATGCCCATCTACCCAGACTTTCAGGACAACACTGTGGTGATGGATGAGAATGAACCATCTTCTATGCACGCACAAGCCAAGAAGGAGAAGGCAAGGGCTGAAAAGGCTGCAAAGATGCCAACCATGGATGATGCATCTCAGTATCTTCTGACGAGCAAGCAAGATCAGCTTGGCTACGTGATTGCCTCCACTCTGAGGATTGAGAAGGGATTGGCTACCCTGACTCAAAACCAGGAGAGCTTGGAGAGGATCGTGGAGCAGAAGTTCTATGACTTAGATGTGAAGGTCACAGAGATACACTCTGTTGTTGAGCAACTTCAGGAGGAAATGCAGGAGAAGAAGGGCAAGACAACCACTGATGCTTTTGCTAGAGTGCCCAGAGGTCAGAGGTCTGCTGCTATGCCTGTCACAGACACCAGAGCAACTTCATCTGCACTAGCTATAGCTTCAGTGCCACCAGCTCCAGCACCCACTCCACCAGCTCCATCTACATCAACTGATGCATTCGTCCTTGGAGTTCTGTCTACACCACCACCTAAAGACCAAGCCTGAGGGACGATTTAGCACTATGCATTTTTATGAACTTTTTGGTAATTTGTTGCCAAAGGGGGAGAAAATGTATAGATCATAGGCTTCGAGAGAGAGTGTTGCTTTTGTTCTCTCTTGCGTTTCTCCTTGGTGGTGGAACTTTATTATCTGCTCGTTTGCGATACTTTATACTTTGTGCTTGCTTAGATGATCATGTGTTTGATCATATGCTACCTTAGTGCTTGTTGGATGACATTATCCTTTTATATTCCATATGATCACTCACTTTGCTTGGTGATGAGTGCATGTATTTTAATTATTATCATTTTGAGCACTCCACCAAGATGTATGTGACATGGAAGAGTAACCCATGATCCTAACTCTTTGTGCATTTGCAGTCCAAAGCAAATCTTAAACAATGCACAAATTTAGGGGCAGCTCTTTCTTTTCACATACTTCTCAAAACGACAATGTTTTTCACTCTTATTATCATTTGTCGAAGCTTTCATCTATATGTTGTCATCAATTACCAAAAAGGGGGAGATTGAAAGTGTAACTATCCCTAGGTGGTTTTGGTAATTCCTAACAACATATAGCTCATTGAGCTTATGCTATTTCAAGATTAATATCTTAGGAAAGCTCAATGATTGACATGGCATGGATGAGAAAAGTGGACCCCTCAAAATGCTAAGGACAAAGGATTGGCTCAAGCTCAAAGCTCAAGACTCTACATTTTCCATTTTAGTGATCCAAGATCACATTGAGTCTATAGGAAAAGCCAATACTATCAAGGAGGGATGAGGTCTTGCTTAATGAGGTTCTTGCTCAAAATGCTTAGTGATATGCTCCAAAACCCTCAACTACTTTCTCGCATCCACATATGACCTAAACCAAAAGTCAAACTCGGCTCCACCGATTCTTCCTATCCGGCGCCACCGAGTTTCAAATGTCATAGCCACGGCCACAAACCCTAGGCAAATCGTTCTCACCGATAGGGATCTCGGTCTCACCGAGATGGGGTTGTAATCTCTCTGTTTCCCTTCGTAACATTTCGGTCTCACCGAGATGAGCGATCGGTCCCACCGAGATTGCCATGTAAACTCTCTGTTTTCCCTTCGTAACGTTTCGGTCTCACCGAAATGAGCGATCGGTCCCACTGAGTTTACCTGACCAACTCCCTGGTTAGCTTATTACCAAAATCGGTCTCACCGAGTTTGTGTAATTGGTCTCACCGAGATTACGTTATGCCCTAACCCTAATCATATCGGTCCTACCAAGTTGCGTGTCAGTCCCACTGAAAACCCTAACAGTCACTAGCTTTGCTGAATCGGTCCGACCAAGTTTAACCATTCGGTCCCACCGAGTTTGGGAAGTTATGTGTAACGGTTAGATTTTGTGTGGAAGCTATATATATCCCTCCACCACCCCTTCATTCATGGAGAGAGCCATCAGAACGAAGCTACACTTCCAACTTACATTTTCTGAGAGAGAACCACCTACACTTGTGTTGAGACCAAGATATTCCATTCCTACCATATGAATCTTGATCTCTAGCCTTCCCCAAGTTGCTTTCCACTCAAATCTTCTTTCCACCAAATCCAAATCCCGTGAGAGAGAGTTGAGTGTTGGGGAGACTATCATTTGAAGCACAAGAGCAAGGAGTTCATCATCAACACACCATTTGTTACGTCTTGGAGAGTGGTGTCTCCTAGATTGGCTAGGTGTCACTTGGGAGCCTCCGACAAGATTGTGGAGTTGAACCAAGGAGTTTGTAAGGGCAAGGAGATTGCCTACTTCGTGAAGATCTACCGCTGGTGAGGCAAGTCCGTCGTGGGCGATGGCCATGGTGGGATAGACAAGGTTGCTTCTTCGTGGACCCTTCGTGGGTGGAGCCCTCCGTGGACTCGTGCAACCGTTACCCTTCGTGGGTTGAAGTCTCCATCAACGTCGATGTATGATAGCACCACCTATCGGAACCACGACAAAAACATCCGTGTCTCCAAGTGCGCTTGAATCCTCCAAACCATTCCCTTTACATTCTTGCAAGTTGCATGCTTTACTTTCCGCTGCTCATATACTCTTTGCATGCTTGCTTGAATTGTATTAAGATTGCTTGACTTGTCCAAAGTTGCTAAAATCTGCCAAGAACTAAAATTGGGAAAAGGCTAGATTTTTATTTGGTCAAGTAGTCTAATCACCCCCCTCTAGACATACTTTCGATCCTACATCGGTCCTCACGAGGCTGGTCCCTCCAGGCGCCCTCGCGAGGCTGGTCCTACCAGCGGTCCTCACAAGGCTGGTCACGCCACTCCTAGCAAGGGCCTCGGTCGTCCCAGCGTCCTCCGCTTCATCCTCCTCCTCGGCCATAGTCGCGGTCATTGTGCTCGGGGTGTCGACCGAAATTCCCATCGCGGATGGCCTGAGCTCTTAACAGTCATTGGTGTTGTGGCTGTGCACGTTGTGGAAGGTGCAGAATGGACGACTGCCCTTCGAAGACTACGGGTGATCGCGACCGCGCTTCATCTCTGGCTCGGCTGCAAGCACAGCTGCTCCCTTATGCTTCACATCCTTGGCCTCGGCCTTCTTGTCTTCTGGGTCAGTAGCAGGGAGTTCGAGGAGGGAGAGATGCCCCTCCTAAGCTCTTGCACACTTGGTTGCCATGTTGCACATCTCCAGAGCCATGCATAGGTCTTCGTGGATGGCGAGCTCCTCCTTCATCTTGACGTCACGGACACCGTCAGAGAACACGGACATGATGGCCTCGTTCGTCACCTTGGGGATCTTGAGGCGAACGCTGTTGAAGCATTGGATGTATTTGTGCAGGGTTTCACCTGGCCGCTGCTTGATGCGCTGTAGGTCACCCGCGGCCGGGGGGGGGGGCAGTCGCGAGTGCCCTGGAAGTTGGCGGCGAAGCACTCGCGCATCTTGCCCCAGGAGGAGATCGATCCCGTGGGCAGGTTCAGGAGCCACGAGCGTGCGCCATCCTTGAGGGCCATGGGGAACCAGTTCACCATGACCTTTTCGTCGCCGCTAGGCACTTGATGCTTAGCTCGTAGAGCTGCAAGAACTCGGCAGGGTCGGGGCTGCCGTCGTAGCGCGGAGGCAGGTCTGGCTTGAACTTGCTGGGCCAGACGATGCTACGCAGCTCAGGAGTGAAGGCACGACAGCCTACTATAGTCACTAGAGCCCGTCGCAGGGGCGGAACCTGGTCTTGGTCTCCGCGCGCCGCTACCACGGGCGGTGCACAATCTTGACGCGGTGGTGCTGGGAGCGCAGGGGCGTTATCTTGTCGCGGCCGAGGGACTTCTTGGCAGCTTCCTTCTTCATGCGCAGGCGCCCTGCGCGGCGGGTCGCGCTGCGGGGCTGCGCGTCTTGGTGCGAGGGTGACGTCTTGATGCGGAGGTGGTGCGGGCGCTCTATGGGCCACTTCGCTCGTAGTAGGAGGTGGGCGAGGTAGCTAGAGGGATGGGGCGGGAGAGCCCCCTGTGGCGCTGAGGAGTTCAGCGATGCATTCCAGCCAGTCGTTTTAGAGGTCGTCGACGGGGTGGTAGTGCAGGAGCTCGCGCGCCATGAGCAATGCAGCCTGCGCATCCGTGGGCACGCGACGAGCGTGGCATCACGAGGCGGCCAGAGTCAGCAATGGGGTGGCGGTGCGTCCGTCCCGCCGCACAGAGGGGTGTAGTGACAAAGCCTGCTGCTCGTTCGCCACCGGGTCGGTGGCGGCGTTGGCAGCGGGCGATGGAGAGCGACCGGGAGGCCCGCCGACGGGCGCCATTTAAGCGATGTGAGCATTGAGAGCGGCTCGGTGCTCAGTGCGGGCTTGACGAGAATCAGCCATGAAATCGACGGAATGGTGGAGCGTGGATCGTCGGAGGAAAGCTTCGGCTCAGCCCCTACCTAGCGCGCCAAATGTCGGATTCGCGGGTTCTGGCTAACCCTTGAGGTTCGAACACTAGTGTGTGCACGAAGTATTCCTCCTCTCTAGCCCGCTCGCTCGTCGATCCCAGGGCCTAGCTATACGAACCCAAGGAACACGAGAATAGAGGTTTATACTAGTTCAGGCCACCGTTGTGGTGTAATACCCTACTCTAGTGTGGTGGTGATGGATTGCCTCGTGGGCTAGGGAAGCACTAGTACCAATGATTTGCCTCCTAAGGAGAGGTGTACTTGAGCTCGATGAGCTGGTGTGTGTGAGGATGGTCCGAATCATCCCTCCCTTGCTATGGTGGTGGCTAGCCCTATTAATAGAGGCCCTGGCCCTCTTCCCAAATGTTAGGCGGGAAGGGATCCAACAACGGCCAAGTTTGAAGGGGAACAACTAGTACAAGCTATCCTGAAAAAGGTGGTCTTCGCCTGCCAAAGGCTCTGGTGGTGACGCTGTTGTGGGCTCCGCGGTGACCTCCGTCCTGCCGTCCTGCTCGCATTCGTCTTGTTGCACCGATAAGGAAACCTTTGCCTCATGCCTCAGGACTCCTCGCCTGCATGTTCCTCTTTAGCACCAAAGAGGAAACTGGTACACTGCGCCCGCTGGCGCCCGCCTGGCCTTGGTCGTCATGGCTCACGTCATGTGAACCTCGCGAGGTGCCCCTTGCATAGATATCTCTGCTCCTCGGGAGCCAGCCTAGTGAGGCTGTCCCTAGGGAGGTCTTGGCGTCACCCACCTCGCGAGGCTTAGCCACTCGCGAGGGTCTTGGGTTGTTGCTGCAGATGATGGGCCGTACCAGGCCACTGGTGGAGCCACACCGTGGGCCGCAGGCAGGCAAGTCTGGGTTCCCCCGTTCCCAGGACACCGACAGTTTCTTATGATAAGCAAAGTGTTCTTGATGGTACACGGGGTTTTCATCTAGTCACTTTCATCAGGTTGGTTCGATTTGTGTTCGGTACTTTGATAATTTGATATGTGGGTGGACGGGTGCTTAGGTGTTGTTCTTACTTGAACAAACCTCCTACATGTGATTTACCCTCCGGCAAGCATCCGCAACTACGAGAAAAGTATTAAGAATATATTCTAACCATGGCATTAAACTTTTGGGTCCAATCGGTCCCTTACGGAATAGCGGATAAACTGGGGTTTAAGCTTTTGTCACTCTCGCAACCTATCATCTAATTGCTACTCCACAATGCATTCCCTGGGGCCCAAATATGGTGAAGTGTCATGTAGTCGACGTTCACATGACACCACTAAGGGAATCAAGACATACATATTATCAAAATATCGAACACATATCAAGTTCACATGATTACTTGCAACATGATTTTTCCCGTGACCTCAAGAAAAAAAGTAACTACTCACAAATGATAATCATGCTCAAGATCAGAGGAGTATTAAATAGCATATTCGATCTGAACATATAATCTTCGACCAAATAAACCATATAGTAATCAACTACAAGATGTAATCAACACTACTAGCACCAATCTATAGTTCCTGTAACAAGATTGACCACAAGAGATGACCTAGGGTTTGAGATGAGATGGTGTTGTTGAAAATGTTGATGGAGATTGCCCTCACCGAGATGGGAGAGTTGTTGGTGATGATGATGACGATGATTTCCCCCTCCGGGAGGGAAGTTCCCCTGATGGAATCGCTCCGCCGGAGGGCAAACATGCTCCTACCCAAGTTCCGCCTCGAGACGGGGGCGATCCGTCCTGAAAGTCCTCTCCTCATTTTTCTAGATCAAAATGACCTATATACCAGAAGATGGGCACCAAAGGTGGGCCTGGGTGAGCACAACCGACTAGGGCGTGCCTGGGCTCCCTGGCGCGCCCAGGTGGGTTGTGCCAACCTAGTGGGCCTCCTCTGGTACTTATTTGCTCCAATATTCATCATATATTCCATAAAAGTTTTCCATGAAGTTTCAGGGTGTTTGGAGTTGTGCAAAATAGGTGGCCCGACGTAGCTTTTCCAGGTCCAGATTTCCAGCTGCCGGAATTCTCCCTCCTTGTTTGTACCTTGCAAATTATGAGAGAAAAGGCATTAGAATTACTTAAAAAGCATTATTATGCATAAAAACATCATTAATAACAGTAGGAAAAGATGATGCAAAATGGAAGTATCAAATCCCCCAAGCTTAGACCTCGCTTGTCCTCAAGCGAAAACCGAAATCGAAAAACATGTCCACATGCTTAGAGAGAGAGAGAGAGGTGTCGATAAAAACAAAATACAGACATAGAAGCATCATGTTGAATATTATAACAACAACAAACTTAAACATAAGACTCTTATCATAGAACTTTTATCATAGACTTCTCATGAATAACTCACAATTCATCACACTATCGAAGTATAAAGCAATAACTCTATTAGAAACCAACAAACTATGTTCTCAGTCAACTTTGCAACTACAATTCATCATCTTTTTAGGAAGTGTCACGTATCAGAGCCTTTAGGCAAGTCCACATACTCAACCATCATATAGTCTTCTATAATTGCTAACTCTCACCGCATACACATGAGCAAAACGTTTCAACAGAACACATAGAAAGATAGGAGCTTACACTACTGATCAGAGACCCTTCGACAAAACTGTGTGCGATGCAATAATCGCAAATGGTGATGTAAAATAATCGTCAAAAAAGGTGCAAAATGTTTGCGATGGCGGGCACATCAAACACGGTTCAGATTTTAGTTGCGTGTGCGATGCTGGGCATACAGTTGATCCATATGAACTGTTTGTGATTAGACAGAACAACAGAAATAGGCAGCCATATCAATGTGTGTGCGATATACGACATACAGTTCACTCTGATGCACTGTTTGCGATGATCAAGGTGAACACAAATGATTCGGCATAACAAGATGTGTGTGATACCTGGCAAACAGGTCGGTAATCAGAATTGTGTGCCATCATTATAGTCAGCCCATACGGTTTTTTTTTTGTGAATTGTGTGCTCGTCAGGGCACATAGTTCAACAAACCAACCTGTGGGTGATAATGTAGAAGATCTCTGTTGACTACGTATTACTAACTGTCTACAATGAGGTTGACAGGATAAACAGAGATAATAAATTAGTATGAGCGAACGGAAACAGAGATATGTACAATATGCTTAATTTAGTCTTTCTTGTTGTTGTTGTTGTTGTTGGATGGCCCCACGACATCGTCTTGGCGAGGACGCTTCTTGTCACTGAAGGTTGGCTTTTCATCGTCGTTATTGTCATTGTCGTCCTCCTTCTAGTTCGACCATTCCTCCTCCTCATCATCATCATCCTCTTCTCCATCCTCTAGCGGCTCCTCGTCTGTCTGGTTGTTGTCTGACGACTTTGGAGGCAGCATCCCTTCCATGATCCAGATATAATCGAGGTCTGGGCTCGACGCCGGACTCATGGGAGATGAGCGGGATGATTCCGATGTTGACTTATCATCGGGCACCATACTGCTTGCCGAACTGTCATCCTCGCTGTCGCTCGACATGGCTGCATAGTGTGTGCTAGTGTGTAGCGCGACCTGCCGGCGACAATGAAGATGGTGGACATTTAATAGGGGTATGCAGATAAGAGAAATGCCAATTGAAGCGGGGGTTGACGTATTATCTAACCGCTGATATAATCAATCGCAATTATATGTACCCAGTCGCTCCAAATTCTCGGGGTTGCGCATGACTCTGGTTTATTTTTTCAGGACAAAAAGAAGGAACGATTTTTGGGATTATGCACCAGTACAAGTACGAACGGAGTAGGAAAGTTGGCAAGCAATACATTGAGCTCTTCTTATTGACAAATCCAGTAATAATCAAACTACAATGGAAACGAAAAGAAGACAAAGGAAAATATGTACACGAATCTTCGCGTAACATCAATGGCATAGGACATGGCTAATGCGACAACCACAACTACACATGCTAGTTCCTTCTTGTCTCTTGATTTCATCTGTTGCATGTGCTTGATTCTTTCTTGCTTCATCGTACTGATTGTACATTCCAGATCAGCCACTTTCTTCTTTAGCTTTACGTTATCTTCTGCGAGCTTGGTGATAACACTCCAAGCCCTGCCATGCCACTCTTCATCCAGCCAGTTAACAAAGGCACAAGCCTCATATCCCTGCCAATGTTAAATAGTATTCAGGATGAGCGGTGGCATTAACTGAAGTAAAATGATGAACTTAGCACTAACCTCTAAGGGGCAACTGAGAAACCTCCTGCCAATGTCGAATCCCTCCATGCATACACGTCGAGCGGGAGTGTGCCCGTGCACACAACTCATCTTTTGGTACTTCTCGGTGGCGCAGAACTCGGAGTCGAACTTGTGTAGCGGGAGTCTGGAGTCATGCTCCGGATCTGGCGGTAGATCACATTCCTAGGGGGGTCATTCAGGACAGATTCAACAAGGAGCTATACTTTGGACATGCTAAAAAAGATCGGGATAGATTGGAACCTGACAGGATGATTTGGATTCATAGTACACCTGCCTTCTGATGACCTTAGGCAAGTGCTCGACGGCGACCGCCATTCTAGTAGTGATCCGAGCAGGAGCAACCGCATCGAAACCATTAGCACCACTCATCCGCATTTCGCCAATGTTAGCGCCACACGAGGGAATTTGGAGGTTGTGTAGGAATTTGGGGGAAATGGGGAAACTGTGGGGATAAGCTAACAGTCGGGAACTACTTATGGCACTATATGTTGTATACGGCACACTGTTTATACATGTCGTTTGTGTTAGGTATTACAATGTCACACACGATTTCTGCATGAAACCGTATGAGAAGACAACGTAGGTTTGACACGGTTGCCATTACATAACCGTATGTGATGTTACCCTGTCCATATAATTGAGTTACAGTGATACCGTGTAAACAGCCGCTCTGCGGATATCCGTAAAAAACAGCCGCTACTCGAGAAGAGGTCGATCCTCGGTCGGTGGGCGGTGGCGGCGTCATAGGAGGTCAATCCTTGGTCTGCGGCGGGAGATAGGAGGAGCTCAACCATCATGGTCGGCGGTGGCATCATTCGAGCACATGCATCACAGTCGATGGAGGGATAGTGGAGGTCGAACTTCAGGCTACAGGCGCACTAAGCTTTGCTCCTTGACCCTGCTGTCTCGGCGTGCCGCCACATTGCGCTTCTCTGTCTGCTGGGTGGACGTCGCCGCGTGGCTAATTAATTAAGGTATTCTTTTCATGAGTGGCTTAATTAAGGTATTCAGTTCCTAATGGTAGTGTTGTACTAGTACTCTGCGTGTAAATTGACTGGCCATTAATTTTTGTCATTGCACGTCTCGATAATAATATGGAGCACCCTCCATAATTATGAAAATAAAACCTTGTGATTTATGCACGTATCTTTTGGCAGCAGTTAATCCATGTATTAATGTTGTTGTTTTGTTGTTAATTACCATTCGTGTGGTGCAGATGGAACGATCTTGATGGATGAAGAATTGGAAAACCACAGATTTTATAAGTGGCGTGACAGAGTTCATGAATTTGGCTAAAAGTACAAAGAGGAGATTTGGTTATGCGGATTACATCCTAGGCCCATGTACTGATTGTGCCAATACAGAGTCACATGAAGTTGCAGATGTCGAGTTGCACTTAGTCTCTAGGGGATTCATTGATGGATATACATGTTGGAGCAGACACGGTGAAGAGGAGGTCATGGATGAAGATACCCAGGGCTACGAGTTGCCAAACCCCGATCAGTGTCACATGGATGTTGAATCTAACATCGGGGCAGAGGCGTCAAGCTACCAATGGAACACCGGAAAGCCGAAACATCCACTGGAAAACCAAGACGTCGATGCAGATGACGACGATCTTGATATGCCAGATTTTGCTAGTATGATTGTAGATTTCGAGGGCCCAAAAAAGGCTATGATTGGGTACAAGGATCTGCTAACCATTGATGCAGACTCCAAGAAAGAATTGTATCCAGGTTGCAAAAGGAAATATGCCAAGTTGAGTGCCACCCTGGTGCTTCTCAGATTTAAAGCAGCAAATGGTCTACCAAACAAGGGCTCCATAGAGATTTTAGGTCTCTTCAATGAAATTCTTCCAGAAGATAATCTGGTCCCTAGAAGCACGAATTAAGCAAAGAAAATTGTTTGCCCATTGGAACATGAAGTACAGAAGATACACGCTTGTGTGAATGATTGTATATTGTACCATGGTGAGTACAAAGATTTGAGTGCAAGTCCCACATGCAAGCATGCATGATACAAGCGCAGGAGAGCAAATGATAAGTACAAATTGGACGACGAGATCAAAACAGGAATCCCGTTCAAGGTTGTTTAGTACTTGCCTTTAATTCCATGGTTGAGACGTTTGTTTGCAAACCCTAGAGAGGCAAAGAGGTTGCGGTGCCATCATGATGAGCAAATTGCAGATAAGTATATGAGGCACCCGAAAGATGGGGCTCAGTGGGAATTAATCGACAACAAGTTTCAAGACTTTGCCAAGGATCCTAGAAGTATAAGGCTCGGGGAGTGTACTGACGGGATGAATCCTTTTGGCGATATGAGCACCAATCACAACACATGGCCGGTGGTTCTGTGCATATATAACCTAGCTCCTTGGTTGTGTATGAAGAAAAAATACATTATGATGTCAATGATTATCCTAGGCCCGAAGCAACCTGGAAATGACATCAACATTTACTTTTAGCTACTGGTAGAAGAACTACTGACAGTGTGGATAGATGCGCCTGCTGTAAAATGTTATGATGCTTACAGAAAGGAGATTTTTGATCTACATGCGATGTTGGTGCACACCATTCAAGATATGCCTGCATTAGGCAACACATCGGGGCAGAAAACAAAGGGATATGTAGGGTGTGTCACATGCATGGATAGGACAGCTAGTAGAAGACTTCCCAAGTCGCACAAAACCATGTATTTGCATCATCATAGGTTCTTACAGAAAAATCACCCATACCGAAAGATTAAAGCTAAATTTGATGGTATGTCATAGGCAGGTGTGTGCCCAAGACCGTATGATGGGGAGGTGGTTCGCAACATGGCTAAAAAAATTAATGTTGTGCTAGGCACAAACCACCCTTTGACGGTGAAACAAACACCCAAGGGTCAAGTGTTTAAGAAGAAATCGGTGTTCTAGAAATTACCACTGGGAGATTCTATGTGTACGTCACTTCATCAATGTCATGCACGTAGAGAAGAACGTATGTGAAAGCATCCTTGGTACTCTGCTCAAGATTAAAGGTAAAAGAAAGGATGGTGACGGTTCATGGTTTGATATGCTTGCTGATCAATCAAAACGCAAGAGTGAAACAGAAGATGATGACAAATTCATCAAAGCTCTCCAGAGTTACAATTTCAGTACAAAAGAAGCAACACAGTTCTTCACCTATTTGTTGTTAGTTAAGACACCCTCTTCCTACTGCGCAAACATCAGAAGTCTCGTGGATCTGAGCTCAGATAAAAAGAAGTTGGGACACATGAAGTCACATGATTGCCATCTAATGTTGACACAAATCCTCCCGGTGGCCATCATGAATCTGGTGGACAAAGATATAATAAACACACTCATTGAGCTCTGTGATTTCTTCAACCAACTATGGCCGAAAGTTGTAAATCCTAAAGAGTTGGATCATATGCAAGATGATATTGCAAGAATATTTTCTAGAGATGTTTTTCCCACCATCATTATTTGATGTCATGGTCCATCTCACTATGCACCTTGTTGACGAGATAAAGTATTGTAGTCATGTGTTTCTTCTCAACATGTATCCCTTCGAGAGGTTCATGGGAATACTGAAATGCTTTTGTCGGAACCGAAAACATCCAGAGGCAAGCATCCTACAATGTTATATCGCGAAGGAGGAGGTTGAGTTTTGCATCGAATACATGAAACAAAGACCTATAGGTTTACCCCTCTCTCGCCATGAGGGAAGGCTGAAAGGTAAGCCGTTCCTTGCTAGCACACAAATGGCTACGCCCGGAGAATTGGCAGAGAAAGCCAATTTGACGGTACTTCTTAACGGCTCAGTTCTCAGCGCTTATGCCAAAGAAAACTTGGAAGAGATATGCCAAAGCTTCTTACCAATGGTGAGGGAGTCTTGGATTAGGGGGTATCCGGACAGCCGGATTATATCCTTTGGTCGGACTGTTGGACTATGAAGATACAAGATTGAAGACTTCGTCCCGTGTCCGGATGGGACTCTCCTTTGCGTGGAAGGCAAGCTTGTCAATACGGATATGTAGATCTCCTTCCTTGTAACCGACTCTATGTAACCCTAGCCCCCTCCGGTGTCTATATAAACCGGAGGTTTAGTCCGTAGGACCAACAACAACAATCATACCATAGGCTAGCTTCTAGGGTTTAGCCTCTTCGATCTCGTGGTAGATCAACTCTTGTAATACTCATATCATCAAGATCAATCAAGCAGGAGTAGGGTTTTACCTCCATCGAGAGGGCCCGAACCTGGGTTAAAACATCGTGTCCCCCGTCTCCTGTTACCATTCGCCGAGACGCACAGTTCGGGACCCCCTACCCGAGATCCGCTGGTTTTGACACCGACATTGGTGCTTTCATTGAGAGTTCCTTTGTGTCGTCATCGTTTGGTTGGATGGCTCCTTCAATCATCGATAGCGATGCAGTCCGGGGTGAGACTTTTCTCCTTGGACAGATCTTTGTATCCGGCGACTCCGCACTGCGGGCCAACTTGCTTGGCCATCTGGAGCAGATCGAGAGTTACGCCCCTGGCCACCAGATCAGGTTTGGAAGGTTAAATTGCACGGCCGACATCCGCGGAGACTTGATCTTCGACGGATTCGAGCCCCTGCCAAGTGTGCCGCACGGTCATGATGAGCATGATTTAGCTCTACCATCAGACAGTGTTCAGGAGACCGCACCAGCAACCACTCCGACCCTCAATTTGGAACCAATTGCACCATCCATGGACGGGTGGATAGACCCCGCTGATGAATCCATGCACCTAGGCTAGGGTCATGGATCTGTCCAAGATACCCTCCCCAAGGACATCTCTAAAACAACCATAAGCAGTCGAAGAAAAATCATCATCCACTCGACCATGAAGCCATGTTCCACTCGACAGTCTTGAAGACACTCGACCGAACGGACAACCACTCGACTACCAGAAGATCTAGAGCCACTCCACTCTGCAATGGTCGGGATTTAAGTCATAGCCTTAATGGTCATTATGTACTTTTATTACAGGCGTTACCAGTAACGTCTCCATCTTTATGTACCTTAAACCCTTTGTAACTGAGGGCGTGAGGGGTTTGGAGAACTCTATATAAGCCACCCCCCTCCTCAGGGACAAGGGTTCGCACCCCCTATAACACACATGCATATAATCCAGTTGACCGCCTCCGGGCTTCGAGACGTAGGGCTGTTACTTCCTCCGAGAAGGGCCTGAACTCGTAAAACTCGTGTGTACAACTCCTCCATAGCTAGGATCTTGCCTCTACATACCTACCCCCCATTCTACTGTCAGACTTAGAACCACGACAATTGGCGCCCACTGTTGGGTAGGTGTCTTAGCGACTTGTTGGAGAAATTGCAATTTTTCTGATCCCCTTCATCATGGTTTCAGGCGGAGGTTTGGCTAAGGGCCGCGAGATCCGTCTCGGTGCACTCATGTTTGTCGCCGACGACTCCGCTTGGCTTCAGGAGGCTCCACTCGACATCGACGCACTCCCCATCCGTGGGGCAACGCACCTTCGCGCGTGCGTCCGCGGCGTCCTCCTACGATAGCCGTCGACCCAGTATCGGTCGGCTCCTATAGCTTCCCCCTCCCTGCGGCCTGTCGGAGCAAACGTTCCGGTCAATTGAGGCTTCAGCGGTGGGTGAAGCATGTGGTGGCTCGCCAGTCGGCCAACCCCCAAGTCGTGGCAATCGAGCCCGACGAAACCCTCTACGGCCTGTTCGATCTGTCGACTGGCTCCGTAGAGACTGCATCCGAGTACGACAGCAGCGACCCTGTGGTGGAAGTTTTGATGGTCAATGGACCACACAGTCCTCCTGGCTTCACTCGTGAGGACAGAGGCGATGGGGGCGGTGGTCCGTCACGTGTTCATGAAGAGTACCACCCCGAACCCCTCTCTTCGCAGCGGAGAGAAGAACTTCGCCGCCGGAACATGGATGCACTTCACACTCCTATCGTTGGAGAAACCCCTGAGGCCCAGGCCTTGGAGGAGGCGCGCCTGGCCAACTTGGCTGAGCACACTCGACTGGAGAACCTCTAGCGCGCACTCGACGAGCGTGCTAGGCAGCATGCTCCCGAATCCAGTCGACGTCAACTTTTTCCGCCTTCGACTCAGGTATACCGAACTCCAATCCAGAATCTCGTAGCTGCAGCCCAAATAGCAGAGTCAATTCAACCTTCCCAGTCAGAAGCTGGTCAGGGTTTGGTGCAGATCCGGGCCTTGCTCCGAGCCGCGGGTGAGCAGAACACAGTAGTATCTCAGTCGCGGAATAGGATTCATAGCACATCCGTGGTTGCAGACATAGTCCAGTCGGCTCACAGCCCAAGATCGCCCCTGAGGCGTGAGGGACGTGGAGATCGACGAGATTAGTACAGAAGCCGCGAGCAGTATGATCACCGACTCGATCACGACGATCGTCGTCGAGTGCCCATGCCACCCCCAAGGAGTGGATCGTATGTGCCTCGGCAACAGGATGACAGACGCCCTTACAGTGGTTGGCGAAGGATTCCAGTCGACCCTAGGGAACCGGGATTTGACGCGAGATCTATTCTTGTTCAGGGTCTGGTCGACAGAAATAGAGCTCACAGAGAAGGTCCCGACAGAGATTTTCCAACCAGCAGCATAGCTCGTGTCTCAGGTCCAGAGTGCTTCAGCAGAGCCATCAGGGTTGCGGTGATTCCTCCCAACTTTAGGTTGGCGACTAGAGTCAGTAAGTTCACTGGTGAGTCCAAGCCTGATACTTGGCTTGAAGATTACCGAGTGGCTGTTCAGATCGGTGGTGGCAATGATGAGGTGGCCATGAAACACCTTCCTTTGATGTTGGAGGGCTCAGCCAGAGCGTGGTTGAATCAGTTAGCACCTGGTAGCATTTATACTTGGGAAGATCTTTCCCGAGTATTTGTTAGAACATTTGAAGGTACTTGCAAACGGTCAGCAGGGCTGACAGAATTACAATGTTGCGTTCAGAAACCAAATGAAACTTTGAGAGATTATATCCAGAGATGGATCACATTGCACCACACGATGGAGAATGTGTCTGATCATCAGGCAATTTGTGCCTTTAAAGAAGGCGTCAAATATCAGGAGTTGAATATGAAATTTGGTCGGACAGGAGATATGACTCTGACTCAGATGATGGAAATTGCCACCAAGTATGCCAACGGTGAAGAAGAAGACCGACTCCGGAGTGGCAAGCACAAAATAGTCGCCCACGAAACCGGAGGAGGAAACTCCAGTCGAAAGCAGAAGCTCAAAGCCGAGCCAGCCGCTCCTGGTGAAGCCTTAGCCGTGACTCAAGGAAAGTTCAAGGGGAAGACCAAAGGGCCGTGGAACCCCAAGAAAGTAAAAGATCAAGATGGAAATGATGTGCTGGATTTACCATGCCACATTCACACCAAAAAAGATGAAGATGGTAATTTCATTTACCCAAAGCATACCACTCGACAGTGTCGACTCCTAATCCAGCAATTCCGAGAGAAACAACCCAAGGAAAAGGAGAAAGAAGCAGACAAGGTTGAGGATGAGGAAGAGGACGATGATGGTTATCCCCACGTGAATTCCACTCTGATGATTTTCGCCAATGTTGAGAGTAAAAATCGATTGAAAGTCATCAACAGAGAAGTGAACATGGTCGCTCCGGTGACGCCCAGTTATTTGAAGTGGTCCCAGAATGCCATTACATTCGACCAGTCCGATCACCCAGCGCACATAGCCACCCCTGGGAGGCAAGCGTTGGTGGTCGACCCAGTAGTCGAAGGCACCCGACTGACTAAGGTTCTGATGGATGGTGGTAGTGGCCTGCATATACTGTATGCAGAGACGTTGAAAGGAATGGGCATTCCGATGTCCAGACTCAGTGAAAGCAATATGAGTTTCCATGGGGTCATTCCTGGGAAGAAGGTTGCATCACTCGGCCAGATTGCTCTCGACGTGGTTTTCGGTGATTCCAAGAATTACCGCAAAGAAAAGTTGACATTTGAAGTTGTGGATTTCCAGAGTGCCTATCATGCTATTCTGGGCAGGCCAGCTTATGCACGTTTTATGGCTCGACCATGTTACGTGTACCTCAAATTGAAGATGCCCGGTCCCAAAGGGGTGATCACTATCACTGGTAGTCGGAAGAAGGCGGGAGAGTGCTTCCAGAAGGGCTCAAAGATCGCCGATGCACAGATGGCCGTAGTAGAATTGCAGGAATATCAAAAAAATGCAGATCCGAGTGATTTGTTGCGAGCCAAGAAGCCTACCACAGATTCAACATTCCAGTCGTCTGGCGAAACAAAGTCGATTCACATTCACCCGATGGATCCCAATGCTGCTCCGACTCACATTTCAACAACACTCGACTCCAAATAGGAAGAAGCGCTCATCCAGTTCCTCCGTGAGAACTGGGACATCTTTGCATGGAAACCTTCGGACATGCCAGGTGTTCCTAGGGGACTAGCTGAGCATCATTTGTGAGTCGACCCAAAAGTGAAACCAGTCAAAGAACATCTTCGACGGTCCGCCATACAGAATAGGAAGGCAATCGGTGAAGAGGTGGCTCGGCTTTTGGCAGCTGAGTTTATCCGTGAAATTTATCACTCCGAGTGGTTAGCTAATGTTGTCATGGTCCCAAAGAAGGACGACTCACTTTGCACGTGCATCGACTTCAAACATATCAATCGGGCCTGCCCGAAAGATCACTTTCCTCTCCCTCACATCGACCAAATAGTCGACCCGACTGCAGGGTGCAAGCGTTTGTCCTTTTTGGACGCCTATTCGGGGTACCACCAGATCCATCTGTACGGACCCGACGAGATAAAAACAGCTTTCATCACCCCATTTGGGTGCTTCTGTTATGTCACTATGCCATTCGGTTTGAAGAATGTTGGAGCTACATTCATGCGGATGATTCAGAAGTGCGTGCTCACTCAGATCAGTCGGAATGTGGAAGCATACATGGATGACATTGTGGTCAAGTCACGTAAAGGTTTCGACCTACTGGCTGACCTTGCTGAAACCTTTGCCAACCTCAGAATGTATGATATCAAGCTTAATCCATCAAAGTGCATGTTTGGAGTTCCAGGCGGAAGATTACTCGGTTTTCTCGTTTCCGAACGAGGGATCGATGCTAACCCAGAGAAAGTGGGTGCCATACTCCGGATGAAACACCCTGTGCGTGTGCACGATGTCCAGAAGCTTACTGGTTGTTTGGCCACCCTAAGTTGATTCATTTCTCGCCTCGGTGAACAGGCACTGCCTCTTTACCGACCGATGAAGAAATCAGATAAGTTCGAGTGGACTCCTGAAGCTGATGCAGCATTTGCAGAGCAAAAAGCCCTAGTTTCCACCCAGCCGGTGCTTGCTGCCCCAATCAGCAAAGAGCCTTTACTGCTTTATATAGCAGCCACTAGACAAGTCGTCAGTACAGTACTTACGGTCGAGCAGGAAGAAGAGGGAAAAGCCTATAAAGTTCAGCGCCCGATTTATTATGTTTCTGAAGTTCTGACTCCGTCAAAGTAGAGATATCCACACTATCAGAAGCTTGTTTATGGGATTTACATGACCACGAAGAAGGTTGTGCACTACTTCTCTGATCACTCTGTCACAGTCATTAGCAACGCTCCATTGTCGGAGATTCTGCACAACAGAGATGCAACTGGTCAAGTGGCAAAATGGGCGATTGAACTCCTTCCTTTAGATATCAAGTTTGAGGCAAAGAAAGCTATCAAGTCCCAAGCAGTGGCAGATTTCCTCGCCGAGTGGATCGAACAACAACTGCCGACTCAAGTTCACTCGGAGCACTGGACCATGTTCTTTGATGGGTCCAAGATGCTGAATGGTTCTGGTGCTGGGGTAGTACTGGTATCCCCCGAGGAGACAAGCTCAGATATGTTCTCCAGATTCACTTTGATTCCTCCAATAACGAAGTAGAATATGAAGCACTCCTATATGGGTTACGTATGGCCATTTCACTCGGCGTCCGTCGCCTCATGGTTTACGGCGACTCAGATTTGGTGGTCAATCAAGTGATGAAAGAATGGGACGTTAGAAGCCCAACTATGACTGGTTACTGCAATGCGGTGAGGAAGTTGGAAAAGAAGTTTGAGGGGTTAGAGCTCCATCACATACCCCGTCTGAAAAATCAAGCAGCCGATGATTTGGCAAAGATAGGTTCCAAGAGAGAAGCCATTCCCAGTAATGTGTTTTTGGAACATATTCACACACCGACAGTTTAGGAAGATCCTTTCATGGAAGAGCCCCCGCAGCCTAAGAGCGCTACAGATCCGACTGAAGTAGAGATCCCAGCCGTGGTCGATCTAATCATGGAGGTCCTGGTCATTACTCCCGACTGGACAGTGCCATACATTGCGTACATCCTTAGGAAGGAACTCCCAGCGGACGAAGAAGAGGCTCGACAGATCATCCGTCGATCCAAAGCCTTTACTGTGATAAGAGGACAACTGTTCAGGGAAAGCGTGACTGGAGCCAGTCAGAAATGCATAACGCCATAAGAAGGTCGAATGATCCTCAACGACATCCACTCGGGGACCTGTGGTCACCATGCGTCCTCTTGGGCCATCATGGCTAAAGCATACCGAGCCGGATTTTATTGGCCACGAGCAAATGAAATGGCGAAAGATATAGTCGACAGATGTGAAGGCTGCCACTTTTTACTCTGACATGTCTCACAAGCCAGCGTCAGCCCTGAAGACCATTCCCCTCATCTGGCCCTTTGTTGTTTGGGGATTAGATATGGTTGGACCACTGAGAACTGGTTGGAGCGGCTTCACTCATGTGCTCGTAGCAGTCGACAAGTTTACCAAATGGATTGAAGCTAAACCTATCAAGAATCTTGAAGCCAGCACCGCTGTCAGTTTTATCAGGGAATTGACATTCAGATATGGAGTTCCACTACATCATCACTGACAACGGGTCGAACTTCGATTCTGATGAGTTTAGAGCTTTCTATGCTTCTCAAGGCACACGAGTCGACTATGCTTCGGTCGCTCACCCGCAGTCGAATGGACAAGCAGAAAGAGCAAATGGCCTAATTCTCAAAGGACTGAAGCCCTGACTGATGCGTGATCTCAAACACGCAGCAGGCGCTTGGGTCGATGAACATCCATCAGTTCTTTGGGGTTTGAGGACAACTCCTAATCGGTCGACTGGACGAAGTCCTTTCTTTTTGGTCTATGGAGCCGAAGCTGTTCTACCAAGTGACCTGCTCCACAACGCACCCCGAGTCGAGCTCTTCTCCGAAGAAGAAGCAGAACAAGCCCGACAAGATTCAGTCAATTTCTTAGAGGAGGAAAGAGATATGGCCTTGATCCGGTCGACCATTTATTAGCAAGACTTGCGTCGATTCCACGCCAGAAATGTGAGGGGTCGAGCGTTTCACGAGGGAGACTTGGTTCTTCGAGTGGATCAACAGAAGCCACACAAGCTCGCCCCTGCTTGGGAAGGCCCCTTCATCGTCACCAGAGTTCTCCACAATGGAGCATACCATTTTTACAGTGTCGAGCATCAGAAAGACGAGCCACGAGCTTGGAATGCGGAGCTGCTCCGCCCCTTTTATACTTAATTACTCGTTCGAATAAAGTGTAATAAGAAGTACCTTTGTAATTTGTTTATGAAAGACAAGAGCTTTACAATCTTCTCGCACGATTGTTGTTGTTCTCATTTACCTCTGAAATCCCCCAGTGGGTGGGCTTAGCCGTGAATCCGTTTCGCCTAAGTTCGAAAGAAAACCCTACCGAGTGATGAGCAAGCCTCTCACTCGGGGGGCTTAGCCGCGAATCCGTTTTGCCTAAGTTCAAAAGATAATCCTACCGAGTGGTGAGCAAGCCTCCTACTCGGGGGCTTAGCTGCAATCCAGTACTCGCCTAAGTTTATAAAATCCTACCGAGTGGTGAACAATCCTCCCACTCGGGGGCTTAGCTGCAGTCCAGTACTCGCCTAAGTTTGTAAAAATCCTACCAAGTGGTGAGCAATCCTCCCACTCGGGGGCTTAGCTGCAGTCCAGTACTCGCCTAAGTTTAAAAAATCCTCCCGAGTGGTGAGCAACCCTCCCACTCGGGGGCTTGGCTATAGTCCAGTACTCGCCTAAGTTTTAAAAAATTCCTACCGAGTGGTGAGCAATCCTCCCACTCGGGGGCTTAGCTGCAGTCCAGTACTCGTCTAAGTTTAAATAAATCCTACCGAGTGGCGAGAAATCCTCTCACTTGGGGGCTTAGCTGCAGTCCAGTACTTGCCTAAGTTTGTAAAATCCTACCGAGTGGTGAGCAATCCTCTCACTCGGGGGCTTAGCTGCAGTCCAGTACTCGCCTAAGTTTGTAAAATCCTACCGAGTGGTGAGCAATCCTCCCACTCGGGGGCTTAGCTGCAGTCCAGTACTCACCTAAGTTTGTAAAATCCTACCGAGTGGTGAGAAATCCTCCCACTCGGGGGCTTAGTTGCAGTCCAGTACTCGCCTAAGTTTATAAAATCTTTTCCCTAAGAGCTGCACCACCAGTACAACGTACGCTCCATCCCTACCCGCAAGGACGATGAGGTGCAGGTCGACCGCGGTCCTCTTCTCCAAGCTACGCCACAAATACAACGTACACTCCATCCTTGTCCACAAGGACGATGAAGCGTAGGTCGACTACAACCTTTTCCTCCGAGCTACGCCACAAATACAACGTACGCTCCGTCCTTGTCCGCAAGGACGACGAAGCGTAGGTCGACTGCAGCCTTCTCCTCCGAGCTACGCCACATATACAATGTATGCTCCATCCTTGTCTGCAAGGATGACGAAGTGTAGGTCGACTGCAACCTTCTCCTCCGAGCTACGCCACAAGTACAACATGCGCTCCATCCTTGTCTGCAAGGACGGTGAGGCGCAGGTCGACTGCAACCTACTTCTCCGAGCTACACCACATATACAACGGAGCAGATCCCAAAAGCAATCGCAAGCATACTCAAAAGCAATTCGGATAAATCCTAAAGTTCCAAGCAACAAATCAAAAGTATTCGAGCATCAAGCCCGAAGGATTTTAATGGTTACAGCAATCACTCGGCATTCCGAGGCAAATTTAAGACAAGGTCAAATCTCATAGTTTGTTCACTCGGCAGGAGGAGGGCTGGCGGGTTCGACGAATTCATCCAAGTCGATTCCATCCGCGATCCGAGTGGCAACAGCGATGAAAGTCTCCATAAAGGACTGGAAGTCGTGCCTTTTGATGTTGGCGACCTTGATCGCCGCCAGCTTGTCTTCTCGAGCTTCCTTGCAGTGGACTCTTACCAAGGACAACGCCACGTCAGCACCACACCGGGCAGAGGACTTCTTCCATTCTTGCACTCGACCAGGGATCTCATCGAGCCGAGCCATCAGAGATTCCAGGTCATTTTGAAGCATCGCCCTTGGCCAGAGTAATGGGTCGATTCGTGAAACTGCCACCTTCAGACGCGCGAGGTAACTTGTGACGCTGGTGACACGGGACTCCAGTCGGAGCACGTTCATGGCAGTTTCGTCGCAAACTGGAGAAGCGATAGGGTCCAGACCCGTCTCGATCCTTCCGGTTTCCTCGTCAAAGTTTTGGCAGTATTCTGTAGTCAAAGAGTTAGTGAGTCGACTGGACAGGATTAACTTACAAGCGGCAAAACAGTCAGTTTAAAAGGAGTACCTTCCAGCATAAGATAGAGCTTCTTAGCAAGAGTCCTCAGATAGGCTTCCGTGTCATTTCTCTTGCGGACCGCAGACTCCAACTTCTCATTCAGGGCGAATTTATCCTTCTTCAGACGACTCACTTCTCGGTTAGACTCATTGAGATAGGACTTCAGCTTGTTCACCTCCCCTTCCAACGCTTCGACTGAATCCAGCTTCTGGTCTGCAAGGGCAGTCTTATCTTGGGCTTCCTTCTGCGCAACTGCAAGGTCCAAGTCCTTCTTCTCCAGAGCCAACTTCATTTTCTCTGCAAAAGAAGCAATCGGATCAAACAAGAGATCGAAGAAATATCTTAAAAGACGATCGACGTGAACAGTCGATAGACAGTTACCTTCCATACTAGCAGCTTCATCTTGAGCTTTCTTCAAAGTCTGTTGGGCCAGCTCCAAGTCGAGGTTGAGTTGCCTCTGCTTCTCCTCAAGTTCAGCAAACTTGGAAATGAGAGTACAAGATTTCTGCACGAGGTAAAAGACGTGTTAATCGACAAGACCAAAGGTTATTTACTCCGACCCCAGCCGACTGCCCGCAGTCGACTATGGTCTCGGGGACTACACCCAGCGGGTGCACTTGGCGTGCCCCCACTGATTCAGACCCAACTCGACCGGTTTGCCTGGGTCGAGTAAAAAAACAAAGGGAAGAAAAGAACTATTCAGACGCCGGCGAACTGCCAGCAGTCGACCGCGGTCTCGGGGACTACACCCAGTGGGTGCACTTGACGTGCCCCCACTGGTTTGGATCTCATTCGACCGGCCAGACCGGGTCGAGCGGAAGAAAAGAAAGTCAAAAGAACTCAGACCCCAGTCAACTGCCCGCAGTCGACTGCGGTCTCGGGGACTACACCCAGTGGGTGCACTTAGCGTGCCCCACCGGTTCAGATCCTACTCGCCCAGACCGAGTGGAAGAGTGCAAATACCAAAGGCAACAAAACATCTAGCGGGTGTAAGATTCGATGCAAACAATAAGAGATTGTATGGAAGAAAACATTTCGGGTAGCATATCCTAATAGAACAAGGTCAGTCAGAAGTTTACTTACCTGGACATTGGCCCAGAGAGCAGCACTGGCGTCGTAAGCAGCCTGGCTATTCTCGTGCACCGTCTTCATCCGCTCCATCATCACGTTAGCCTGACAGATGGCTTCCGCAGCCGCGTCCGACTGGTTCTTCGGAACATGTTAGTTGGTGAAGAAGGGGCAGACGACCTAGGTGCGGCAGCTTGGAGCTCCGGAGCGTGAGATTGGATGACTGAAGGAAACACTGGTACAATCGGCGGCGCAGGGCGCTCACTCGACAAGGGTAGAGCGAAAGTTACAGAGGCCCCGCCTGCGTCTTCAGATTGACGGACGGTTGGTGTTGTCGTTGGTCCCTACTGAGACGTCTTGCTAGCTGCTACTTTTTTGTTCTTTCTGGGCCTGGGGGCGACATCTTCATCATCATCTGGAAGATCGAAGACGTTGGGTGGAGCTGCAGAAAGATCAGTCGAGTCGACCCCAAGTGAATCGCTAGAATTCAATCGACCGAGTAATCAAGAACAAGATCATAAGAGTTTTTACCTGGGTTGGAGGTAACCGCGTCTTCCATCTCCTCGTCATGATATTGGTAGGAAGAGGTTCCCGATGTAGCAGCACTGCAAATGTCCACACTCGGTCGGTTATGTTCTATTGCTCGAGTCGACAAAAAGAACGGATCAGATGATTACCCAGAGATGGTGGGACGATCACTTTGATTCTGGGCAAAGCCTTCGGTGGTTTAGAGGAGGTGGCTTTCGATGCTTTTGGCGCAGGAGGCAGCACAACCTTGAGCTGCTTTGATGCCTTCTCAGTCGACGCTGGGGAGGACGTCCAGGGGCGCTTCGAAGTTTGCCCAGTCGGCGCGGTCGCCAGGACCGGGGTGCTCGCCGGGTCGTGAGCGTGCTTGGATCTCCTCTCTCTGCGCGGAGGCGAATCGACCTCTTTGTCATCACTCGAGTCGTCGCTCTCTTCGTCCTCCTCTGCATCCGAGTGCCACTCGCCACTCTCGCCCCCCCCCTCGCCCCTTCCTCGACGTCTTGCTCCTGCACTCCATTGGGCATCGAGTACATATCAATGAGAGCCTGAAAGGACAACGAGCAAAAGAAATATAGTCGACCGTCAACAAAGTGGTACACAATGAGTCGAGAAGATACTTGATAATGCAGAATCACACCTGTTCCGGCTGGCGCGAATGGTCGAATGGAATCACCCTCCTAGACCCCCGGGGATTATCTTTGTTGCTGGTGATTCCTCTCAGCCACTTCTCCACCGTGTCTTTGCTAACTTCCTCCGGGTGGATCCGAGTGGAGTCCTCGAGACCCGAGTACATCCACATCAGATGGTCATGGGCTTGGAGCGGTTGGATGCATCGACTGAGAAAGACCTCTAGCAGGTCCATCCTAGTCACCCCGTCACGGACAAGTTGGACGACCCGCTCGACCAACGCCTTGACCTGCGCCTTCTCTTCTGGGATCACCCTCAAGGAGGAGGGATTCTCCACTCGAGCCAGGGAAAAGGGGGGAAGCCCAGTCGGCTGACCCGGGGTCGGCTGGTCCTTACAGTAAAACCAGGTCGACTACCAGCCCCAGACCAAGTTAGGAAGGATCATCGCTGGGAAGGTACTCTTGTTCCTCATTTCAATTCCTAGGCCCGCACATCTGTATCACATGCGTCCTCTCGTCACTCGGGTTGGCTTTCTTGACCGACTAGGAGCGGCGGGTGAATATGTGTTTGAAGAGACCCTAGTGCGGTCGCCAACCAAGAAATTTTCGCACATTGACACAAAGGCAGCCAGACACACTATGGTGTTTGGAGTAAAGTGGTGGAGTTGAGCCCCGAAGAAGTTCAAAAAGCCACGAAAGAAAGGGTGGGGAGGCAAAGTGTAACACCCCGGATGTAACTACCTTAATTGTATTCAAACTCTTGCCTTTTCCGACACTAAGTTATGTTATTTCCTCGTTGTCGGGTTTTTGTCTCCGTGTGGTTTGTCTTTGTCATGCATCTCATATCATGTCGTCATGTGCATTGCATTTGCATACGCGTTCGTCTCATGTATCCGAGCATTTTTCCCGTTGTCTGTTTTGCATTCCGGCGCTCCTATGTCCTCCGGTGTCCCTTTCTACCTCTTTTCATGTGCGGGTGTAAAACATTTTCGGATTGGACCGAGACTTGTCTTGCCGCCTTGGTTTACTACCGGTAGACCGCCTGTCAAGTTTCGTGCCATTTGGACTTCGTTTGATACTCCAACAGTTAACCGAGGGACCGAAAAGGCCTCGTGTGTGTTGCATCCCAACACCCTTCCATAGTGGCCCGAAACCCACCTAAACCTCCTCCATCATCTAGAGCGTTCGATCACGATCGCGTGGCCGAAAACCGCACCTCATTTGGAGCTTCCTAGCTCTCTCTACCTCTATAAATAGGCCTCCCTCGAAAATTCCGGATCCAAACCCCCCTAACCCTAGTCCATCTTCCCCTCCGCGCGCCGGACGTGTCCGCCGGCGCAGGACACACCCAGCGCCGCCGCTCCCCGCCAATCGTCGGGCGCCACATGTCTCGGTTTGTCCCCGCCGATGCCAGGCCCGCGCGGCCCAGCGCCGGCCCTCCCCGCGCCCGACCGGGCCGCCGCCTCCCCGCGCCTGTCTCCTCCCGCGCGCCGCCCGGGCTGCCCCGAGCCGGCCGCCGCGTCCCCGAGCCGGCGACGAACTCCAGCACCTCGATGCCGGCGCGCCTCCGCTCTCCTCCGGCGCCGCCGCACCGCCATCGCCCTTCCGCGCCGCCCGAGGCCATCTCGCCCGCCGTGCCTCGTTGCGCCGCCCGAGTCCGGCGACGACTCCGGCCGGCCAAGCACCCCGGCGACCTCCCCTCAGTCCGGCGACCTCAACTCCGGCCGGCCATCCTCGGATCCCCTCCTGCTACAGTAACCGCCGATCGGATCTAGATCTGAGAATCCCTCTCGGTTGACTTTTTCGTCCCTAAACCCTAGCATTTTTGCATTCTTTGACATGCCATAACTTCCTCATCGTGGCTCCGATTCGTGCGTGTAGCATATCAAAATGTTCGTCTCAACGAGTACATCGTTTCATCTCATTGCATCATTTCCTTTTGAGCTCATCTCAATGTCTGAAATGCTGTTAGAAGAGGGCTATGTGATGATAGTTTCAGATCTATTTCAGCAAATGCACTTTTGTCATTTTTGCCATGTTTAACGTGTGCATGCTATGATCCTGAGCTCTACATGTGTTTTGAAGAATGCCATGCCATCTTTACAGGGGTGTATGCCATGTATTTTTGTGATCTTTGTGGTGACTAGCACAAGCATGCAAAGTATCTTACTCAATGTTGCTGATTTCAGGGACTTAGAATTTCACTAAGTCCTTGCCCTGTCATTATTTTTATGCCATATGTTCATGTTGTTACCTAGTGATCCGTGCCTCTTTTCAGCAAGATCAGTAAGGATGTTTTGTACATAATGTTGTGCTCGATCCATCCATTTCTTTGTTTGCAATTAGGGAGCACCCTAGCTTGAGCCAATCGAGCTCTACTTTTGCTATAAAATGTTCTTGGCAGATTGTTAACATGTTTAACGATTTTGCCGAGCTTGTTGTAGTTGATCCGTGCATGCTATGTTGTTTTTCTTGCCATGTCTAGCTTCCATGCCATGTCTATTTGCTGGGTGTATGCTTAGTTTGTCATGCAATGCCTCGTAGTGAGTGCATCAAGCTCGTAAACATGCCTACTTGATGTCTGTTTTGCATGTTCCAGTTTTTCAGTCTGAATCTGTTTTCGTTAATTGCTACGTTCACATGCTTACAATTGTATTTTCTGATCCCTTTCGGCTCATGGTCACTAAGGGACTTTTTTTGTATGCTTTGAGTAGCTTCATGCCATGCCTTGCTTTGCCATGATATATTCCTGTAGCATACAGTTATAGTGCTCCAAACCTTGCTTCCTGATGATAAATTCCTGACATGCTGTTAATTTCACCAAGTCTGAAACCTGTTATCTTTTGCACTATTGCCATGCTTGTTTGAACCTGCTATTTAGTGAATTAGCCGTAGCTCAGTGTTCATCTTTTGTCAAGAATCATGAGTGGATACCTGCCATGTATTTTGTTGTCATGTTGGAGTGCTATAGCATGTTGTTCTTGATGCATTTAGAAGGCTACTTGCTGTTTATCGCAGACCGGTGCCATATTTGTTTTGCTTGCCATTTCCAAACCATGCATCCGATTCTGGTGATCTTTATATCGATTTCGACCGAAATCACCTCACCTTTGCAGTGGCACTCTTGGATTTCCAAGTTGAGGCTAGGTTCAATCATTCCTTTCCAAATCATGCCTATGCATCACATATCGCATCCCGCATATCATACCATGTTTGCATCATGTTGCTTGAGCATTGCACGTGGTTGATTGTGTTCCTTTTTGTTTGTTGGTCTTGTTTGGGTAGAGTCGGGAGACGAGTACGTGAATGAGGAGCCCGTTGAGTACGCTTACGAGGATGAAGAAAACTCTGAGAACTTTGCAGGCAAGATGACCATACCCTCGAAATCACTTCTATCTTTGCTTGCTAGATGCTCGCTCTTTTGCTATGCCTATGCTACGATGCCTACCACTTTCTTATCATGCCTCCCCAATTGCCATGTCAAACCTCTAACCCACCATGTCTTAGCAAACCGTTTTTTGGCTATGTTACCGCTTTGCTCAGCCCCTCTTATAGTGTTGCTAGTTGCAGGTGAAGATTGGAGATCGTTCCTTGTTGGAACATGTTTATTGTTGGGATATCACCATATTATCTTGTTTATCTTAATGCACCTATATACTTGGTAAAGGGTGGAAGGCTCGGCCGTATGCCTGGTGTTTTGTTCCACTCTTTTTTTGACTATTTACTGCAAGGCAACAGCCTCACAGTCCTTTATTAATAAAATGCAAGAAAGTTACAAGCTTAGGATGTACAGAGTAAAGAAAGGATACTTACAAGAAAAGGCTAAGAAAGGTTAGCTATCCAAGATAGAAGACTATCTCTATATTTACATTTAATCCTATGAGAAAGAAGAGAGATGTCATGAATGAGATTTCTTCTCCAAGCTCTGAATGTTGGTTATTCATTTCTGAAAATCTTCCCATTCCTTTGTATCCAAATGTTTCAGGTAGCAGTGAATACAACCTCAGAGAAAAAAGGGAAGCCAAAATCCTTCCTAACTGCTTGTGCCATTTCATGTGTGGTTTGGTTCGGTTGAACTGTCCAAGAAATTCCAAGATAGTTCCAAACCCTTTGGCTAAAGTTGCAAGCAAAGAAGAGATGAGCCCGATCCTCATGTTGTGCAAGGTTGCATAGCACACATGTGCCATCCTGGATGATCCAATGTCGACGTTGCATCATATCCCTGGTATTCAGGCAATCCATTAACAGAAGCCAACCGAAAACTTTTATTTTTAACGTGCATGCACATTTCCAAATCCACCGTAAAATTGGGTCAACCACTAGGTGTGAGAAGCAAGAATCATAATATATTTTTGACAGGAAGACTCCAGTCTTTGATGGACATTTCCAAATATCCTTGCTGTCACCATCCAGATTGATCAAAGGCAGGAGGACCTATAATTGCGTGAGTTCCGAGAAGGCCTCCTGCGAAAGAGGCAAATGGAAATGATCCAAGATATCAGGCTGCTCCATAAAGTCCTTGACTGTAACTGCATCATCCACAACAAATGAGTGTAGCCTAGGGAAGCAATCCTGCAAGAGGACAACACGATTTCCCAGCTGCCAACGATCAAGCCAAAAAAGCACCATGTCACCAGCGAGAACTTGTGGAACAGCAAGCTTGCAGAACTTGGGATATAAATGCATGATATCATGCCACCAAAATGAACCACAACTCTGTGTGTTTTGGGGCGGTGATGCTGCGTAATAAGTGTCCCAAATTAAAGATAACCAGGGCACATCCACCTTATTGAAGAACTTGAATAGATGCTTTAGAAGAAGAGCCTCATTTTGGATGGCCAAGTTAAGAACACCCAGACCCCCCAACATCCTTAGGGCGACAGACTAAATCCCAAGAAGCCAGTGATTGATGTGGATTATCCGTGTTGCCTCTCCACAGACACTGTCTCATAATTCGTTCTAACTGCTGCAAGATGCCTTTTGGGAGCGATAATGTGCACAAAAAATATATTGGCATGGAGCACGACACCGACTGAAGAAGCTGCAGTCGGCTTCCTTGGTTTAGTAAGCATGATGATGCAGATAAACGGCGCTCAACACGGTCAACCAGAGGAAGCAGATCATAGATTGTAGGCCTAGAAGTTCCCATTGGCAGTCCTAGGTACGTGAAAGGCATCGTCCCAACATCACATCCAAGCAGAGAGGCCACTCTAGCTCCGTCCTCATCAGACATGTTTATAGGAATGAGAGAGGATTTACTGAAGTTAACCCGCAAACCAGTGGACTCAGCAAAAGTAGTCAGCATTTCCTTGAAGGCAATGAGTTGCTCATCGATCGCAGGCAGAACAATTAAAGTGTCGTCGGCATATTGTACTATCGGATAATCATTGGCGTTAGTTGGGATTGGCAGAGATAGAATATTCCCGAAGCACATCTCATTGACAACAGATTGCAGTAAATCCACCGCAATCACAAAAAGCAACAGTCAGAGAGGATCCCCCTGACGCACGCCCGTTCTGCAGACAAAGTGCTTCCCTGGCACACCGTTGAGGAGCACAGAAGAAGATCCAGTAGATAGGATAGTATTGATCCAACCAGTCCATCGGGAATCAAAGCCCTTGCGTTGCATGATTCTGAGGATTAGGTCATGTTCAACTCCTTATATCTTTGTTTCCGCCCTAGTTTCCGTCATATCGGTGTTATGTTCCTGGATTTTGCGTTCCTTACACGGTTGTGTTCTAATGGGAACCCCTTGATAGTTTGCCTTGAATAAAAATCCTCCAGCAATGCCCAACATTGGTTTTACTATTCGCCACCTAGCCTCTTTTTCCCTTGGGTTCCGCGGACTCAAGGGTCATCTTTATATAAACCCTCGGGCCAGTGCTCCTCTGAGTGTTGGTCCAACCTGTCAGCTGCCGGTGGCCACCAGGGGCAACTCTGGGCTGGCCTACCGGAACCTTGGACAATCCGGTGTGCCCTGAGAATGAGATATGTGCAGCTCCTATCGGGATTTGTCGGCACATTCGGGTGGCTTTGCTGGTTTAGTTTTACCATTGTCGAGATGCCTTGTAACCGAGATGCCGAGTCTGATCGGATTGTCTTGGGAGAAGGAATATCCTTCGTTGACCGTGAGAGCTTGTGATGGGCTAAGTTGGGACTCCCCTACAGGGATTTGAACTTTCGAAAGCCGTGCCCACGGTTATGGGCATATGGGAATTTGTTAATGTCCGGTTGTAGATAACCTGAAACTTATAACTTAATTAAAATGCATCAACCGCGTGTGTAACCGTGATGGTCTCTTCTCGGCAGAGTCCGGGAAGTGAACACGGTGTTGGAGTTATGTGTGACGTAGGTTGTTCTAGGATCACTTCTTGATCATAGTTCATCGACCGTGCCTTTGCCTTCTCTTCTCGCTCTCATTTGCGTATGTTAGCCACCATATATGCTAGTCGCTTGCTGCAGCTCCACATCATACCTTTACCTTACCTATAAGCTTAAATAGTCTTGATCGCGAGGGTGTGAGATTGCTGAGTCCCCGTGACTCACAGATTACTTCCGAAACCAGTTGCAGGGACTGATGATACCGCTCCAGATGATATGACCGAGATCAAGTGGGAGTTCAATGAAGACTCTCGTTGTTACTATGTGTCTTTCCCAGATGATCAGTAGTGGTGCCCAGTTGGGGCGGTCGGGGACTATGTTGCATTTGGGGTTTATCTTTATTTTGGTTCCGTAGTCGGACCTTGAGTGTATTGGATGAATGTAATGTTATTTATGTATTTGTGTGACGTGGTGAGTGTAAGCCAATTATGTTACTCTTATTCCCTTATTGTATTACATGGGTTGTTGTGAAGATTACCTCACTTGCGACATTGCTTTCAATGCGGTTATGCCTCTAAGTCGTGCTTCGACACGTGGGAGATATAGCCGCATCGAGGGCATTACAAGTTGGTAATCAGAGCCTTCCCCGACCTTAGGAACCCCCTGCTTGATCGAATCGTTGGCGTTGTTGAGTCTAGAAAAAAGTTTTGAGTCATTTAGGATTATATATATCGGAGAGTTAGGAATTATTTTTACTCCTCAGTCCCTTTGTCGCTCTGGTGAGTCCTCCTGACGTAGAGTTTTGACTCTTCTCTTCTCAAATTTCACTAAAAAAATTTAGGATCATGCGGGTATCTTGGAATCGTTCCGATGGTTTTGTGACGAGAACATTGTTCTTGGTGCCTCCTGACAATTAGGGGTTGTGGTAGTGTCCCTGGGAGTTGAGCTCCGAGGTGTTGTCGTCACAATTTTATTGTTGAGATTCTGGAATACCTGAGTTTCGCCTACATCGAAAATCTCTTTTATGCAGTTGTTGGTGAGATAACCTCGACGCCACCCAGTACTGGGGTGGGAGTTCGGGAGTATTGCCATAACTCGTATAACGGATGCTTTTCGAAGGTTGAGGTAAATGATTTCCGAAGGTTTCTTGGTTATGTGTTGAAGGATGGATACATCCGGATGTAGGATTTGCTAGCTTTGGGTGAGATATTATGCTTCCCGTGTATCCCCAACACCTGATTGCATAACTGTAAAGGTTCGAGAGTTTCATAGGTGGGAATTCATGTAGCTCTAGTTCTTCTTCTACGGATATTTGGTTTGTGATTGGGTAATCCTTACCAAGTATTTGTTCTTGTCCGTACCTTGTTGTTTTATTCTTCTACCTCTATCTAAGTGGCTTCTCAATTTATGGAAATGTGACCATTTCAATAGGAATGCATTCATTCATTTTGCTCGGATGCGAAGACTATATGTGCAATTTCGATCCATTTGATTCAACTTAAATATTTGTCTGTCAAGATGCTAACGGATGTCACCCTCTTCAGGATGGCTCCTGCTAAGGGTCAGAATCAGAATCAGGATCCGCCACCACCACCTCCACCTCCGGAGGCATGGCAAGCTATGATGGCCACTACCAATGCAAACATGCAGCTGATCATGCAAATTCTACAAGAGCGCAACCAAGGGAATCATGGCCATGGCAACAATCAGAATCAGTTTGCTACACTCAACCAGTTCCTCGCTAACCAGCCCAAGACCTTCAGCAACTATGTCGAGGCCTCAGACGCTGATGATTGGCTCGTGGATATATGCAAGCATTTCGAGTACAGTAACGTCAGGCCTGAGGACTTTGTCAAGTTTGCCTCCTTCTAGCTCAAAGACCAAGCTGCAGAATGGTTTCCGCAGTACAAAGATTCCAGAGGAGGCCGTGTGATTACTTGGGATGAATTCCGTCAAGACTTCAAAGCTCATCACATTCCTCAGAGTGTTGTTGAAAGCAAGCGTGAGGAATTCCGCAACTTGAAGCAAGGCAACTTGTCTGTTTACCAGTATAACATTCTGTTCTAGAGGCTCGCTCGTTTCACCAAGCAAGAAGTCCCTGACGAGAAGAGCATGATTTACCAGTTCAGGGGTGGCCTCAGAGAAGATCTCCAACTAGCTCTCGTCCTTTTTGAGCCGAAGAAGTATGATGAGTTCTACAATATGGCAATGAAGCAAGAGACTGCTCAACTCAAGTGCGATGCTGCCAAGAAGCGAGTCAGAGATGCAACTCCTTCTTCCTCAACTCAAGTGGCTTCTAAGCAGCAAACATATTGGCTGCCTCCTCCTCCGTTCCGTCAGCCTTATCAACAGAAGAGCAAAGGTGGCAATGGATCTTCCTACCCACCCAACCCAGGCTTTCAGAACAAGACTTCGTCTCAAGCTCCAAGATCAAGTGCTCCATATCACCGTCCGCTCTCGGAGGTCACATGCAACAAGTGTCAGCAGAAGGGTCACTATGCCAACAAATGCTTCAATCATAGGCGGCTTCCTCCTCCTGCCCCTATGAGATCTTCCAATACCGTAGTGGCCAAGAATAATCCCAAGCACGCCAAGGTTAACTTGATGAATGCAGCGCAGGCAGAGGACTCGTCACACGTCATCATGGGTAACCTTCCTGTTAACGATGTTCCTGCAGAAGTTCTTTTTGACACTGGTGCATCGCATTGTTTCATCTCAAGACCTTTTGCATCTAAGCATGAATTGGCTCTCCAAGTTTTGCCGAGACTGATAGCAGTTGTCTCTCCGGGTAAACCATGAACGCTAACTCCATGGTTCCGGATGTTACTATCACGTTGGGCGACTACAAGTTTCTGTCTTCTCCTACGATTCTTGGTGACTCGGATAGTGATCTTATTCTCGGAATGGACTGGCTTTCTAAGCACAAGGCTCAGCTTGATTGTGCAGCCAGTCATATTCAATTAACACATTCTTCTGAGGATGTAAACGTCTTTGCTGCTCGTGATAATACCATCAGTCTATTTTCTCTTAATGAGAAGGGCGAGCTGGATGCCATCTCTCAAATTCCGGCATCTTTCCAGAAGAGCTTCCAGGAATGCCTCCGCACCGGCCAGTTGAATTTGTCATCGATCTTGAGCCTGGCACGGAACCTGTTTGCAAAAGTCCTTACAAGCTTGGACCTGAAGAGTTGATGGTGCTGAAGAAGCAACTCGATATTCAAGAGTGAATGGGTCTCATCCGACCAAGTTCTTCTCCATGGGGTTGTGGTGTTCTTTTTGTGAAGAAGAAGGATGGAACAGACCGACTCTGTGTCGACTACCGTCCATTGAACAAGAAGACTATAAAGAACAAGTACCCACTTCCCAACATCAATGAGTTGTTTGAACAACTCAAAGGTGCTCAAGTATTCTCCAAGCATGATCTCTGTATGGGCTATCACCAGATTTGCATTCGTGAAGAAGATATCCCTAAGACAGCATTCAGAACAAGCTATGGTTCATATGAATACACTGCCATGTCTTTCGGCCTTGTCAATGCTCCTCCAACATTCTCTCGCATGATGAATTTCATCTTCAATGCCTACACAAATGACTTCGTCTTGGTCTACCTCAATGACATTTTGGTCTTTTCCAAGAACAAGGAGGATCATGCCAAGCACTTGTGTTTGGTGCTGGATAAACTCAGAGATCATCAGGTCTATGCCAAGTTTTCAAAGTGCGAGTTTTGGCTCGATGAGGTTCTCTACCTTGGACATATCATCTCTGCCAAGGGCATAGCGGTTAATCCTGAGAAGGTGTGTGCAATTGTGAATTGGGAACCACCTCAGAACGTGAAGCAACTCCGCAGCTTCCTTGGGCTCGCAAGCTATTATCGAAGGTTCGTTGAGAATTTCTCAAAGATCGCGAAGCCTCTTTCCAACCTTCTCTAGAAGCATGTGAAGTACGTCTGGTCTCCTGAATGTGACATCGCTTTCAACACCCTGAAAGAGAAGTTAGTCACTGCTCCAGTTCTGACTCCTCCTGATGAATCCAAACCGTTTGAGGTCTTCTGTGATGCTTCCCTTCAAGGTCTTGGTGCAGTGTTGATGCAAGAGAAGAAAGTTGTGGATTATACCTCTCGCCAGTTGAAGCCCAATGAAAAGAACTACCCCACTCATGACCTCGAGTTGGCGGCAGTTGTTCATGCTCTTTTAACTTGGAGACATCTCTTATTGGGAAGAAAAGTGGACATCTTCACTGATCATAAGAGTCTCAAGTACATCTTCACTCAGCCTAATCTCAACCTCAGACAGACTCGTTGGGTCGAAATGATTCAAGAGTATAATTCGAGTATCGAATATACTGCAGGCAAGGCCAATGTAATTGCTGACGCATTGACCAGGAAGGCTTACTGCAACAGTCTAATTATCAAGCCTTACCAACCCGAGCTTTGTGAAGCTTTCCGCAAACTCAATCTGCAAGTTGTTCCTCAAGGTTTCCTCACCAACCTCCAAGGCTCAACTTCTTGATGCTATGGTGAAGAAGGTTAAGATTGGGATTGCCAAGAGTCAACCTAAGTACAAGTGCTATCATCTTGATGACAAGGATACTCTATTCTTAGAGGATCGCATTGTTGTGCCTAAAGGTGACTGTAACGCCCCGGACACACCCGCCGGTGGTTGTTACTCCTGGCGGGATCTAGACTGGCCCCACAGATCAATACTAGTCTTTTCTGCGCACTTTGTCCTCACTCATGCGCACCCAGGAGCAACTTCCCAGTCGGTCACCCATCCTGACACTACTCCAAGTTGAGCACGCTTAACTTTGGAGTTCTGTGCGAATGGGCTCCCGGAAAAGAAGGAATTCCTTATTGATATGAGTAGTCTATCATCCCTAATAAGCCAGGCCATTACATACACCCCCACTCAGAGGAACCGACGTCCTTGTCGGGCCACAGGAATGTTCCCTCTTGGCACATACGTCTGTGCTTCCAGTCTAGTACATGTACCATGTCGTGTGCCACGACGGGTCACAAACGTCATGAACAACATCACCACGCACCTGTCCGCAACCATCCGTGTAACCGCGAGGGTCGGCTCTGATACCAACTTGTAACGCCCCGGACACACCCGCCGGTGGTCGTTACTCCTGGCGGGATCTAGACTGGCCCCACATATCAATACTAGTCTTTTCTGCGCACTTTGTCCTCACTGATGCGCACCCAGGAGCAACTTCCTGGTCGGTCACCCATCCTGACACTACTCCAAGTTGAGCACGCTTAACTTTGGAGTTCTGTGCGAATGGGCTCCCGGAAAAGAAGGAATTCCTTATTGATATGAGTAGTCTATCATCCCTAATAAGCCAAGCCATTACAGTGACCTTCGTAAAGTCATTATGAACGAAGCTCACAATTCACTCCTCTCTATCCACCCTGGAAGTACGAAGATGTACCATGACCTCAAGCAGTCGTATTGGTGGACTTGAATGAAGCGTGAGATTGCTCCTTTCGTGAATGAATGTGATGTCTGCAAAAGAGTGAAGGCAGAACACCAACGACCAGCTGGTCTCCTCCAACCTCTTGTCATTCCAGAATGGAAGTTTGACCATATTGAGATGGACTTCATGACTGGATTTCCAAAGTCCAAGCATGGCAATGATGCTATCTTCGTTGTCATCGACGAGCTCACTAAAGTGGCTCATTTTCTTCCTATCAAAGAATCTATCACAGCAGCTCAGTTGGCAGAGCTATATACCTCCCGGATTATCTCTCTGCATGGCATTCCGCAGTTGATTTCTTCAGATCATGGCAGCATCTTCACCTCCATGTTTTGGGATTCTTTTCAGAAGGCCATGGGCACCAACATTCGCTTCAGCACAGCTTTTCATCCTCAAACTAGTGGCCAAGTTGAGCGTGTCAATCAGATTCTTGAAGATATGCTCAGGTCTTGCGTCATCTCTTTCGGTATGAAGTGGGAAGATTGTCTTCCATATGCCAAGTTCTCCTACAACAATAGCTTCCAAGCGAGTTCGAGCAAGGCCCCATTTGAAATTCTCTATGACAGCAAGTGTCGTACTCCTCTTAACTGGTCAGAGACTGGTGAACGTCAACTTCTTGGAAATGACTTGATCACAGAGGCAGAAGAGATGTGCAAAGTCATTCGTGATAATCTCAAAGCCGCGCAATCGCGCCAGAAGAGTTACTATGATAGCAAACATCGTGACTTGGCTTTCAAGATCGGAGACCATGTCTACCTCCATGTCTCTCCAATGAAAGGTACTCATCGCTTCAGTATCAAAGGGAAGCTTGCCCCGAGATACGTGGGTCCTTTCAAGATCATCAGCAAGAGAGGCGATCTCGCCTATCAACTTGAGCTTCCGTCCAACTTTGCAAATGTGCACGACGTGTTTCATGTCTCTCAACTCCGCAAGTGTTTCAAGACTCCTGACCGCACCATCAACTTCGAAGACATTGATCTCCAAGAAGACTTGTCTTATCGTGAGCACCCAACTGCTATTCTTGAAGAAACTAAGCGCAAGACATGAAACAAGTCTATCAAATTCCTCAAAGTCAAGTGGTCACATCATTCCGACCGTGAAGCCACCTGGGAACGCGAGGATCACATCATTCCGACCGTGAAGCCACCTGGGAACGCGAGATCCTTTCGTAGTGGTGGAGTGTTGTAACACCCCGGATGTAACTACCTTAATTGTATTCAAAATCTTGCCCTTTCCGGCACTAAATTATGGTATTTCCTCCTTGTCGGGTTTTTTTCTCCGTGTGTTTTGTCTTTGTCATGCATCTCATATCATGTCGTCATGTGCATTGCATTTGCATTCGCGTTCGTCTCATGTATCCGAGCATTTTCCCCGTTGTCCGTTTTGCATTCCGACGCTCCTATGTCCTCCAGTGTCCCATTTTACCTCTTTTCATGTGCGGGTGTAGAACGTTTTCGGATTGGACCGAGACTTGTCTTGCGGCCTTGGTTTACTACCAGTAGACCGCCTGTCAAGTTTCGTGCCATTTGGACTTCATTTGATACTCCAACGGTTAACCGAGGGACCGAAAAGGCCTCGTGTGTGTTGCAACCCAACACCCTTCCAAAGAGGCCCAAAACCCACCTAAACATCCTCCATCATATAGAGCATTCGATCACGATCGCGTGGCCGAAAACCGCACCTCATTTGGAGCTTCCTAGCTCCCTCTACCTCTACAAATAGGCCTCCCCCGAAAATTCCGGATCCAAAACCCCCCTAACCCTAGTCCATCTTCCCCTCCGCGCGCCAGACGTGTCCGCCGGCGCCGGGCACACCCAGCGCCGCCGCTCCCCACCAATCGCCGGGCGTCACGTGTCCCGGTCTGTCCCCGCCGACGCCAGGCCCGCGCGGCTCAGTGCCGGCCCTCCCCGCGCCCGACCGGGCCGCCGCCTCCCCGCGCCTGTCTCCTCCCGCGCACCGCCCAGGCTGCCCCGAGCCGGCCGCCGCGTCCCCGAGCCGGCGACGAACTCCAGCACCTCGACGCCGGCGCGCCACCGCTCTCCTCCGGCGCAGTTGCACCGCCATCGCCCTTCCGCGCCGCCCGAGGCCATCTCCTCCGCCGTGCCTTGTTGCGCCGCCCGAGTCCGGCGACAACTCCGGCCGGCCAAGCACCCCGGTGACCTCCCCTCAGTCCGGCGACCTCAACTCCGGACGGCCATCCTTGGATCCGCCGCCGCTACAGTAACCTCCGATCGGATCCAGATCTGAGAATCCCTCTCGGTTGGCTTTTTCGTCCCTAAACCCTAGCATTTTTGCATTCTTTGACATGCCATAACTTCCTCATCGTGTCTCCGATTCGTGCGTGTAGCATATCAAAGTGTTCGTCTCGACGAGTACATCATTTCATCTCATTGCATCATTTCCTTTTGAGGTCATCTTGATGTATGAAATGCTATTAGAAGAGGGCTATGTGATGATAGTTTCAGATCTGTTTCAGCAAATGCACTTTTGTCATTTTGCCATGTTTAACGTGTGCATGCTATGATCCTGATCTCTACATGTGTTTTGAAGAATGTCATGCCATCTTTACACGGGTGTATGCCATGTATTTTTGTGATCTTTGTGGTGACTAGCACAAGCATGCAAAGTAGCTTACTCAATGTTGCTGATTTCAGGGACTTAGAATTTCACTAAGTCCTTGCCCTATCATTATTTTTATGCCATATGTTCATGTTGTTTCCTAGTGATCCATGCCTCTTTTGAGCATGGCCAGTAAGGATGATTTGTAGATAATGTTGTGCTCGATCCATCCATTTCTTTGTTTGCAACTATGGAGAATCCTAGCTTGAGTCAATCGAGGTCTACTTTTGCTATAAAATGTTCCTGGTAGATTGTTAACATGTTTAACGATTTTGCCAAGCTTGTTGTAGTTGATCCGTGCATGCTATGTTGTTTTTCTTGCCATGTCTAGCTTCCATGCCATGTCTATTTGTTGGGTGTATGCTTAGTTTGTCATGCAATGCCTCGTAGTGAGTGCATCAAGCTCGTAAACATGCCTACTTGATGTCTGTTTTGCATGTTCTAGTTTTTCACAAAGTCTGAATCTGTTTTCGTTAATTGCTATGTTCACATGCTTACAATTGTATTTTCTGATCCCTTTTGGCTCATGGTCACTAAGGGACTTTTGTTGTATGCTTTGAGCAGCTTCATGCCATGCCTTGCTTTGCCATGATATATTCCTGTAGCATACTGTTATCGTGCTCCAAACCTTGCTTCCTGATGATAAATTCCTGACATGCTGTTAATTTCACCAAGTCTGAAACCTGTTATCTTTTGCACTATTGCCATGCTTGTTTGAACCTGCTATTTAGTGAATTAGCCGTAGCTCAGTGTTCATCTTTTGTCAAGAATCATGAGTGGATCCCTGCCATGTATTTTGTTGTCATGTTGGAGTGCTGTAGCATGTTGTTCTTGATGCATTTAGAAGGCTACTTGCTGTTTATCGCAGACCGGTGCCATATTTGTTTGGCTTGCCATTTCCAAACCATGCATCCGATTCCGGTGATCTTTATATCAATTTCGACCGAAATCACCTCACCTTTGCAGTGGCACTCTTGGATTTCCAAGTTGAGGCCAGGTTCAATCATTCCTTTCCAAATCATGCCTATGCATTACATATCGCATCTCGCATATCATACCATGTTTGCATCATGTTGCTTGAGCATTGCACGTGGTTGATTGTGTTCCTTTTTGTTTGTTGTTCTTGTTTGGGTAGAGCTGCGAGACAAGTATGTGAACGAGGAGCCCGTTGAGTATGCTTACGAGGATCAAGACAACTCTGAGAACTTTGCAGGCAAGATGACCATACCCTCGAAATCACTTCTATCTTTGCTTGCTAAATGCTCGCTCTTTTGCTATGCCTATGCTACGATGCCTACCACTTGCTTATCATGCCTCCCCAATTTCCATGTCAAACCTCTAACCCACCATGTCCTAGCAAACCGTTGTTTGGCTATGTTACCGCTTTGCTCAGCCCCTCTTATAGCGTTGGTAGTTGCAGGTGAAGATTGGAGATCGTTCCTTGTTGGAACATGTTTATTGTTGGGATATCACCATATTATCTTGTTTATCTTAATGCACCTATATACTTGGTAAAGGGTGGAAGGCTCGGCCTTATGCCTGGTGTTTTGTTCCACTCTTGCCGCCCTAGTTTCCGTCATATCGGTGTTATGTTCCTGGATTTCACGTTCCTTACACGGTTGGGTTATAATGGGAACCCCTTGACAGTTCGCCTTGAATAAAACTCCTCCAGCAATGCCCAACATTGGTTTTACCATTCACCACCTAGCCTCTTTTTCCCTTGGGTTCCGTGGACTCAAGGGTCATCTTTATTTAAACCCGCGGGCCAGTGCTCCTCTGAGTGTTGGTCCAACCTGTTAGCTGCCGGTGGCCACCAGGGGCAACTCTGGGCTTGCCTACCGGAACCTTGTACAATCTGGTGTGCCCAGAGAACGAGATATGTGCAGCTCCTATCGGGATTTGTCGGCACATTCGGCTGGCTTTGCTGGTTTAGTTTTACCATTGTCGAGATGCCTTGTAACCGAGATGCCGAGTCTGATCGGATTGTCTTGGGAGAAGGAATATCCTTCATTGACCGTGAGAGCTTGTGATGGGCTAAGTTGGGACTCCCCTGCAGGGATTTGAACTTTCAAAAGCCGTGCCCACGGTTATGGGCATATGGGAATTTGTTAATGTCCGGTTGTAGATAACCTGAAACTTATAACTTAATTAAAATGCATCAACCGCGTGTGTAACCGTGATGGTCTCTTCTCGGTGGAGTCTGGGAAGTGAACACGGTGTTGAAGTTATGTGTGACATAGGTTGTTCTAGGATCACTTCTTGATCATAGTTCATCGACCGTGTCTTTGCCTTCTCTTATCGCTCTCATTTGCGTATGTTAGCCATCATATATGCTAGTCGCTTGCTGCAGCTCCACATCATACCTTTACCTTACCTATAAGCTTAAATAGTCTTGATCGCGAGGGTGTGAGATTGCTGAGTCCCCGTGACTCACAGATTACTTCCAAAACCAGATGCAGGGACTGATGATACTGCTCCAGATGATATGATCGAGCTCAAGTGGGAGTTCGATGAAGACTCTCGTTGTTACTATGTGTCTTTCCCAGATGATCAGTAGTGGTGCCCAGTTGGGGCGATCAGGGACTATGTTGCATTTGGGGTTTATCTTCATTTTGGTTCCGTAGTTGGACCTTGAGTGTATTGGATGAATGTAATGTTATTTATGTATTTGTGTGACGTGGCGAGTGTAAGCCAACTATGTTACTCTTATTCCCTTATTGTATTACATGGGTTGTTGCGAAGATTACCTCACTTGCGACATTTCTTTCAATGCGGTTATGCCTCTAAGTCGTGCTTCGACACATGGGAGATATAGCCGCATCGAGGGTGTTACACAAAGAGAATCTTCGGTCGACATGAGTGGCGAGGAGAACGCACTCACCCTCCAGCGGCCGCGGCTCGGTCTCGTTCCCCGGGAGCTGCGCCGATTCGTGGAGGATCAGTCCCCCCTCCACCAAGTCGTCGAGGTCGTCCTGGCTGATCGTCGAGCGGATCCAGCCGCCCTGGATCCAGCCCGGCGGCAGGCCGGATCTTGACGAGGATCCACCCCGGCTGGTCCTCTTGCCTTTCGCCTTCGCGGTCGCCTTCTTCGCGCGCTCCAACGCCACCGTCTTCTCTTTTACCATGGTGGTGGATCGAGTTCGAGCGAGACTACGACGCCGAGAGCGGAAGCGGGTGCAGCGGAGAAGTCTGAGGAAGAAGGAAGAGAATGAGGGCGCACTGTTCAAAAGCCCGGTCCGGTGCCTTTTATAAGGTCACTTCCGAGTGACTGACTTGTAGGCCCGGACGATCTAAACAAATCCCGCAACAATCATGCGCGCGATACGTGGCGACAAATGTGGCGTGGGAATCAAGGCGACCTGCCTAATCCGTCCTGGTTACCACGGCCTCGCCCGTCCGGCGCGCTTCCTGAAATTCGAATCCCGCAAAATCCGCGGACAACAGAACAACTTGTCAGACAGAAGAAATCCTCCGCATCATCACTCGAAGCTTTTCAGTAAAAGTTCGCTCGACAAAAAACTAAGAATGGATCAAGGCGACTGAAAAAGAAGTTGGTGTCATCACCTCAGTTCATTGATCCCGAACAAGATATATTCATAACAACGAAAAATGAGTCAGAAGCGTTCTCTACTCCTTCCTCACTCAAACCCTGATCCATTCGGGGGCTAATGATGAAGCCATGCACCTAGGGTAGGGTCATGAATCTGTCCAAGATACCCTCCCCAAGGACATCTCTAAAAGAAGCAGAAGCAGTCGAAGAAAAATCATCATCCACTCGACCAAGAATGTAACGCCCTCGATGCGGCTATATCTCCCACGTGTCGAAGCACGACTTAGAGGCATAACCACATTGAAAGCAATGTCGCAAGTGAGGTAATCTTCACAAACAACCCATGTAATACAATAAGGGAAAAGATACATAGTTAGCTTACAATCGCCACTTCACACAAATACATGAATAAAGCATTACATCAACCAGATACACACAAGGTCCGACTACGGAACCAAAATAAAAGAAGAACCCCAAATGCGACAAGGTCCCCGATCGACCCCAACTGGGCTCCACTACTGATCAACTAGAACAAAACAACACAAAGGACAAGATCTTCATCGAGCTCCTCCTGAGCTTGGTTGTGTCATCTGCAAGGACTCATCGGCACCTGCAAACTGGTTTGGAAGTATCTGTGAGTCATGGGGACTCAGCAATCTCGCACCCTTGCGATCAAGACTATTTAAGCTTATGGGTAAGGAAAAAGGTATGAGGTGGAGCTGCAGCAAGCGACTAGCATATATGGTGGCTAACATACGCAAATGAAAGCGAGAAGAGAAGGCAGAGCACGGTCGATAAAAGTATGATCAAGAAGTGATCCTAGAACAACCTACGTCAAGCATAACTCCAACACCGTGTTCACTTCCCGGACTCCGCCGAGAAGAGACCATCACGGTTACACACACGGTTGATGCATTTTAATTAAGGTCAACTTCAGGTTTTCTACAACTGGACGTTAACAAATTCCCATCTGCCCATAACCGCGGGCACGACTTTCGAAAGTTCAAAACCCTGCAGGGGTGTCCCAACTTAGCCCATCACAAGCTCTCACGGCCAACAAAGGATATTCCTTCTAGCGGGAAGACCCGATCAGACTCGGAATCCCGGTTACAAGACATTTCGACAATGGTAAAACAAGACCAGCAAAGCCACCCAGATGTGCCGACAAATCCCGATAGGAGCTGCACATATCTTGTTCTCAGGGCACACCGGATGAGCCAAACGTCAGGTAAGCCAGCCCAGAGTTGCCCCTGGTAGCCTCGGACATCGCTTAGTTGGACCAACACTTAGAGAAGCACTGGCCCGGGGGGTTAAAATAAAGATGACCCTTGAGTCCGCGAAACCCAAGGGAAAAAAGGCTAGGTGGCAAAAGGTAAAACCAATGTTGGGCATTGCTGGAAGAGTTTTATTCAAGGCGAACTGTCAAGGGCTTCCCATTATCACCCAACCGCGTAAGGAACACAAAATCTGGGAACATAACACCGATATGACGGAAACTAGGGTGGCAAGAGTGGAACAAAACACCAGGCATAAGGCCGAGCCTTCCACCCTTTACCAAGTATATAGGTGCATTAATTAAAAAAGAGATATTGTGATATCCCAACAAGTAAACATATGCCAACAAGGAACAACATCTCCATGTTCCAACAAGGAACAAACTTCAATCTTCACCTACAACTAACAATGCTATAAGAGGGGCTGAGCAAAGCGGTAACATAGCCAAACAACGGTTTGCTAGGACAAAGTGGGTTAGAGGCTTGGCTTAACAAAATGGGAGGCATGATAAGCAAGTGGTAGGTATCGCGGCATAGGCATAGCAAAAGAGCGAGCAACTAAGCAAGCAAAGATAGAAGTGATTTCGAGGGTATGGTCATCTTGCCTGAGATCCCGCAAGGAAGAAGAACGAGTCCATGAAGAAGTTAAACGGACGTAGTCGATCGAATCCTCACACACACGACGTTAACGGAACCAATCCGAAGAAGCAACACCGGAAAGAAGCAAACAACATAGTAAAACAACCACCACATAAACATGGCATGATGCACAATCAAGCATGATGCATGTCCGGTTTAAAGAGGCATGGCATGGAAAAATGCACAAGCAAACCCTACAAATTAAGTGGAGCTCAATACGCAACGGGATGCATATTGATGGAACACCACAACAATTATTTAGTTCAATCTCGTTTATGTACCCAACAATTTTAAATGTTGTTAGCATGGCAAGAGGTGAAGCAAAGTAAAACTATCTATCTAGTCAAGTTTAAATGAGGCCGGAAGCAACGAACAACAATTCCGGTAAATCCCCATATGCATATTTTGGTTATGGTACTGTTCTGCCCTGAACACAATTTTAGGTGTGTTAAACATGCAAAGTGATGCCACCATGTTAAACTAGGCATTTTTCTACCCCATTTACATATAAAGATTATTTAAATTCCGAGTTACGGTTATTTAGTTATGAATTAAACCATTTTAGCACGTTATTTAAGCAAATTTAAACAAACAACATATTAAACATTTTAAACATGGATGAAAAAGACATTATGAAACTAGATGAAAAACTAAGAAAGTTTCATATACAAAGTTTTTACATGTGATGCTCCGTTTGTGAGATATTAAATGCATGAAGTTTAGGGGCTGATCTGCAAAAGTGCAACTCCCTGGAAAAAAATAGGAAAACGCTCTATGTAAAAAAATGATACGGGCCGGATCTGGTTGGCCCATCAGAGGAAAGGACAGGAGCTGCTCACATCGGGCCAAGCACAGTCGGTGGAGGAGTGGGCCGGCTTGAGCTGGGGTCAACGGGCGAAGAGGAGGCACTGGGCCGCGCGAGCGAAGCAAAGGGAGGGGGTCGAGGCTCGGTCAACACGGGCAGGACTCGTCGATTGACGCGCTCGCTACTACTCGACAGGAAGCAGAGCCGCGGCGGCACGGCTGCTCGCCGGAGACGAAGGAAAGGAGCCGGAGACGGCGGATCTGGACGGAGGGGGGCGGATGCAGGTGAAGAAGCTCCAGGCGGAGAAGGATCCATGGGGCGGCGGCGTCCTTGGACGGGCGGCGGCCATGCTTCGGTCCCTGACAGAGAGAAACAGGAGAGGGGAGTGAGTGGTCAGGAGAGACAATCAGAGGGAGGAGGAGAGGAAACAGGGCGGCGGCTACTCATCTCCGACGAGGTCGGAGCTCCAGCGAGGCCTGGTGGCCGGAGCAGCGACGTGAGGCAGTGGCGTCGATCTGGATCGGGAGGAGCTTGGGCACGGGCACGAGGGCAGCGGCGGAGCAGTGGCTTGCTGGGGCTCCTCTCCTCTCGATGGAGCTTGGGAACGAGGGCACGGGGACTAGTGGGGAGGTGCCTGGGTTCAACTCCGGCAAGGGGAGTCGCGGATTGGAGCTCGGGACGGTCGGCGCGCGATGAGCTCCTGCAGGACACGGGCACGAGAAAAGGGGTCAGGGAGGAAGAGAGGGAAAGAGAAGAAAGAGCAGGGGCGCACGGCGAGGCGTTCGTCCCTGGTTCATTCGAAGAGACGAGGCGCTGGGGTCGGCCGATGCTCTGCTCGGTGGTACTCTCGCCGGGGCTTTCGGGAGGAGGAGGTTGCGGGATTGGGTGGATCGAGTGGAGGAGAATGTTGGACCGATGCTGAAAACGAGGGAGTTGGTCGGGATCGACTGGGAATGGGTGGATGGCTCTGGGAGGATCCCGATGAAGAGAGTGGCGGCGAGGAGGAGGATTGGTGGATTGGACAGGATAGGCTAGGGTTTGACGGTTATTTATAGTATTGGATTTTTGGTTAGGGACTATCTGGAGCCTCCGATCAAAATTGGAAAGTTGCGAATAAAATAGCTAGGGAGTCCAAATAAGAAAATGGTGACGTTTTGTAGATGTTTGGGGATGTTCCGGACACAACGGTGGCGACAGTCCGAGTCGGGTCCGAGACAGCTTTTCGGACGCGCGTGCGAGGAGGGCCGCGGGCTGACAAGAGGGGTTAGGTAGGGCATGAGGGTGTGTAGTGAAATGTGAAGATGGTCTAGGGAGGAAAAGAGAGGGAAAGTCCGGCAACAGTTTTCGGAGACCGAAAACGTCCGACGTTAGACCGGCTATACTGCCGATATAGTTATCCGTTGGGGCAACAGACGATCTCCGAATGCGATGAAACTTGACAGGCGGTCTATCTACATGATAATAAGACCACACGACAACTTTCATCCCATTCCGAGAACATTTTCTGGCCACTTATAAAATACTATTTCGGACATGCCGCGGGCGCGTGCAAGTGTGTCTCGGCTTAGAACAAACAACGGACGGAACTGGGAGACCCAGACTAATGCAAGTTTTGAAAAACATGATGATGCAATGCACATGATGATATGACAAGATGCAACATGCAAGCAAATGACAAGGCAACAACAGTGAATAACTAGAGGGCACCTAGCACATCGGTCTTGGGGCGTCACAACACTCCACCACTACGAGAGGATCTCGTCCCGAGATCTAGAATGGCACCGGAGAGAAAACAGAAGAGACAGAGAAGAGGTAAAACTAAGTTGCTTCTTTGACCAATGAGTGAAACCAAAGAACCTAGCAAAGGTTAAGCCATTTCGAGAAAAGAATACGACGGAGATGAACGAAGTTGAAAACACTCCGTTAGAAAAGATGAACAAGGAAGAACAACTTCGGGCAGCACTCCGATTGAAAAGAAAAGGAATTGAATAAGAACTTGATAAGATGAGAAGATACTTGATGAAATCACAATACACTGCCTCCGTAACTATTGAATGAATGGAACAAGGGGTAAGAAAGATCCCAGACCGCACTCCGGTTGAAAAGAGATGCAAAGCTTGATAAGGCGAAGAAAACTTGAGCCAAAAGGCACACCTTCGGTTAAATGGATAAGCACGAAAAGAACATGCACTTGACAAGAGAAAGAAGAAGGTTTGAAGAGAGTAGCAACACAATGCCTCCGGGAGAAAGAAATAGAAGATAGATAATTGAAATAAAAGAATGTTGAAGAAAATGCCAACTTCTATCACAAAAGAGTTTGAAAAAGGCATCTTAAGGAGAAGGGTCGAACGGAGTTATTGGAAAGCCAACAACGAAAGAATAAACTTGATATGGTCTTATGGAGTACATCTCAAATTATGAGGTGACAACCTGCCACTCACGGGAAAAGAATTGTATTGATATGAACAAGGAGACGAGAAAGTATATCGCATCGGAAAGGATAAATGAAGAAATTGGATCATTGATAAACACCATGAGAGCGACAATCCTTAAAGGAAAGCTTTAGGTGAAATATAACCCAAGATAATTCCAATGAAGAAAATGATGGATTTAAAATATCTCATCCTTGACAACATGTGAATCATGAAACATGAACTGAAATTATCAAGAATGGCATAATACCACCTCCAATAATATGATAGAAAGAATGCACTCCAGATTACAATATGAAGAAAGCTTGAGTTTCTTAGAAAAGAATCTTGATGAACACTTCAAGAAGAAATTAAATCCTTTATGAACCAACATGTAGAACCTTCCCGAAGAACTCCGTTAAACAAAAGAATGCTCAAACGGAAGGAAAGAGAAGTTGAAAAACACAAGGTGAAACCTTGCAATGATTAGATGGACCTTCGAGATGATATATTTGAGAGAGCTTGGAACTCCGGAAAAGAAAAGATGAAACAATAGAAACCGAGAATTTGGTGAACCTCCGGAATAAGGAATTAAATCACTTGGATGAAACAATAATAAGAATTACATTATGCTTATCCTTCACCAATTCAAATTGATGACAAGCAATGGATTTTTGGCATACTACTTATTCTCGTAGAAAGGATTAAGATAGATATAGCACAAACTTGGGAAGATCTTCAACGAACCACCGTAAGAATTGAAACAACGAATAAATTGATATGATAAATGAAGGAAGAAGAATCTTGAGCGAACCACCGTAAGAATTAAAAATGAACAAAGAAAAGATAAGGAAGACACCGGGAAGAATTAGTAAATAAACGAAGATGCTTGAGAGAATTTAGATACATGAGAACGAAGAGATCGCGAGCTGGTAAGAGAAAACTTGAATGATGCACCGGTAAGATTGGAGGATGACCACTGAAAGCTAAGAATGAATAAACCTGAATTGATGGACTCCGGATTATCAAACTGAGGAGACTCTTGAATTGCTTCAGATGGGTGAAAAGAATTCTCATGATCGAAAACAATTATGAGAGGATGGCATAAGGCTAGCATCATGAATCTTTGAGAGAACGGATAAGATTGAGGAGAAACTCTTCTTCGGTCTTCAAAAGTTGGAAAAGACGATGAGTAACACCACCGTGAATTGTTGAGACACTCCGGAATAAAGAAGAATAGAAAAGTTGAACCAATGATGAAAACAATTTGGAAGATCTTGGAGAAAGACATTTGACTGATGATAAATCATTCTTACGTCAAACTTCGAAAAGAAATTGAGAATAACTCCGGAAAAATAAGAAGAGTCAGGTAAGATCCTGGAAAAAAGACATGTGGGTTAGGGCCCACTCAAGAGAAACACTGTTGAAATGATTTAAAAGAGAGAATGCACCGGTTGAATTAAACGGCTTAAATGAGATAACACCTCGAAATAGGTTGAACGGATCTTGAATGACAAGACGAGCCTTTTGAGAAAGCTTGAGCCGGAACAAATGAATAGTGAGAAGTGAATTATTATGAGGTGCACCGGTATGAGACGGCATTGAAATGAGAAAAGGGTAAGATCACCAAAGCTTGACTTGAAACCACCGGAGAAGATAAAAGAAATGAAGAATGATGAACTAGAAGCTCCGTTTGTATCTTCATGAGAATCACCGGATACGAACATTGAAGGAAAAGAATGGAAAGGCTTCACATCAATAAGATGGATACTCGATTAAGAAATCTGAGTCCTTAAAGAAAAAGGGTGGGTGGGTGGGAAAAAACAAAGTGAACTTGGAACGGATGAAGGCAACACTGTTGAGAAGAACTAATACTTGATCTTGCTGATATTGAAATGATCGGATCCACTTGAAGAGAGACATGCCGGTTAAAAAGGATTGACATCACACTATCGATTATCATGAAGTATTAATATCCACATAGGAATATGAGAACACCGTTTAGAGAAGGTATGGAATCAACATTTGACTTCGAAGCAACTCGAATACCACAACTCAAAACAAAAACAAAGGGTTGGCTTGCAGGATAAGCCAGAACAAACATATGATAGATATTTCGTCTGAAGTTTTCGTGGTGGGGCCTACACGGGCTCGATCGTACAGCACCATCATGTACAAGGCAGTGCACATGACATATGAAGCGTCCCCGAGTCAGCATAGCCAAGGACTCTTTAAGACACAACGAGACCACTGTAAAACCGACCGTGGATAGGCGGACCACTAGACGTCGAACCCCAATTTCATATCATATATCAGTCGGAAAGATATCCTAAGAGCTACTTGAATTCCCACTTATGGAACTCCTGAACCTTTCCGGTTATGCAATCAGGTGTTGGGGATACAGGGGAAGCATAATATCTCACCCAAATCTAGCAATTCCTACATCCAGCTGTATCCATCCTTCAACACATAACCGAGAAAACTTCGGAAACCATCTACCTCAACCTTCGAAAAGCATCTGTTATACAATTTATGGCGATACTCCCGAACTCCCGCCCCAGTACTGGGTGGCGTCGAGGTTATCTCACCAACGAACCGCATAAAAGAGATTTTCGATGTCGGCAAACTGAACTCAGGTATTCCAGAAATGCAATGATAAAATTGTGACGACAACACCTCGGAGCTCAACTCCCCGGGACACTGCCACAACCCCTAAATGATAGGAGGCACCAAGAACAATGTTCTCGTCACAAATCCATCGGAACGATTCCAAGATACCCGCGTGATCCTAAAATTTTTTTGTGAAATTTGAGAAGAGGAGAGTCAAAACTCTACGTCAGGATGCCTTACCAGAGCAATGAAGGGACTGGGGAGTAAAAAGAATTCCTAAACTCTTCGATATATAATTCCTAAATGACTCAAAACATTTTTCTAGACTCACTCCTCTTCACATGTGTCACCGGAGGAATCACAAACCCTGTGCCTCGTCAAGCCGCTTGTTGACAAGTACGATGTCGGCGTCTGCCACGTCAAGCTGCCGCTCTAGCTCGGCAAACTCATCAGTCCGGCTGGCCACCAGACCCTCCGCCACCTGCATATTAAGGCGGCACGATTATTCCTGGGACTATGATCCTCTGTGCACTGTCGTCTTCGACAGCACCCAGAGTCTCAGGGGCTACTATCTACACAGGGAACATCTAAAAATGTGCAGTACTGTCAAAAATGTACATCATTTCGCGTACCTCAAAACCCGTCAGTAGACTCATAAAGGCTTCATGCAACCCGCTTTCGGCGGACGAAATCCTTTCAATCACCGTACCCATCAACGTGCGGTGCTCTTCTGAGATAGCCGCTTGCTCTAGCAGATCCCTCAGTACGTCCGACCGTACACCAGACAGTGCCGGACTCTTTCGATTGCCCTCTTCAAGAGCCGGATACTGAGGACTTCGGGTGTCCATAGGATTACCTTCTAGCCTTGCCGGATCGGGAGAAACCCTCCATGACGACACCTCGGGGTCGCCCGCCTCATGAGGCGGTATGGCAGGGGGAGGCGTTTCGCTCTCCATCATCTCTGGAAGAAGATCCCCTGAAGACGAGCTCTGCTGAGAAGCGCTAAGATCCGAACTGCAAGATAAATGCTTCGTTATTTTCCTCAGAAGTAAGGCGAGATATTTTCACTATTAAGTACCCTTTTACTTACAGCTCGGTGGAGGGCTAATCCCCTTGAGGGCATAGTGCGGCCGGGGTATTCCCGAGGGCAGGACCCTCCGGCGAAGATTTCTTCCCCCATTTTGAGATCGTGGTCTCTGGGTCCTCAAAGGCGTTCCTCTTCCTTCCCTGGGGAGAGGAAGTTTCAGTTCCTCCTCCCCGGTTAACCTCCTTCGCGGAGGCGCTAGGCTCCTTGTCCCCCCCCCCCTTTATCTTCTCCTGAGGGCGCTTGATAAGGCGCGATCTCCAGCATCCTGGTTAGCGCGGGATTTGGTGATGTCTCAGGGAGGGGGGCCGGACACCTGATCAACTTTGCCTTCACTATCCAATCCTGGTCAAAGAGCGACTTTTTTAGGGCGACGTTGCGATAAAAAACGGACAGTGTGTTCGGATGCGGGGCTACTTACTCAGGTATCTGGACGATTGTAGCTTAGACCTGCATCCTCAGTGATGTCCGGACACATTATTTGTGGTCCGAAGAACAATTTGTACATCTCCTTGAGCGTCATCCCAAGGAAGTGTTGAATAGCTCGCGGTCCTTCCGGGTTGAATTCCCACATGCGAAGGGGCCGGCGTTTTCAAGGCTGGACTCGACGAACTAGCATAACTTGCACTACCATAACCAGACTGAAATCTCTCTCAAAGAGATCTCGGATACGGCTTTGCAGTATTGGCACATCCTTGCCTGGACCCCAGCTCAGCCCCCTACTGATCCATGACGTCAGTTGTGGTGGGAGGCCTAAGCGAAAGGTGGGGGCAGCTACCCACTTGGCACTTCGGGGAGCTGTGATGTAGAACTACTCCCGCTGCCACAATCCGGACACCTTTGGGAAGCTACCTTCAGGCCATGGAGGGTCAGCAATTTTTCTTATTAAAGCACCTCCGCATGCTGCGTGCTGCCCCTCGATCATCTTCGGCTTCACATCGAAGGTCTTGAGCCACAGGCCGAAGTGAGGGGTAATGCGGAGGAAGGCCTCACATACGATAATAAATTACGAAATGTGAAGAAGGGAATCCGGGCCAGATCGTGATAATCTAGCCCATAATAGAACATAAGACCCCTAAAAAAGGGATCCAGAGCGAGGCCTAGTCCTTGGAGGAAGTGGGAGACGAACACGAAGCTCTCATTGGGTTCGGGAGTAGGGACGACCTGCCCTCAGGTGGGCAGCTGATGCGAAATTTCGTCGGTCAGATATCTGGCCTCTCTCAACCTCTTGATGTCCTCCTCCGTGACGTAGGAAGGCATCCACCGACCTTGAAGGTTGGATCCGGACATAGTTGAAGGTCCGAAGCACCTGACCTGAGTTTTGGGTGTTAGAACTCAAGGCGGGGGAAGGATTTGATTGAGCATGAGAGGGAAAAAAGAAAAAGCGTTGTCCCCTTTACAAAGAGGGTGAATGTCAAGCGTCCTCCTCGTGGCTGTTTGGGTCTTGCCTAAGATCTAGGAGTCCTACCAATAGGCACGGTTGGGTTACCCACGTCCGTATTGATGAGAATCACGTAATAAAGGGGACACGATCTCTGCTTCGACAAGACGTGCCAAGGAAACTGCCTCATGAAACACGTTGAGATTTGTTATGAAAAACGATTTGAATAAAGACCTGGCTGTGGTGTGATGTCACACTACGGGGTACGTCAACAGATTAGATTTATGGAAATATTATTCTCTCTACAGTGGTATGTGGAACTTGTTTTGCAGAGCCGGATATGATCCTCGTGTTCAAAATCTTCTATGAAGTATTCGGAGGAGGAACCCGCCTTGCAATGCCGAAGACAATCTGCGCGCCGGACTCATTGTCATTGAAGCCTGGTTCAGGGGCTACTGAGGGAGTCCTGGATTAGGGGGTATCCGGACAGCTGGATTATATCCTTTGGCCGGACTGTTGGACTATGAAGATACAAGACTGAAGACTTTGTCCCGTGTCCTAATGGGACTCTCCTTGGCGTGGAAGGCAAGCTTGGCAATACGGATATGTAGATCTCCTTCCTTGTAACCGACTCTGTGTAACCCTAGCCCCCTCCGGTGTCTATATAAACCGGAGGGTTTAGTCCGTAGGACCAACAACAATAATCATACCATAGGCTTTCTAGGGTTTAGCCTCTTCGATCTCGTGGTAGATCAACTCTTGTAATACTCATATCATCAAGATCAATCAAGTAGGAGTAGGGTTTTACCTCCATCGAGAGGGCCCGAACCTAGGTAAAAACATCGTGTCCCCCATCTCCTATTACCATCCGCCTAGACGCGCAGTTCTGGACCCCCTACCCGAGATCCGCCGGTTTTGACACCGACAAATGGTGCCTTCATCAGATGTGGAGATGAAGGAGCACACTAAGAACTACACCGAATGGCTAAAGAATCGTTTGGCATAAGGATCCATCGATGACATTGCTACGTGGTTGGCACAAAAGCCATCACCTATAGTGTTGACGTACCAAGCATATGACATAAATGGATACACATTCTACACTAAGGAACGTGATGAGAAGACCTCATATCAGAACAGCTTTGTTCGAATAGAATGCATGACTGTAGATGAAACTGATAAAATGGTATATTATGGAACCATCAAAGAGATTTGGGAGCTTGACTATGTGAAAGTAAAGGTGTCATTATTCAGGTGTGCATAGATCCTTTTTGGTCATGTAAAGGTTGATGATTACAGAAAGACCTGTGTTAACAGGACAACGTTGGCATATCACACGGGCCCGTTCATTCTTGCCAGTGAAGCTACCTAGATGTTTTTGTGGAAGACCCCTTGCATAAGAATTGCCATGTAGTGATGCATGGGAAAAGAAGGGTAATGGGTGTCGAAGATGTTGCCGATGAGGACGAGTACGATGAATTTGATGAGTTGCCAGCCAAGGGATCACGCACCCTTGTAACAGAGAAGCGTAAAATCATCAAAAAACCCAAGTTCATTCGAGGTCAACATAATGATCCCAGTTCCCCCATGTACATGGGAATTAAGCTATAAGACTAAACTTTATGCCTACCCTGCAACTTAATTCATTCAATTTAGAACTATTGCATGTACTGAATTTGTGAGTTATGCCCAGTTTTCTGTTGATGTAAGAACCATTAATATGTTGACATTGATATTTTGTCAGCTCAGGCAATGAATATGAATTGTTTTTTGTTATTATTATTACTATTATTATTATTATTATTATTATAGAGGTAGCACACTCAATTGATCTCACTATAGTATGTGTGAACAAAAATATGCAATCTGGTTTGCGAATAGCACACGATTCATTGATGAAAGTCGTGTGCCGACCAAACCCTGCCCACGATCTGAGTCGTGCTTTCTGATTGGCTAAAACCCAAACCCCACGGATCGTACGTCTGCACCTTTGGATGCTCCCAGATGGAATGGTGATCCTCATCCCTTTCGACATCACAGGCAGTTTCAGTTATAATTTTATTTTTATGCACAAAGTGCATGTTAAACTCAAAAAATGACTTAAATATAGCTAACGATACCTGAAATGCACTAGAAATTCAAACCCGTGGTATAATGCTGATTGCGTACCGTGGAAATTTTTATGAGGCCAAACGATGAAGTCACCGGCCACAGGAGTTTGAATTGACACATCTCCTTTTGGAAACCATGATCCTTCATGTGATATGCTCCGGTTTAGAAGCAACGGTCATCAAAACTTGTGCCAAACTTTACCATTTTTTCCACGGGGTCGTGAGAGCACGCTACGAGCATACATCTGAAGGAAATATGCCCTAGAGGCAATAATAAAGTTGTTATTTATATTTCCTTATATCATGATAAATGTTTATTATTCATGCTAGAATTGTATTAATCGGAAACTTAGTACATGTGTGAATACATAGACAAACAGAATGTCACTAGTATGCCTCTACTTGAGTAGCTCGTTGAATCAATGATGGTTATGTTTCCTAACCATATAAATGAGTTGTCATTTGATTAACGGGATCACATCATTAGAGAATGATGTGATTGACTTGACCCATTCCGTTAGCTTAGCACTTGATCGTTTAGTATGTTGTTATTGCTTCCTTCATGACTTATACATGTTCCTATGACTATGAGATTATGCAACTCCCGTTTACCAGAGGAACACTTTGTGTGCTACCAAACATCACAATGTAACTGGGTGATTATAAAGGTGCTCTACAGGTGTCTCCGAAGGTACTTGTTGAGTTGGCGTATTTCGAGATTAGGATTTGTCACTCCGATTGTCGGAGAGGTATCTCTGGGCCCACTCGGTAATGCACATCGCTATAAGCCTTGCAAGCATTGTAAGTAATGAGTTAGTTGCGGGATTATGTATTACAGAACGAGTAAAGAGACTTGCCGGTAACGAGATTGAACTAGGTATTGAGATACCGACGATCGAATCTCGGGCAAGTAACATATCGATGACAAAGGGAACAACTTATGTTGTTATGCGATTTGACCTATAAAGATCTTCATAGAATATGTGGGAGCCAATATGAGCATCCAGGTTCCGCTATTGGTTATTGACCGGAGACGTGTCTCGGTCATGTCTACATAGTTCTCGAACCCGTAGGGTCCGCACGCTTAAAGTTCGGTGACGATCGGTATTATGAGTTTTTGTGTTTTGATGTACCGAAGGTAGTTCAGAGTCCCAGATATGATCACAGACATGACGAGGAGTCTCGAAATGGTCGAGACGTAAATATTGATATATTGGATGACTATGTTCGGACACCGGAAAGGTTCCGGAAGGTTTCAGACATATACCGGAGTACCGGGGGTTACCAGAACCCCCCCCCCCCGGGGCTTAATGGGCCTACATGGGCCTTAGTGGAAATAGAGGGCAGCAAGGAGAGTGTGGGGCGCTCCCCCAAGGCCCAAACCGAATTGGTTTAGGGCAAGGGGGGCCGGCCCCCTCTTTCCTTCTCCTCCTCTCCCTTTCCTACCCCCTCTCCTACTCCTACTAGGAAAGGGAGGAGTCCTACTCCTAGTGGGAGTAGGACTCCCCCTCTTGGCGCGCCTCTCCCTGGCCAGCCGCCTCATCCCCTTGATCCTTTATATATGGGGCAGGGGGCACCCCATATACACAACAATTGATCATTGATCTCTTAGCCGTGTGTGGTGCCCCCCTCCACCATAATCCACCTCGATCATATCGTAGCGATGCTTAGGCAAAGCCCTGCGTCGGTAGCATCATCATCACTGTCACCATGCCATCGTGCTGACGAAACTCTCCTGTGAAGCTTTGCTGGATCGGAGCTCGTGGGACGTCATCGAGTTGAACGTGTGCAGAACTTAGAGGTGTCGTGCATTCGGTACTTGGATCGGTCGGATCGTGAAGACGTACGACTACATCAACCGCGTTGTGCTAACGCTTCCGCATTCGGTCTACGAGGGTACATAGACACACTCTCCCCTCTCGTTGCTATGCATCACCATGATCCTGTGTGTGCGTAGAAATTTTCTTGAAATTACTACGTTACCCAACAACATCAATTTTGATGATGTCCAGACTCCATGTAAATTTCCTATAATTAAAATACCAACTAGGCCTACGCTAATGGCCGCACCTCACGGCCGAAATGTTTGAAACTTCTCCCTGCTTCTCGAACAAACGGATGAAAACTCACAAAGCAACGCACAAATGATCTGTACACCTTCTTTGCTAGGCTGATAGTAAGGAGATATCATAGCTAGTATCATGCATGCCAACTAGGAAATTTTGATGAGCTGTCATAGAACTACATGAAGAAAGAGAGGGTTAAGTAAAATATCATGAAACCATTTCATAATAAATGCTATGCTACTATGTGTCATGCATGAAAATAAATAAATTACTACATGATACTATGCATTAGAGCAAGTACAATAGATTGACATAAGCAGGCTATAATGAATAGAAAAATGTATATGTGCTTAGTTGGAGGAAAGAGAAGAGGAGAGAGAAGAGAAGAGGGCTATTGGTTAGTAGCCAGCTGCAACACGAGACCCAAGACACTTTGTGAGGATGTAAGGTGGGCCAACTATTGATAAACTAGTACATATTTAAAACTTATTATTGTACATGCCGGCTAAGAGGTTGGCTGTATATGACATGGCAACTTCTTATACCCCGGACGTTGGCTGTATTATTAACCATGCTCTTAGTGAGGTAGCTAGTATATCATAGACTAGCTAGTATAATATATATGCATGATACTAGTATATGATCGATACTACCTCTGTAATGCGCGCATAGTATCATAAGTTAGTATCTTAGGTTGCCTTATTAATTTCCATGCATGACACAAAGTAGTATAACATTTAATATGATACGGTATCATGATATGATACGACACCCTCTCTTTCCTCATTTAACTGTGTGCCACATCATCCAAGAAGTCTAGTTGGCATGCATGATACCGCTTGATACTCCCATTACGACCAGCCTTAGGGTGGCCATAGTGAGGGTATCATATATAGCCGGTATCATGCACTCGGGAATAGCAAATATGATGATGTGGCAAAGAAGCAGTAACATAGATAGATAACGTAACATATATAATAAATGCTATACTACTTTGTATCATGCATGGCCATAAGTACAGTCATCTATGATATATACTACTCTATGATACTATATATGCACTATGAAGGTACGTACGTAGTATCATACACTAGTATCATATGCATGATACTATAGTATATGATACTCCCCACTATATAAGGATGGCCATAGTGGCAGTATCATAGCCGACGATATCATGCGCTCAGAAATAGCAAGTATGCTGATGTGGCAAAGAATTAAATATAGAGAGGGTTAGAGTAACATATAGGTAGATACCGTATCATGTTGAATGTGATGCTAATTTGTGTCATCCATGACAATAAATATGATCTATGATATTATACTCTATGTATTATACTATGCGCTATAATTAAAGGTAGTATCATACACTAGTATCATATATATATATGCATTATACTAGTATATGACACTGTCCATTGTGAGTAGCCTAAGTACAGCCTAACTAAAACACCCACATGTAGTTGTAGTAGGGTTTTTGACTTTAATTATATGCACTAAAATGCAAGGTAAGTGCAAAGAATGACTTAAACATAGAAGACAACCTGAAATGGGCCGGAACGATGTAGCTAGTAACTGACGATTTGTAGTCCGAAGTACCGCATCTCATTTTGGAAACTATGATCCTTCTTGTGAGATGCTCCGATATGGAAGGTGCGAGCACCAAAACTTGTGCCAAACTTTACCAAAACTTTTCCATGCGATCTTGAGAGTGCGCTACAATGACACAATGATTTTCGTTATTTTCCGGACTCTATATGCATTTCCTGAAATTAAAATACCAACAAGGCCTACGCCTCTGGCCGCACCCTGCGGCCGAACTGTTTGAAGTTTTTTCCTGTTTCTTGCACAATGAATGAAAACTAGCAAAGCGTCACACAAATGATCTTGCTAACATGCATCTATAGTTGCGACTATATATATACATACAAACGAGATCTCTTTTTTGCATATTCAAAGTTTGAAATTGCTAGTGAGTCCTGTTGCCTGGTAAAATGTACCAAAAAATCAAAACATGGGGTACAATCATGATTTCTTACCGCGGAAAAAAATTGGAGGCAAAACGATGAACTCGTGTTTTCATTCAAACAAAAATATGCTGTTAGGTAATGTAAATGTTTTCAAATAGCACACGGTCCACTCACGAAAGCCGTGTGTCCACTAAACCATGGCCGATGCCCCCCTCTACCAAGCGCGCGATATGAGTCGTGCGTTCTAATTGGCCAGAACCCAAACCCCACGGATCGTACTTCTGCACCGTTGGATTCTCCTGGATCGAATGGCGATCCTCATCCCTTTCGACAACACATGCAGTTCCGATTGTGATTTTATTTATATCCACAAATTGCACGTTAAATTCAAAAAATGCCTTAAATATAGCAAATGATTCTTGAGATGCGTTAGAAAATCAAACCCATGGTATAATGGTGAATGCGTACCGCGGAAATGTTTATGAGGCCAAACGATGAAGTCACCGACCACTGGAGTTTGAATTGACACGTCTCCTTTTGGAAACCATGGTCCTTCATGTGAGATTCTCCGGTTTCGAAGGAGCGATCATCAAAACCTGTGCCAAACTTTACCAAAAAATTTCCTCGGGGTCGTGAGAGCACGCCACGGGCACACACCGATTTTGATGAAGTCTGGACTCCATCTAAATTCCCAGTGATTAAAATATGAACTGGGGTTACGCCGGTGGCCGCACCTCGCGGCCGAAATGTTTGAAACTTCTCCCCGTTTCTCAGACAATGTATGAAAACTCACAAAGCGACACACAAATGATTTGTACACCTTCTTTGCTAACTAACACCCCAGATGTAGTTGTAGAACGGTTTCGAATTTAATTATATGCAGTAAATGCAAGGTAATTGCAAAACATGACTTGAATATAGCAACAAGACCTGAAATGGGCCAGAAAAATCAAACCTAGGGTATATACGTGATTCTTTACCGTGAAAATAATTCAAAGCGAAACGATGTAGTCACTGACGATTGGAGTCCGAAGTTCCATGTCTCCTTTTGGAAACTATGGTCCTCCTTGTGAGATGCTCCAATTTGGAAGATGTGAGCATCAAAACTCGTGCCATAAATGTCGGATTTTGGGTTCCGGCAAAACCCTTGAGGTTCCAACACTGGGGTGTGCACGAAGATCTCTTCCCATAGCTCACGCTCTCGCAACGATCCTAAGCCTAACTCGCCGAACCCATAGAACAAGGGACACAAGAGTTTATACTGGTTCGGGCGACCGATGTGGTGTAATACCCTACTCCAGTGTGGTGTGGTGGATTGCCTTATAGGCTGAGCATGAACAAGTACAAGAGAAGAACAGCCTCCTGAGGAGAGGTGTTCTTGAGCCCGGTGAGCTGGTGCGTATGTGGGTGGAATGGATCCGGTCCCCGATGAGATGACCCCTACAGTGGTGGCTAGTCCTATTTATAGGGGCCCTGGTCCTCTTCCCAAATTTTAGGCGGGAAGGGAGCCCACTGTCGGCGTTCTGGGAACAGGGGTCCCCAGACTTGCCTGCCTGCGGCCCAAAGTGTGGCTCCACCAGCGGCCCCGTACGGCCCATCTTCATCAGCAAACATTCAAGACCCTCGCGAGGGGCCAAGCCTCGCGAGGCAGACGACACAAGACCTCCTCACGAGCAGCCTCACCAGGCTGGCTCGCGAGGGGCAGAGAGATCAAGGCAAGGGGAACCTCATGAGGTTCCTGTGACACAAGCCATGACGATTGTAACCAGGCGGGTGCTAGGCGGGCGCCAGGCACGCGCAGTGTCCTTGTTTCTTCTTTGGTGCTAAAGCGGCAAGCGCAGACGAGGAGTCCCGAGGCATCAGGCAAAGGTTTCCATATCGGTGCAACAAGACCAAGACCAGTAGCACAGCAGGACGGAGGTCACCGTAGAGCCCAAGACGGCGGCACCACCAGAGCCTTTGGCAGGCGAAGACTACTTTTGTCAGGATAGCTTGTACTAGTTGTCTCCCTTAAAATTAGGCCATTGTGGGATCCCTTCCCGCTCAATATTTGGGAAGAGGACCAGGGCCTCTATAAATAGGACTAGCCACCACCATAGGAAGAAAAGAGCTGATTCGGACCAGGGCCTCCATTGTGGAATCCATAGCACCCCAACCACTCATGTTCACCAAGCACAAGAACACCTCTCCTCGTGAGGCTGTTCTTCCCTTGTAACTGTTCATCCTCAGCCAAGAGGCAATCCACCACACCACACTGGAGTAGGGTATTACACCACAGTGGTGGCCCGAACCAGTATAAATCTTGTGTCTCATGTTCTTTGGGTTCGTCGAGCTACGCCGTGAGATCGTAGAGTGTGCGAGCTAGAGAGGGGGAGAGATCTTTGTGCGCACCCCAGTGTTCGAACCTCAAGGGTTTTGCCGAAACCCGAAATCCGACATTTGGAGCACCAAGTAGGGGTGCACCGAAGATTCCTCTTCGCCGATCCCCGTTTCACCACTCCGCCAAGCTCATGGCCGACGCTCGCCGGGCCCATGCTGAGCGTCGGGACGCTTTCGCCACCCATGTCGCTCAGACAGCCCCTGTCGGCGGACCTCCCCGTCGTTCTCCGTCACCCGCCGCCAATGCCGCCACCGGCCCGGCGGCAAACAAGCAGCAAGCATCTTCACTGCACCCCTCTGTGCGGCGGGACGATCGCACCGCCACCCCGTCATTGACTCCGGCCGTCTCATCGTCTCGCGCTCACCGCGCCCCCACGGCCGTATTGGCCGCACTGCTCATGGCACGCGAGCTCCTGCGCTACCGCCCGGTAGATGACCTCTACGAGGACTGGTTGGACCACATCACTGAGCTCGTCAGTGCCACGGGCGGGCTCTCCTGCACCATCCCTCTCGCTGCCTCGCCCACCCCTGGATGCGGGCAATGTGGCTCACGGAGCGCCTCCGCCCCCTCAGCACCAAGATGGCGCCCTCGCACCGAGGCGCGCGGCATGGAGCGCCTCGGCCTCCCCCGCGTCAAGACGTCGTCCTCGCTCCAAGATGCGCGGCCCAGTGGCATGATCCGCCATGCCGTGTGTCCGCGCACGAAGAAAGAAGTTACCAGGAGGTTCCCCGTCCACAAGAAGATGCTCCACCGCTTCCAGCACCACCACGTCAGGATCGCTTGCTACGGCAGGGCCATGTGCCACTTGCCGTGGCAGCACAGGGATGCCAAGGTCAAGCTCCACCTCCACGACGGGCCCCGGTGGCCACGTCGGGTTGCCGCGCCTTCACTCCTGAGCTGCGTAGCGTCATCTGGCCGGGCAAGTTCAAGCCAGATCTGCCTCCTTGCTACGATGATACCCCCGACGCTGTGGAGTTTCTGCAGCTCTACGAGTTGAGCATCGAGGCGACCAACAGCGACGAAAAGGTCATGGCGAACTGGTTTCCCATGGCTCTCAAGGACGGCGCCCGCTCATGGCTCCTGAACCTACCCCCAGGCTCGATTTCCTCCTCGGATGAGATGCGCAGCCACTTCATTGCCAACTTCCAGGGCAGTCGCGACCGCCCCCCGGTCGCGGGTGACCTGCGCCGCATCAAGCAACAACCGGGAGAAACCTTGCAGAAGTACATCCAGCGCTTCAACAATGCGTGTATCAAGATCCCCAATGTGACGGACGAGGCCATAATCTCAGCGTTTTCCGACGGCATCCGCGACGTCAATATGAAGGAGGAGCTCGCCATCCATGAGGAGCTGTGCATGACCTTGGAGCTATTGAACATAGCAACCAAGTGTGCAAGGGCTGAGGAGGGGCGTCTCTCCCTCCTCGAGCTCCCTGTTGCGGATCCAGGAGAGAAGAAGGCCAAGGTCAAGGACGTGAAGTGCAAAGGGGTGGCCATACTCACAGCAAAACCGGACACCAAGCGCGGCCGAGATCTCCCGAGTCGTCCAAGGGCAGCCGTACGTTCTGTGCCTTCCACAACGTGCGCACGCACAACACCAACGATTATCAAGAGCTCAGGGCCATTCAAGACGGACGCTTCGGTCGATGCCCCGAGCGCAACGACCGGGGCTACATCTGAGGAGGTGGACGAGGTGGAGGACGTTGGGACGACCGTGGGCCCCGCCAAGAGTGGCGCGACCAGCCTCACGAGGATCGTTGGCAGGATCAGCCTTGTGAGGGCGCCTGGAGGGACCAGCCTCGTGAGGATCGTCCTTAGGGAACCCTGGTCTCCCTCCACTACCGCCGCCAAGAAGGAATGACGACCATCAACAGGACGAAGGGGCTGGGGGCTTCCAGGAACCGCGCGCCATCGCCTGCAACTTGGGTGGCGCTCAGGCCCCAGCCTCCCATCGCATCTTCTAGCAGTTCTCCTGCGAAGTGAATGCAGCCCTTCCCAAGGCTTCGCGCCCGCTCAGGTGGTCCAAGTACGCCATCACCTTTAGCTCGATAGAATAGCTCAAATGCGCGGCAACCGCCGGGCGTCCTCCCGATGCTCTGTTCACCTGTCATCAGCAACGTCCAAGTCACGAAGACCCTCATCGACGGCGGCGCAGGACTCAGTGTCTTGTCCGTCGAGATGTTCGACAACCTTCAAGTGCCATATGATCAGCTCCAGCCCACCAAACCTTTCTCAGGAGTGACAGACGGCTCCACCACCCTGATAGGGCAAGTTCGCCTCCCTGTCACCTTCGGTCAGCAAGACAACTACCACACCGAGCTCATCGACTTCAATGTTTCCCACATCCGCCTGCCGTACAATGCCATCCTCGGGTACCCAGCACTGGCCAAATTCATGGTAGTCACCCACCATGGCTACAACATCCTCAAGATGCAGAGAAGCGACGGAATCACCATGGTCCCTTGCGAAGAAAGAGACGCGGTGTGCTCCCTTGAGTGCGCCTTCCAAGCTGTATCAATCGAATACCCTGACAGCGCGGGTGCGCAGTACCCTCCTGAGGCAAACCCCAAGAAGAAGAAGAAGCTACTCCGCACTTGGCCTCAAGGGAGCGGCACCTCCAGCGGCACCACTTTAGGATCCGCGCTAGCGCCTGGGGTGCCTCCCTCCCTCACATAGGGAGGCGCGCCCGACGCCCTCCTCGGGCAGGGCTCGGGGGCTCTCTTCTGGAGGGCCTCAGACCTGGCCAACATCATGAGGGAGGCGCTCGGGCACCACGTGGAGGCGTGCTTCGTGGCACATTTCCCTTAGGAGGACACCGGGCAAGGAGAGGCCGGCGCTCAGGAGTTCATCACCAAGGAATCTCAAGAGCTTTAGGAAGCAAGAGCAATACGCGGCGACCACCGCCCACCTGGCGTTGCTCCCCACCCAAGCGAGGGTGGTGAGCTGCGCGTCTACATCGACATCCCAGGGCTCAACAGGGCCACATCTCATGAGCGCTTCTGGCCTTCGCATGTTGGCCGATGTGAGGGCCCGCCTCACAGCTACGTTCGCATGCCGTTTGGCCTGCCAAGCATGGCTGCCGCCTTCCAGCGCAATCTACAAAGCATCCTGGCAGGTCAGGAGGCCGGGCACCACGCTGTCCTGGCGGAGATGGAGACGGTCCTCCGGAGGCCACCTGAACCTCTCGAGGCTCAGGGTCTCGGCGGCTCGTGAGAAGCGACTTCTTTGCTACGTGTCTTCAGCTACCCCCATCTCTCCTTCGGCAACCAAACCAGGTGACATTTTTCCAAGTTCATTCAGCTGGGAGCGCCCCCTAGGCTGCATCATCCCCAGGCCGCGTGGGTCCGTCCCTGCAGCACGTATCCGCTTGCATCTTTTGTTTACTCTACTGGGAGCGCCCCATGGCCTGCATTAACCCTAGATCGCTCGGGTCCAACCCAGTGGCATATATCGTTCTCGCATTTACCTAAGCTAGTTTCTTTTCAGGCATAATCTGTCTATGGATATCACCTGCTTGATTTTCACCCACCATGGGAGCCGCGTGCCGATTGTCTTTCTTCGGGATCCCTCGCATAAGAAGGCTAGGCACAACGTCTGTGCTCGGGCCCGTCCCTGCAGCCTCGATAAATCCAATGGCTGAGCTCTGTTTGGTGAGCCGGCCCCGTTCACGTCACCTCCTGGGGTCGTTGGCGCTTGGCCTTCTCGTGCGATAGCCTCAGGAAATCCCTTCGGCGTAGGTTGTCTAACCATCTCGCAGGAACGCCATAGCCATCAAGAACCAAGACCAGGCGCAACCCGCCTTGAGGTAGGGCCTCGTGAGTCCCGCGCTGGCTCATGAGTGCCCAGATACACCTTGTCTAGCCCTGCCCTGCAAGCCATGTGTCAGGGCGGGGCTGTACATGCCCCGGGGGGTCTCCGTAGTAGGGAGTCCACTCCCACGTGCCAGTGGAAGCACCATGCTCCGCGCTAGCAGTCGAGATTGCCGAGGAGCGGCTATGCCCATGAAGTACGGAAGCGCTATGCTCCGCACTGGTGATAAACAACCGAGGGCGGCCTCATGGCCGTATCAACCTCAGGGAGCCTCCGGGCTTGGTGTCTGGCCTCATCACAACGCCTCCCCTCGGGAGAGCCGCGCGAGGGGGCTAGACACGGGGGCTGCGCTCGGGTCATGCCCGAGCGTACGCCACCCTGCCAGGTCCCACGGACCTGGTCGTCGCGAGCCCTCCCAAGCGAAGCTAAGGTACGAAGGTCGTTTGAACATCAAGGGGGACTCCAGAGCATCGCGACTCAGGAGCCTAACTGACCACGTAGCCCCTCACTCCTTGGTCCGTCCTGGTGATCCGGTCCGCCCAATGGCGGCTGAGGTATGCTCGGGGTCATGCCCTACCGACGTATAACACTAGACCTACTCCCACATCTCCTTTCTACAAGTTGTTTGCGTGTCAAGGGGGACTCCTGAGCATCGCGACTCTGGAGCCTAACTGATCACGTAGCCCCTCACTCCTTAGTCCGTCCTAGTGATTCGGACGGCCCAACGACGGCCGAGGTATGCGGGGTCGGGCCTTGCCGACGTAGAATGTAAAGCAAATAGAAAAGAAATCACAGAATTTCAAAGCAAATATTACAGGACATATTGTTCCCCCGGAATCAAACGCAAGTTTAACGCCTCCACGAGGCATGGTGCATATTGCAGAAACTAAAACAGGAAAGGATCCCCCAGCAAGTTGCCTCATCATCCCTGGACGCTGTCGTCGCCTGCAAGGGATGCTTTTTCTCCAGCGGCGTCGCCTTTACCTGCACCATCAGCCGGAGTTGCAGGATCGGTACCACCACCAGTCGGGGCGTGGGAGTGAAGGCGCGGAACCTCTTCAGTAGGGCCTCCACCTGACCCTTCATAGCTACAACAACGGCCCCGTAATGCTCATCTTTCACAGGCTCCAGCAGCTCGTCAAGGCGGGCAGCGGGATCACGAAGGTGGAGGTGGCTAAAGACGCGTGTCAGCGCAGCTGAGGAGAGAACACGGGCTTCTTCCTCTGCCATGGGGCCGATGCCGCTCACACCGCCATGGGGCCGATGCCGCTGAGGAACCAGCTGGTTGGGGCCGTCGTCGTCGGCAACCAGTGGCTCCTCCAAGCCATTCTCGTAGAGCAACTTCAGCATCGTCCGAGCCCTCTCTTCAAGGAGCTCGAAGGCCGCGCGGTCCTCAGTCAGGACCTTCGCCTTGGCATCAAGATCGGCCTTCTCTGCCTTCAGCTTCTGCTCCAACTCCTCCAGCTGGCCGCGCTCTATGGCCTACGCCTTCACCAACTGCCCCAGTTCGTGTCGCGATCCTTGACGGCATCCTCTCGGGCTTTCATCTTCTCCTCCTCCGCCTTGCGGCCTCGGGCTTCCTTCACGTGCTCCCTCCGTACGGTCTCCATCTCGGCCGCTAGCGACCGGTAGCGATCCTGGGCGGCCGCGGCGTCCTTCAGCGCCACCTCGCGGGCGGCCACAACCTGGGCAAAGACCTCCCTGTCCTTCGCGGATTCGGTAGTAGCTTGGCTCAGTGTCACCCAGACGGACGCATCAGAGTGCAGCCAGCCAGAGAGAAATTCCAGGTGTCCGGCCACCAGGCGACGGTCGGTGCCCTGAAAGTCTTCTCGCAGGAGGGCCATCGCAGAAAGAGCCCGCTCTAGGACGTCAGGAGAGGCGGAGGAACCTGGGGCCAGCAGTACGGCAGAAGGAGGTAGAAGAGGCGTCGTCATCACCATGGCCTGAGAGGCCATAAGCTCCTGAGCCTCAGGGACCCCAACGCCCGAGCCGGACGCTGGCACCTCCGGAGCTGGCGGGGCCTCGGGGGCTGACTCCTCCTGAGGATGATCCACCCGGCCTCACGAGGTTGATCGGGCTGGAGAGGCACGAGCCACCTCCTTTACTCATGGAGAGGGGTGCGGCCGCAGGAGGCGATCTCGACTCAAGCTGTACCGCCTCGCCCTCCCTTCTCTTCGCCGCAGGTGTCGGCCTAGTTGCACAACAAAGAAGAAGAGTAAGAAACAAGCAGTAGAAGCAAGAACAAGGCGGGACAAGAACACTTGTTGGTCCACTGCGGCATAGTCCCTCCGCTTCGAAAGCTTTAAGCCAAAGAGTTTCGCAGCCCGAGGCGCGGGCGCGCCGGCTCCGGGAGCAGGAGGGCCAGCAATTGGACCAGGAGCAGCTCCAGACGGCAGCGAGGCAGGAGCATCGTCCCAGGAGAGCGGCGCCGACCTGCCCTTCATCGGAACCACAATTGGCTCCCCCATTCCGGGAGGATGTCAGCCTCGCCATCATCGTCAGGTAGGAGGCGGAGGATGTCGGCCTTGTGCAAGGGGGAGGTCTCCCCCATCCCCTCGGGGGCTGCCTCTGAGTTGCGCTCCTTGTCCTCCTCCTCTACCCCATCCCTGTGGGAATCGCCAGAAGAAACATCCACCGTCGCCGTCGCCACCGGGATTTCAGAGGGCACCAGCGGCACCAGGCCGCGCCCGTCAAAGGTGGGCATGGCGGCCGCAATCACCGCCCCGTCCTTCCGAAGGAACAAAGGAGCGTGGGCACTCGGCGGATACTCTTGGTCGTCCCCGACCAAGAGGCGGAGAACCACAGCCAGCTCCCCTTCAGGCAAAGCCTCCAGACTCAGGCGAAGCTTGTCCTCTCCATCCTCGAGCATCCACAAGGGGCGCGAGCGCGCCTGGAGAGGAGCAACCCACAGCGTCAGAAACTCCCTCAGAAGCATGGCCCCCGTCAGCTTTGACATCTTTGCGTTGCCTGGCCTCAGGTCGACATTCATCTTCTCCAGCACTACCTTTGCCTGGTCATTGGTAAGCTTCGCACGAGACCACCCCTCATCAGACTGGGGCATCTTCGTCGGTAGCTTCAGCCGCGGGTGGACGCACTTGGCATCCATCATAACCCACTTGCTCCAGAAGCCATCAACCTTCTTGCCGGCCTTCGAGATTGCGTTGGCCTTGACAGCCACGACGAAGTTGGCGCACCCCATGGTGTGGCCGTCGTTGATTCGGAGGAAGAAGAAGTGGCGCAGCAGTGCCATAGATGGCATCACCCCAACATATGCCTCGCAGTAGAAGGCAAAGATTGACAAGAGAAGGACGGAGTTGGGATGGAGGTGGAGAGCATGTAACCCTTAGTGTTGGAGGACGGCATAGAAGAAGTCGGAGAAGGGGGGAACGAGGCCGGTGACGATGCTGCTCATGAAGAAGGGGTAGAAGGAGCTCTTCGAAGCTTCGGGCATGGCGGAGCCAGCCCGGAGCTTGGTCTTCCCCTTCTCGTTGTTCTCTCCCGCCGTCAGCAGGCGCATGGTGGCAATGTTCTTCGCCGAGACATTGGGCGCCTCTAGAGCCGACTCGTACCAGGCAGCGGCGAATCAACCTTGGACTTTTGGGGCGCCATTGGTCGGAAGCTCGGAAGGAGATCGGACCAGATCTGGAGATTTCGGAAGAGAGGAGCGAGAGAGGGGATCTGGAGCAAGGCGAAGGAAGCCAATGAAGGCAAGCGTTTCCCGCACCGGCCTTTTTGTCAGTCGGGCAGTTGCCGAGGCAGCGTGGGGAAGCGGAGACGCCCATGTCCAATTAGTCGCCACACGCCAACCGTGGCCGCAGGCTGATGGGGCCCGTGGCGCTCTGTGCTTGCCCTTTGGCTTCACCTCGAAGCCAAGCCCGAGTGTGCCTTGGGCCTGGGGGCTACTGTCAGCGTTCTGGGAACGGGGGTCCCCAGACTTGCCTGTCTGCGGCCCACATCGTGGCTACACCAGCGGCCCCGTACGGCCCATCTTCATCAGCAAACATTCAAGACCCTCACGAGGGGCCAAGCCTCGTGAGGCAGACGATGCAAGACCTCCTCAGGGGCGGCCTTACCAGGCTGGCTCGCGAGGGGCGGGGAGATTAAGGCGAGGGGCACCTCACGAGGTTGCTATGACGCAAGCCATGACGACTGGAACCAAGCGGGCGCCAACACGTGCAGTGTCCTTGTTTCCTCTTTGGTGCTAAAGGGGCAAGCGCATACGAGGAGTCCTGAGGCATTAGGCAAAGGTTTCCATATCGGTGGAACAAAACCAAGACCAACAGGACGGAAGTCACCATGGAGCCCAAGACGGCTTCACCACCAGAGCCTTTGGCAGGCGAAGACTACTTTTGTCAGGATAGCTTGTACTAGTTGTCTCCCTTCGAATTTGGCCGTTGTGGGATCCCTTCCCACTCAATATTTGGGAAGAGGACCAGGGCCTCTATAAATAGGACTAGCCACCACCATAGCGAGAAAAGATGATTCGGACCTAGATCGAATCCATAGCACCCCAACCACTCAAGTTCACCAAGCACAAGAACACCTCTCCTCGTGAGGCTGTTCTTCCCTTGTATCTGTTCATCCTCAGCCCAAGAGGCAATCCACCACACCACACTGGATTAGGGTATTACACCACAACGGTGGCCCGAACCAGTATAAATCTTGTGTCTCATGTTCTTTTGGTTCGTTGAGCTACGCCGTGAGATCGTAGAGTCTGCGAGCTATAGAGGGGGAGAGATCTTTGTGCGCACCCCAGTGTTCGAACCTCAAGGGTTTTGCCGAAACCCGAAATCCAACACCCACAGTGGCCAATTTGATGGGGGGCAACTAGTACAAGACATCCTGACAAAAGATGGTCTTCGCCTGCCAGAGGCTCTGGTGGTGATGTCGTCATGGGCTCCGCGATGACCTCCTTCCTGCCATCCTGCTGGTCTTGGTCTTGTTGCACCGACATGGAAACTTTTGTCTGATGCCTTGGGACTCCTCGTCTGCACCTGCTCCCTTAGCACCAAAGAGGCAACTGGTGCTCTGCGCCCACTGGCACCCGCTTGGCACCTGCCTGGCCTTGGTCGTCATGGCCCACATCACGGTAACCTCACGAGGTGCCCTTTGCCTTGATCTCTCCGCTCCTCGTGAGCCAGCCTAGCACGGCTGCCCCTGAGGAGGTCTTGTGTCATCCGCCTCATGAGGCTTGGCCCCTCGCAAGGGTCTTGAGAGTTTGTTGTTGAACATGGGTCGTACCAGGCCGCTAGAGGAGCCACGCCGTGGGCCGTAGGCAGACAAGTCTGGTGACCCCCATTCCCAGAACACCGACAATCTTTACCAAAAAATTCCATGTGATCCTGAGAACACGGCACGGTGACACACCGATTTTTGTTATTTCCGGACTCTATATGCATTTCCTGTAATTAGAATACCAACAAGGCATATGCCTCTGGCCGCACCTTGCGGCCGAACAGTTTAATTTTTTCCCGTTTCTCGAACAATGAATGGAAACTCCCAAAGCGACACACAAATGATCTTGCTAGCTAGCACCCACGTGTAGTTGCGACTATTGCAAACGACTCAAATATAGCAAACGATACCTCAAATGCACGAGAAAATCGAACCATAGGGTACAATGGTGATTTCTTACCCCGGAAAACAGTTTGGAGGAGAAACGATGGACTCTTGTTTTCATTCAAACGAACATGTGCTTTAACTTCATGCAAATGTTTTCAAATAGCACACGGTTCACTCACGAAAGTCGTGTGCCTACTAAACCATGGGCGATTACCCCCCCCCCCCCCACCACCACCACCTTTGCTGCGCGCGATCTGAGTCGTGTGTTTTGATTGGCCAACACCCAAACCCCATGGATCGTACGTCTGCACCATTTGATGCCCCCAGATGGAAAGGCAATCCTCATCCCTTTCGATAGGAAATGCAGTCCGGCTAGGAATTGATTTATAAGCCAAAATGCACGGCAAATGCCAAAAAATGTCTTACATGTAGCACACGAAACCTGAAATGCGCTAGCAAATCAAAATCATGGTATAATGGTGATTGCTTAACGTGGGCAAAATTTAGAGGCAAAACGATGAACTCACATCTTCATTTCAAAATTAGTATGTCTTGATTTCAAATGAAATTATTCTCTTTATGCACACGAGTGCTTAGAGGCAACCATTTGCAAAGGCCTTTCCGCGCGGCGACCAGGGATATTTTTCACCCTTTTTCACCTAGGCCGCCAACACCCCCCCCCCCACCACCACCACCACCCGCCCGCGTTTCACTCAACTAGTCGATCCAATCTCCATCGCCAGCTCCCCCTCCTCCAAATCCACAGCAGAACCCTCTTTGACACCGGCGTGCTCACCCCGGTCGTGTGCCCACTCTTCGGCGTCAAGCCTACATCCACTGTCGTTCCCAACACGCGGATGCCCGCTCCTCGCCGTCTTCATTTGCTCGCCAGCCACCCTTAAGCATATCGATTCTGTAACCCTCGCCTCTCCTGTGGTCCGGCCGGGTTTGCATTAAGAAAATTGTTAGTTACTGATCTCCATCGTGGCGAGGCATATTTCCTCGCAATCCCTCTTCCTATTTCGTTCTGTATGTTCCTGAATTGTCTATAAAATAACAGAGAGCGTATATATATTCATTACGTACCATCCTAACTACTCCCTCCATTACAAAATAGATGACCCAACTTTGTACTAACTTTAGTACAAAGTTAGTACAAAATTGGGACATCTATTTTGGAACGGAGGAAGTAGTACATATAAGCTGTATTTGTTTCAATAGGTTACTGCCTATTTATAGATCGCGGACACCCGAGTCACACAAACTTAACAAATTTGCCATACATTTTCTAAATTATTGCATGACATGTTTAGAAAGCTTGATACCAAGTTTTTAGTTTTATGTTTATCCTCCTTTCCTGAGTTTCTCATGTGTTCTCTGTAGATGCCGAGTAGCAGCGACAACACTCATGCTTCAGGCGATGTATCTTCATCTAATTCTGACAACCCTAGGTCTTCAGCAGATTGTGAGGGATCAAGTAATCTTGAACCAGATAGAGCTACAGGAATTAACCTTCCAGTTAGGACACGGAGGAATGCTCCAAGGAAGCCCACATACCAGCTTAAAGGTGTATATGAAGTAACCAAGATTGATTTAAAGTCTTGGACTCCAACTAAACGAGATAAAGCACGCACGAGGTTCAGGAGTGTGTGTGGATTTGTTGGCAGGGGAAGGGTCAACATTAATCTGCTGGGGTTTCGGAAGGATGACACAGAAACACGGCGAAGGATAGTTTGGGAGATCATGGATCACTTCAACATACTAGAGCAGTGGAGAATGCAGGTGGAACACGCTGCACTGAAGAAGGCTAGGGATGCTTGGAGAAACTGGAAGCACGTGTTGTACAAGAAGTACTTGAGTGAAGGCAAGGACCCAATCCCCGCATACCCCCAAATTACAAAGGCAGACTGGGCAGAATTCAAAAGGGTCAGGGCAACTAAAGAGTTTGATGAGAAGAGTTTCAAGCAATCGGAACTTCAGAAGAAGAACATACACCCCCACTGTATGGGTGTGGCAGGATACTACGGCACGAAACTAATATGGGACCAGGAGGACAAAGAAGCAGTAGCGGCGGGTGAGAATCCGTCCTTTAGTGAAATCAGGGGCCAACGTGCCAGAGACTACTTGCGGGCACGTGCAAGGAGGCGTGATGACAAAACTTATTACTTTAAGAACTCACATGACAAAGAACTGTATCAAGTGATGTTAGAGGCTTCCAAGATCCCTGGAAGGTTGTATGGGAACTCAGGGCCATGTGACATTCTGTCCGTTTTTCTGGAATCAAGAGAGCCCCCTGGCCATGCAAGGGGTATAGGTGTTAATGTCCCGCACAAGAGGGCTTTCACACTCAACAAAGAAGAGAGGCTCAGCATGAAAAAAGCGAGGAGTGAAATGAAGCAGAATGCATTGTATGAAAGGTTGAAGAAGGACATGTATCCGGCTGTTCGAAAGGATACTAAGGAGTCAATGATGATGCAGAAGACTCTAACACTAATAGATAGCCAGGAGATGGGAGGGGAGGCGGGCATGGAGGATGGTGCTTATTGTGCGACAACACTGCACAAGTGTAGCTATGCATCAGCTGACCCTAGTGAAACTGACACTGCAGCTGCTCGTGATGATGCTATATATGATCTATCTGGAATGAAAGACAGATTGAAGGGCATGCTTACACATTATGAAGGTACATTAAAATGTGCAACAACCTGGGTTGCCCACCCTTCTTGGAAGATGGCCTCTTGTTGGACAATGTGCCATTGAAGCCGGGCTGTGTGAAGTGCTACGTGACTGAAGTAAAGCCTGGATTCAATGAATTAGCCCTGAAGAATGTCCTAGGAGACTTCGATGAGCAAAGGACCTTGGGAGAAACACTGTTACATCACATCCAGTGGCCACGAAAGGAAATAGAGTTCATCAATGAGATCCCTGAAGCCCCGCCAAGAGCAACCAATGTCGCCCCTCAACCGGTGACGCTCTCCTTGCCACAGCAGCTCTTGCGTGCTTCCGCCAAGGAACCTAATACTCGTAATCCGATGGCTGATGCATCAACCTGTGATCAGCCAGCCCAACATTGTGGCGTGCAGGCCATGTCATCCTCCGCCTCAAAGCAGCCAGTGGCAAGGCCTACAACTGCTGAAGACGCACCACCGGTTCTGATGCCGACTGCTAAAGCAGCTGGGGGAGACCCAGCTGCAGCATATGCTCAACAGACCAACCTGGTGGAACGGATTGCTAAGCAGTATGATGCTTCGGAATCGCGTGCTAAGCAGTCTGTAGGTCCAAAACCGGCTGCTCATCAGTTCGTCGGTCCGCAGTCACATGATCAGCATACCAATGCGTCAGCACTTCCTGCTCAGCAAACCAACGCGTTGGCACGGCCTCCTTAGCACACCGACAAGTTGACGCCACCTATGCAGAAACCCGACATAGCTTCAACGCATGGTCAGCATTCCGATGCCTCTGCTCCTACAGCCCAGTAGTCTATCACAATAGCACCGCCAGCTCAGTTGTTCGGCATAGATAAACCGTCTGCTAAGCAGTCCATCGAAGCTTCACTGTCTGCTCAGCAGTCTACCTTGCAGCCAACCAGACATTCTGCCAGAAATGCTTCAAGTACCAAGAAGGAAGTGGCCAAAAAGGCTACACCCACAAGCAAGCACGGCGGGAGAGTGAAGAGGAAAGAGAATGATTGCCTCTTACTTAAAGAATTCATCGCCCAGAACCAAATTAATAGTAGGTTGTTCGAATCAGGGAGTAATATTATTTCTGATGGCATGGATGATGAAGTAGACTTATTGCTTGCTAAAGGTAAAGTAGACGTACTTGAAGCACGCAATTACGTCCATGGCCAGCCATTTCTTGTTGGCGAATACTTTGATGAGTGCAGCTCCAGTTGCCGTGAGTTACATGAATATTGCATTGATCAAATGTCTGTAGGTCGTCATGGTTTTCTAGTCCACTACAACAGAGATCATTTCCGACATGATGTTGGTTCCATCAATGTGAGTTTTGAGGACTTACATCTCTTCTTCAACATCAACGAGCTCGATGCCACTCTTGTTAGATGCCTGATTTTGTAAGTACTTAACAAACTCTGATCAACTTCTCTATACAAGGATGTAAATGATAAACAACTAACTGCATTTTATTCCTCTCAGGGGTTTGAACGCGCAGAGAAGAAAAAGGGAGAGTGTGCATTTCATAGATCTTGAATTAGCAAATGGCACAACAATACATGGTAAGGACCTACGGGATTGGGCCGTTAACACAGTCGTCCGTCTCTTTGAAAACACGTCCCATGCAGAATCATTTCTCTGGCCATATTATGAACGGTAAGTCAAGTAAACAACCATGCTTACACTGATTGTCTTTCAGATTTCGACATAATTGTTAAGTTCGTGGTTTCTTAATATGTAGCAATGATTGGATATAGGTATCCATTGTTCCAAACAAGAACACAATTTACTACATCGATTCTCTCAGAGAGTCAAGAAACACTCAAGATTTGACGCATCTTCAGCAAGTCATGGAAAGGTATTGAATTCTATGATGTTGAAATTAATTTGCATTCATATCTGGTTCAATAATTGATGTTGTCAAAATTCATCCTCATTTGCAGTGTGCTCGCATTGTGGAAAACTAAACCAAGGAACCTATTCAAGAGGGAACTACCTCTGTAGCACGAGATCGTTTCTCCGGTAACACACCGAAATCCGGTACTTTTGGAAAATTTATCCAACAGTCTGCAAATACATTTTATTAGGCTAGTCAAATGTTCAGGCTTCTAAATAAACCTCTTTATATTTTGTCCAAAGAAAAAATAATGCATCTAACACCAGTTAGGTTGTTCCTAACAGGACAAATACATGACTAATTCTGTACAAAAAAAATTCAGTGTTCTCAGCAAGAAGCACGGACTAACCTTTGTGGATACTATGTTTGTAGACACATGATCTCCATCTACAAATCAGCTGATAGTTGTGACGATCCTCGTGAATTAGTACCAGTAAGTCTATCTTAATTAATATCTTCTACTCCACTCATATGGCACATTCTGATCTTAAAAATACTGCAGCTCATCTTAGAACCGAGGACCCCGGAACCGCTCCCGGCTGGTGAATTACTGATGGTTCATAGATTTATCAGCGACTTCTTCCTGAATCACTACATCAATCCCACTAGTGATAATGAAGATTTCAGCATGTGTTCTCCTAAAACATCGAGTAAGAGTTAGCCACTAAACATATACGCATGGATCCATTGTTTTCCATCTAATGAGATCTTCGTATTTCGTACTCTATGATTAATTATGTAATGCATATATGTGTGGACAAATCATTGGAATTTAGCTACCATATGTTCAATTGCAATTGTTGCGAAATCTGATGAATGTTCTTCCTGTGGACACTATTTGTTCAATTGAATATTGTGGTGAATTTTCTTTTTGCGTGATGATTCAAAATGGGGTATATTTGTTTATTTGTTCAATTGAATATTGTGGCGAATTTGCTTTTTATGTGCCGATTCAAAATGAGATATTTTTGCTTATTTGTTCAATTGAATATTGTGGCGAATTTGCTTTTTGCATGCCAATTCAAAATGGGATATTTTTGTTTTAACCTGGCAATTTTTCTGCACACGGTTCAACTAAATGAGTTTGTGCGGTCCACATCGGAAAGCATACGTCAATCGTGGTAGAACCGTCGGTGATACACAGCAGATCACAAACGATTTGCAGGGCTACTACGTGTGTGTAGGGTCTTCGGAACCATTTGTGATACCGCGTTATCGCACACGAGAACTCGGAGTAAACCGTGCCCAATGTAAAATACAATCCCAGTCGTAATTTTTCCAGGAAACGTGCGGGATCCCAAACGAAAAGCACACGCCACTCTTGCCGCAACCGTTGGTGATACACAACAAATCACAAATGGTCTGCAGCACTTGTATGTGTGCGAAGGGGCTCCTGGACCATTTGTGATAGAACATTATTGCAGACGGTAATTGTTGGGAAATGTGTGCGATGGAGTCTTGCATGGCAGACGGGTTACACAGAAAACTCCTGTGCGATAGGGCACAAATCGCACATAGTTCATATGTTGGCCCGTGTGCCTTACATACTGTTTCCCAAATGGTTCATTATGACACACCGTTTGGTTTCACTACGTCATTAGAAATGTTTAATCACCGATCCCACACGTGCGAACGAATTTAGTGTGTGGTGCATCACACACGTTTACATTTTGGAAGGCCTTTGGATCATTGGTCCATATCCCGATGGTTTTTGGGTCGTGTGGGAAGGAACCCCTATCGCCCACACTCACTTGGCGGCGGTTCCAAATGTTGTCTCGGAAAGGGGTTAAAAACCATTTGTATAGCACCGACGCATACCGGTGTTATAGTTTTGCCTCCCAACGTATTCACCTCAAGGGTGATGTCAACAATAATAACTCATGCTAACCATATTCAACTAGACATATGTGCCTAGATCTTTCCTCGCCAGATGATGCTTGCCAAAGGAGAAAATTAAAAGGAACAAAGAGAAAACTTTGACTCTTTCCATAAAAGTAAGTACATAAAAGTAAAAGATGGGACATTCGCAGAGGGAAGCAGAGGTTGCCATACGCTTATTTGTTTGTATGCTCAACCCCTTAGTGCAAAAGAAAATCACGTTGTATTGCCCCTTGTGATAGCAACCTTTATTATGCAGTTTGTCGCTTTTATTCTTCACCATCACAAGTTCATACAACGCTCAATTTTCTCTTACACTAAATGATCTCACACTTTTAGAAGCAATTTTTATTGCCTTTTTGCACCGATAACAACTTACTTGAGGGATCTTGCTCAATCCCTAGGTAGGTATGGTGGACTCTTGAAAATAAGATTTGGGTTTAAGGGTTTTTGGATGCACAAGTAGTATCTCTACTTAGTGCGAATTTTTTGGCTAGCAAAGATAGGGGCAAGCACCACATGTTAGAGGATCTATGACAGTATGACTTCTATGTGAATATGAACAAACATAAATCATTAAGTTGTCTTCCTTGCCAACGTCAACAATTTTGGCATATAATATTTTGATGGGGGCTCACAATCACAAAAGATTTCTAGGATAGTATATCTATATGTGAATCTTCTCTTCCCTTATTAATTCTTTCATGAGTTGTATCATTGACCAATTCTATGTTTGTCAATCTCTAATAAAATTTCCTACTTATACTTTTCCTTATGTGGTGTCATCACCTACAATAAGATTAGCATATGATCTTCTTGCTTTATTTCCTTTCCTTTTATTTATTTCCTTTCTTTTTATTGCAACTTGAAAGTAAAGAAAGCAAAAAAACGCAAAGTAAACTTTATTATATATCTCACACACTATTACAATGATAGATCACTAAGAAAACTCTCGAAAAGCAAGGATCGAACTAAACTTTTATTCATCTAAGCAAAAGAATGAACTAAAATAAGTAAAGGCAAAATATAGTGGGGATGATACGATACCGGGGCACCTCCCCCAAGTGTGGCAGAAGCCAAGGGGAGTGCCCATACCCGATACTCATTTTTCTTTTGGTGGTTAAGAAGAAGGTGGTGGTGATGAAGAAGTATTCTCCAATATAACCATGAGTAGATCCTTCAGAACTTGAATCTCTCGAAGGGTTTGATGAAGTAATTCACTATTTTTCTTCACCTCAACCGTTATGTGTTTATTTTCCAGGCCCCACGGGTTTGTTCCTGCACTATTTTCTCTTGGGCGAGATATGTCTCCATTGGACGGTATGTGCCTAAGAGGAGTATTCTCGAACCCATAATTGTGATTCAAATTGCGAAAATTATTATGATGTAACCTGTGTAAAGGCCTTCTTGGTGGGATTTCTTCTTGCACTTCGGGGCTCTCTTGATTATTTGATGATCTTATAGCTTGATGAGGATTAGGGTGAGTAGAGATGCCAGCCAATGTGCCTCTCTCGAAAGCCGGAGAGTGAACCCCGAAAGGATTTTCCACTTCTTCCTCCATAGCAACTTCTTCGGCTCTTTCTCTCCTTAGATCCACCTGACACACCCCTACGTCTTCTTCTCCGTGGTTGGAGGGTGAGGAAGACATGATGCTGGCCTAACTGAATCTAACCAAAAATAGCCAGAAAAAATAACAGAGGATTTCTCGGCGATACGATGGTCAATAGGTTCGGGGGGTATATAATGATTTTTTATCTTGGGAAACAAGCAAACTGTAGAAAAACGGAGTCCGGAAGGTACCCCAGGTGGGCACAACCCACCTGGGCGCGCCTAGCAGCCAGGAGCGCCCTGGTGTCTTGTGCCCACCAGGGTACGCTTCGTGGAAGTTTCTTATTTTCCTAATTTTCTAAATATTCCAAAACTGACAAAAAAATATCACGTACCTCCTTATTTTCACGACTCTGGAGTGTTTCGGAAGGACTCTTTTATCTGTTCTTCCAGTGTCAAAGTTTGGATAATATTACTTTCAACATTGATGGGCGTACCTTAGATATAATGTTTTATTCGTTGCACATTAACAACCTTCGGTTTAGTACCTTCGGTATTATTTATTTTGATGGCTCTAGACCGATAAACCTCCTCGATAACATAGGGTACTTCCCATTTTGAGAGGAGTTTCCCTTCAAAGAATCTGAAATGAGAGTTGTACAAAAGAACATACTGTCCGACTTTAAACTCACGCTTTTGAATTCTTTTATCATGCCATCTTTTAACTTTTTCTTTAAATAACTTGGCATTCTTCCGAGACCTATTGACAGTCTTTTGCAAGATTAATTATATTTCTCTATTGCTAAGTTCAACTTGACCACTAGACTGAGGATGATAAGGTGATGCAATTCTATGGTTAACACCATACTTGGCAAGCATTTTACGGAAAGCACCATGAATAAAGTGTGAACCACCATCAGTCATTAAATATCTAGGGACTCCAAACCTTGGGAAATTAACTTCCTTAAGAATTTTAATAGAGGTGTTGTGAACAACACTATTGGTTGGAATAGCTTCTACCCATTTAGTAACATAATCAACAGCAACCAAAATATGTGTATACCCATTCGAGGATGGAAAAGGTCCCATGTAATCAAATCCCCAAAATCAAATGGTTCAATAGCAAGTGAATAATTCATAGGCATTTCTTGACGCTTACCGTTATTACCTATTCTTTGACATTCATCACAAGATAAGACGAACATACGGGCATCCTTGAAGAGAGTAGGCCAATAAAATCCAGATTGCAATATGTTGTGAGCAGTTCTATCTCCAGCATGATGCCCTCCATAAGCTTTGGAGTGACATTTCCGTAGGATTTTTCCTTGTTCATGCTCAGGTACACAACATCTAATGAGTCCATCTACTCCTTTATAAAGATGTGGGTCATCCCAAAAGTAATGTCTTAAATCATAGAAGAATTTTTTTCTTTTGTTGGTATGTAAAGCTAGGTGGTAAATATTTACGAGCAATGTAATTAGCATAATCAGCATACCAAGAAGTGTTATGAGCAACATTTATTGCAGCTAACTGCTCATCAGGAAAACTATCATCAATAGGTAGTGGGTCATCAAGCACATTTTCAAGCCTAGACAAGTTATCATCTACAGGGTTCTTAGCATAATGAAAAACAGGGGGATATTTAATAGCAGCATGATCGATGTGAACAATTACTTTTGAATCAACAATGTAAGATCTAAATTTATCACAAGCAAACACCACTGCTTAGAATTCTTTTTCAGTGGTTGCATAATTTCGTTGAGCACTATCTAGAGTTTTACTAGCATAATGAATAACATTCAGTTTCTTATCAACTCTTTGTCCTACAACATCACCACCAACATAATCACTAGCATCACACATAATTTCAAAAGGCAAGTTCCAATCAGGTGGTTGAACAGTAGGTGCAGAAATTAAGGCTTTCTTGATTGTTTTGAAGGCTCCTAAACAATCATCATAAAAAACAAAAGGAACATCCTTTTGCAAAGGATTCGTAAGAGGCCTAGAAATTTAGAGAAGTCTTTGATAAATCTCCTATAGAAACCAGCATGACCTAGGAAGCTACGAATACCTTTGATATCTTTAGGACATGGCATTTTCTCAATTGCATCAACCTTAGCTTTGTCCACTTCAATACCTCTTTCGGAAATTTTATGACCCAAGATAATGCCTTCATTAACCATAAAGTGGCACTTCTCCCAATTCAAGACAAGATTTGTTTGTTCACATGTCTACAAAACTCGATCAAGATTGCGTAAACTATCATCAAAAGACTTCCCATAAACAGAGAAGTCATCCATGAAAACCTCAACAATCTTTGAAAGGTAGCAGGTGCATTGCATAAACCAAAAGGCATACGTCTATAAGTTCCAAAGGGACAAGTAAAAGTGGTCTTTTCTTGATCAGGTTGGGAAACAGGTATTTGTGATAAACCAGAATATCCATTAAGTAAGCAAAAGTGTGTGTGCTTAGATAATCTTTCTAGCAGTTGATCAATAAAAGGCAGAGGGTAATGATCTTTTCTAGTTGCTTTGTTTAATATTATAAAATCAATTATCATTCTATAACCTGTAACAATTCTTTGTGGAATAAGTTCATTCTTATCATTAGGAACAACTATAATACCTCCTTTCTTAGGGACACAATGAACAGGACTTACTCATCTACTATCAGCTATAGGATAGATTATACATGCTTCCAGAAGTTTTAAGATTTCCGTTCTTACCACTTCCTTCATTTTTGGATTTAACCGACGTTGGTGATCAACAACGGGTTTAGTATCAGGTTCCATATTAATCTTGTGCTGACATAGAGTGGGACTAATGCCCTTTAAATCATCAAGAGTATATCCAATAGCAGCTCGGTGCTTCCTTAGAACTTTAAATAATCTTTCTTCTTGATGTTCTGAAAGGTTAGCACTAATAATAAAAGGATATATCTTCTTTTCATCAAGATAAGCATATTTCAAAGTGTTTGGCAATTGTTTTAATTCAAACACAGGATCACCTTTAGGTGGAGGAGGACCTCCTAGAGTTTCAATAGGCAAATTGTGTTTAAGCAGAGGACGTTGTTCAAAGAAAATCTTATCTATTTCATTTCTTTCATGCATATGTAAATCATTTTCATGGTCTAGCAAATATTGTTCTAAAGGATCAGTAGGTGGTACAGCAATAGAAGCAAGAAAAATTATTTCATCCTCACTAGGCCATTCTTTTTCATGAAACTTTCTACTAAACTTAGAAAAATTAAACTCATGAGATTCATCACCAAAACTAACACCGACAAATTGCTTCTCGAAATCTATAATAGCATTAACGGTGTTCAAGAAAGGTCTACCAAAGATAATGGGGCAAAACTCATCTTGTGGGGAACCAAGAACAAGAAAATCAGTTGGGTACTTTATCTTCCCACACAAGACTTCAACATCCCTAACAATCCCAAGTGGTGTGGCGGTATCTCTATTAGCAAGTTTAATAGTGGCATCTATTTTCTTCTATTTCAGCGGGTGCTATGTCATCCATAATTTCCTGATAAAGGCTAAAGGGGATGGGATTTATGCTAGCACCTATGTCACATAAACCATGATAACAATGCTCTCCTATTTTAACTGAGACAACAGGCATGCCAACAACGGGTCTATGTTTATCCTCTTTATCAGGTTTAGCAATTCTAGTAGCTTCATTACAGAAGTAAATAACATGCCCATCTATATTTTCTTCCAGGAGATCCTTAACAATAGCAACGCTAGGCTCTACTTTGATTTGTTCATAAGGTTTAGGTGTTCTAATATAACTTTTGTTAACCACAATTGAAACTTTAGCATGTTCTTTTATCCTAACAGGGAAAGGTGATTTCTCAATATAAGCAGTAGGAACAACTGGATCGACATTATAAAGTATAGTTTCTTCTTTAACTGGTACCGGTTCTTTAATTTCTTCTTTAATAGGTGGGTGATATTTAAACCACTTCTCTTTAGGGAGATCAACATGGGTAGAAAATGATTCACAAAAGGAGGATACTATCTCAGAGTCAAGTCCATACTTTGTGCTAAACTTTTGAAAAGCATCGGTATTCATAAAAGATTTAACACAATCATACTTTAGCTTAATACCTGACTCTTTACCTTCATTGAGTTCCCAATCTTCAGAGTTGTGTTTAATTATTTCCTAAAGATCCCACCAAAATTCAATAGTCTTCTTCATAAAAGAATCAGCACAAGAAGTATCAAGCATGGATCGATCATTACGAGAAAACCGAGCATAAAAATTCTGGATAATAAATCTCCTTGTCCCGCCAGTTCAGTGTGACGCCCCCGATTCAATCGTACACTAATGATGCACGCAAACGTGTACGATCAAGATCAGGGACTCACGGGAAGATATCACAACACAACTCTAAAACATAAATAAGTCATACAAGCATCATAATACAAGCCAGGGGCCTCGAGGGCTCGAATACAAGTGCTCGATCATAGACGAGTCAGCGGAAGCAACAATATCTGAGTACAGACATAAGTTAAACAAGTTTGCCTTAAGAAGGCTAGCACAAACTGGGATACAGATCGAAAGAGGCGCAGGCCTCCTGCCTGGGATCCTCCTAAACTACTCCAGGTCGTCATCAGCGGGCAGCACGTAGTAGTAGGCACCTCCAGTGTAGTAGGGGTCGTCGTCGACGGTGGCGTCTGGCTCCTGGACTCCAGCATCTGGTTGCGACAACCAGAAAGAAAGGAAAGGGGAAAAAGGGGGGAGAAAGCAACCGTGAGTACTCATCCAAAGTACTCGCAAGCAAGGAACTACACTACATATGCATGGGTATATGTGTAGGGAGGCCATATCAGTGGACTGAACTGCAGAATGCCAGAATAAGAGGGGGATAACTAATCCTGTCGAAGACTACGCTTCTCGCAGCCACCGTCTTGCATCAAGTAGAAGAGAGTAGATTGAAGTCCTCCAAGTAGCATCTCCAAGTAGCATCTCCAAATAGCATCTCATAGCATAATCCTACCCGGCGATCCCCTCCTCATATCCCTGAGGTAGAGCGACCACCGGTTGTATCTGGCACTTGGAAGGGTGTGTTTTATTAAGTATCCGGTTCTAGTTGTCATAAGGTCAAGGTACAACTCCAAGTCGTCCTGTTACCGAAGATCACGGCTATTCGAATAGATTAACTTCCCTGCAGGGGTGCACCACATAACCCAACACGCTTGATCCCATTTGGCCGGACACACTTTCCTGGGTCATGCCCGGCGCGGAAGATCAACACGTCGCAGCCCCACCTAGGCAAAACAGAGAGGCCAGCACGCCGGTCTAAACCTAAGCGCACAGGGGTCTGGGCCCATCGCCCATAGCACACCTGCACGTTGCGTGGGCGGCCGGAAGCAGAACTAGCCCCCTTAATACAAGAGCAGGCTTACGTTCCAATCCGGCGCGCGCCGCTCCGTCGCTGACGTCTGAAGTGCTTCGGCTGATACCACGACGTCGGGATACCCATAACTACTCCCGCGTAGATGGTTAGTGCGTATAGGCTCGTAGCCAACTCAGATCAAATACCAAGATCTCGTTAAGCGTGTTAAGTATCCGCGAACGCCGAACAGGGCCAGGCCCACCTCTCTCCTAGGCGGTCTCAACCTGCCCTGCCGCTCCGCCTCAAAGATCCACTCGCGGGTGCTCCACCAGCCGACCCGACTTTAGTCTCCACATGTATCATGTATAAAGTATATAGTATATACCCGTGATCACCTCCCGAGTGATCACGGCCCAATAGTATAGCAAGGCAGACTGACAAGAATGTAGGGCCAATGATGATAAACTAGCATCCTATACTAAGCATTTAGGATTGCAGGTAAGGTATCAACAGATGTAGCAACAATGTCAGGCTATGCATCAGAATAGGATCAACGGAAAGCAGTAACAGGCTACACTACTCTAATGCAAGCAGTATAGAAGAGAATAGGCGATATCTGGTGATCAAGGGGGGGGGGCTTGCCTGGTTGCTCTGGCAAGAAGGAGGGGTCGTCAACTCCGTAGTCGAACTGGGCAGCAGCAGCGTCGGTCTCGTAGTCTACCGGAGAGAAGAGGGGGAAGAAACAATGAATACAATGCAAACAAATGCATATCGATGCATGACATGACAAGTAACGATGCTAGGTGTGCCCAATCGCGGTAGTAGGTGATACCGACGAAGGGGGGAAACATCCGGGAAAGTATTCCCGGTGTTCGCGTTTTCGGACCGGTGAACCGGAGGGGGAAAGTTGCGTGTTCGGTATGCTAGGGGTGTGCGGCGGATGAACGGGCTGCGTATCCAGATTCGTCCCGTCATTCTGAGCAACTTTCATGTAGAAAGTATTTTCATCCGAGTTACGGATTAAAAGATATGATTTTCTAAAGATTTAAATCATTTTCTGATTTTAATTAGTTATTTAATTCCAACATTATCCAAAACAGTGAATGATGACGTCAGCATGACATCAGAGTGATGTCAGCAGGTCAACTGGTCAGTTGACCAGTCAAACCAGACAGGTGGGTCCAGTGGGACCCACATGTCATTGTCAGGGACATTAACAGAATTCTAAAACTAACTAAATTGGGTTAATTAGTGGGTGGGGCCCGGTAGTCAGTGAGAGATTAGTGTTTAATTAACTAATTTAATTAATTAGCAATTTATCTATTTCTTTTTATTCGTTTAAGACATGGGGCCCGCATGTCAGTGGCAGTAGCTGCCATGTCAGCAGTTGACTGGGTCATCCCAGTCAACTAGGACCCGCAGGGCCCACTGGCAGTGGCTCTGGGGTGGCCCCAGGCCAGCCACGTCAGCGGCCGGCGCCGGAGTGACTCCGGCGACCAAAACAGTGGCGGTGCCCCGCCGGAGTTGGCCGGAATCGTGCTACGGAGCACCAAAGCGAGCGCTGCCGGGCGCGTTAGAACGGCGAGACGACGACGCGTCGGTATGTGGTGGTTGCGCGGGCAGTGGTGGCCGGAAACGAGCGTGGCGAGCTCATCGGCGGTGAGGTGGTTCGGGCGCGAGACGACCACGGCGACTCAGCGCGCTTCGGGGCTAACGGGAAGGCCAGGGGGGAGCTGCGCGACGCGCTGAGCACAAGGGGCTCGGCCCCGTGACCATTTGGTCACCGGAAGGGCGCCGGCGACGCGTGCAGGCGGCGGCGCGGTCGGGTGCTTCGGCGGCAGCTAGCTAGGGCGCAGTGAGGCGAAGAAGGAGAGGGGAGAGGACGGAGTGGAGCTCACCGAGCGGTCAAGAAAGACCCGTGGTGGCTTAGGAGCAGCAGAGCTCGCCGGGGAGGAAGGGGATCGCCGGCGGCCGTCGAGGAAGCAGACGACTCGATCCGTGGCCTGCGGTGCTCCTCGAGCTCGATGGCGAGGCGTAGCCGAAGTAGAGGTCGTCGGCGCGTCTCGTGGACGTGCTAGCGAGGCGCGGGGTGGCCGGTGGCCGCGGTTATGGCGCAGCCATGGCGACGGCGGCGCTCGGTTACGGAGGGGAACGAAGGGGAGCGCGGTGGATCTGAGGGGGAAGGCGCAAGGACCGAGGGGAGAGTGGGGGCGAGTGGGAGGAGAGACCGAGGGGGCGCGGCGTCGGCGTCCTTATCCCCTCGTCTCGTCGCCGGCGAGGGGGGTTCGGCTGGGACGTGCCCTGTTCCGACCCGGGTCGGGGGAACAGGGGAAGGGGACGCGGTGCGGGAGCTGGGCCGGCTGGGCCGGCCAGGCTGGCTGCGGGCCAGGGGGTTGGGCGGTGGCCGTGCGGGTGGGTTGGGCTGCCTGGTCCAGGGGGCTTCCCCCCCCTTTTTGTTTTTTTGTAATCTCTTTCTCTTATTTATTTTCCCTTTCTGTTTTATTTAGTTTTAGGGCATTTAGGCATTTTATAAAATGGTGTTTGCTTCACCATAATTACCAGTGCAATATTTGGCAACCCCCGAACATTTTCGCTTTGCCTTTTGAAAACTTAGGGTGTTTGTCACTAATTCATATTTTGAATTTGCAATGATTTTGAACTACCACTTGATTAGCAACAGTAACATGGATGACATGGCATCATTAGAAGAGTTTTACTGTAGCCTAATTATCCGGGCGTTACAAATCTCCTCCACTACAAGAAATCTCGTCCCGAGATTTAGGAGGTAGAAGGAAACAGTGCGGGGTATTCATCACGCAGGCGATCCTCACGTTCCCAAGTGGCTTCATCTTCAGAATGGTGCGACCACTGAACTTTGAGGAACTTGATCGCCTTCTGGCGTGTGCGGCGTTCAGCTTGGTCGAGAATGCGGACCGGATGCTCTTTATAGGAGAGGTCCTGTTGCAATTCGAGCACTTCATGATCCACTCCTCGGATCGGGTCCTTGAAGCAACGGCGGAGCTGTGATACATGGAACACATCGTGAACCTGAGAAAGGTTCGGCGGAAGCTCCAGTTGATATGCCACCTTTCCACGCCTCTCGAGAATAGTGAATGGGCCAATATAGCGAGGAGCTAGCTTGCCCTTGATCCCGAAGCGGTGAGCACCCTTCATTGGTGTAACTCGAAGATAGGCCTTTTCGCCAGGTTGATAGACCATGTCTTTATGATGACGGTCATAATTACTCTTTTGGCGTGACTGAGCAGTCTTGAGATTCTCGCGAATAATGCGGACTTGCTCTTCGGCATGTTGGATAATATCCGGACCGAAGAGTGGACGTTCCCCAGTTTCTGACCAGTTCAGAGGGGTTCGGCACTTTCGTCCATATAACACTTCGAAGGGGGCCATCTTCAGACTAGCTTGATAGCTATTATTATAAGAGAACTCAGCATACGGGAGAGATTCCTCCCATTTCTTGCCGAAGGAAATAACACAAGCTCGAAGCATGTCTTCGAGAACTTGGTTGACACGTTCAACTTGCCCTTGTGACTGCGGATGAAACGCAGTGCTGAAAGACAGATGAGTGCCCATAGCTTCTTGGAAACTTGCCTAGAATCTTGAAGTGAATAAACTGCCACGGTCTGAACTGATAACCAGTGGAATACCGTGAAGCGAAACAATTCTGGACATGTAGAGAGTTGCAAGCTGACTAGCAGTGATCGTTTCTTTGACCGCCAGAAAATGTGCAACCTTAGAAAGTCGGTCAATGACGACAAGAATAGCATCATTACCCTTTTGCGATTTGGGAAATCCAGTAACGAAGTCCATCTCGACATGGTCCCATTTCCATTCAGGAATAGATATAGGTTGCAGAGTTCCAGCAGGCCTTTGATGTTCTGCTTTGATACGACGGCAAACGTCACATTCAGCAACATAACGAGCAATGTCTTGCTTCATGTTAGACCACCAGAATCTCTGGCGGATGTCTTGGTACATCTTTGTACTACCAGGGTGGATACATAGAGGCGTATCATGAGCTTCTTTCATAACCTCCTGAGTCATATTCAGGTTTTCCTTCTTACACGGCACCACTAGGCGGCCTTTGAAGTACAAGGCGCCATCATCAGCAATAGTGAAGGATGAGGGACTTCCTTCTTTGAGGTCTTGCTTAATCTTGTAGACTTCAGAGTCAAATCCCTGCATTGTCTTTATGGTGCCCACGAGATCGGGTTCAACAGCCAGGGTATAGAGGGAACCCTGGGAAACAACACGGAGATTCATCTTGCGGAACTCCGGAGGAGGGGGAGCGAGTGCACCCGGAGGAACAATATGGAGGTTTAGCTTTCTGAATTCTTCAACAAGTGAGGGCTGAACTTTGTGAACCTGGAGGTGGTTGCAGTAAGACTTGCGGCTCAAGGCATCAGCCATTACATTAGCCTTGCCTGGGGTATAGGAAATACCCAAATCAAAGTCTGCAACAGTCTCCATCCATCTCTGCTGACGGAGGTTCAGGTCTGGCTGAGTAAACAGATACTTCAGACTTTGGTGGTCAGTGAAGATCTCGCAACGATTACCGAGTAGGTAATGTCGCCACTGTTTTAGCGCATGAATGACAGCAGCAAGTTCGAGGTCGTGAACTGGGTAGTTCTCTTCGTGAGGGCGCAATTGCCGAGAGGCATAAGCAACCACTTTGCGCTCTTGCATTAGGACACAGCCTAGTCCTTGACGGGAAGCGTCGCAGTAAATGACGAAGTCCTTCTTAGTATCAGGAGGAGCTAGTACTGGGGCAGAAGTCAACTTGTCCTTGAGTGCCTGGAAACTTTCCTGACATTTATCTGTCCATTGGAACTTGACGCCCTTATGCAATAGGTTAGTCAGAGGCCTGGCAATCTTGGAGAAGTTCTCGACGAATCGACGGCAGTAGCTGGCGAGACCGAGAAAACTTCTGACTTGCTTAACGTTCTTCGGAGGAGTCCAATCGAGAATAGCCTGAACTCGTTCAGGGTTGACGGCAATACCATCCTTAGAGATGACATGCCCGAGATAGGTTACTTCGGGAAGCCAGAATTCACACTTGGAGAACTTGGCATATAGCTGATGCTCTCGTAGCTTTTCCAGCACAAGACGAAGATGTTCAGCATGTTCTTCTTCACTCTTGGAAAATATCAGGATATCATCCAGATAAACCACGACGAACTTGTCGAGGTAATCCATGAATATATAGTTCATCAGGCGAGAGAAGGTGGCTGGAGCATTGGTCAAGCCGAAAGACATGACGGTGTACTCGTATGAACCATAACGAGTCACAAAGGCGGTCTTGGGGATATCCTCCTCACGAACACGGATCTGGTGGTAACCCAACCTCAAGTCGAGTTTAGAGAACACTGATGAACCAGCCAATTGATCATACAGATCATTGATCCGAGGAAGAGGATACTTATTCTGAATGGTAGCTTGGTTTATAGGACGGTAGTCTTGGACCAATCGGTTTGTCCCATCTTTCTTCTTGACAAAGAGAGAAGGTGCTCCCCAAGGAGAGCAACTTGGGCGAATGAAACCACTTCGAAGAGATTTATCGATTTCCTCCTTAAGCTCAAGGAGTTCATGCGGCGGCATCTTGTAGGGTCGCTTGGCTATAGGAGTAGTGCCTGGTTTCAAGTCGATGACGAATTCGACAGCTCTAGCGGGGGGAATCCCTGGGAGTTCTTCTGGAAAGACGTCGAGGAAGTCACGCACGACGGGAATGTTTTCAATGCCCTCGAGTGGTGCGGCGTTCAATGCATTCAATGCATAGAGCCTTACCTCGGCATTCTTAACCAGATGGGCATTGTAGCTTATTATCTCATCAGAAGGGTGTAGCAGATGGACGGTCTTGGTGGCGCAAACGATAGAAGCAGTATGCGCTTTTAACCAATTCATTCCCAGAATGAGATCAATGCTACAGGACTTCAGTACGATGGGAGAGACAAGGAATTCCAGTCCTTCGATTTCTACAGGGACGTCGTTGCAAATCATGGAGGTTCGACATTGGCCCGCAGGAGTGTGTACTAATAGTGAAGCATTCATGTCCTCACATTTAATGTCGTGCAAGCATGCAAAATCTTCTGACATGAATGAATGCGATGCACCTGTATCGAATAAAACAGATGCAGGTACTGAATTTACGAGGAGTGTACCCATCACAGTAGCAGGCTGGTCTTGAGCTTCATTCAGATCAACGTGGTTGGCATGAACACGGCCATAAGACTTGGCATTGTTATTGCGGGTCTGGTTGTTTCCACGGCCAGCGGCTGGAAGGGCCAGTTGATTCTGATTCTGAATGCAATCCCTAGCACGGTGACCTGGTTGACCACACTTGTAGCACAGGCCATTATTGGGAGTGGGAACAGGAGCTTGGGGTGGCGGAGCTGGAAGCCTTGGCTGCCTAGTTGGAGCAGTAGGCAGACGAGGTGCAGCGTAAGACTGCCTTGGGGCTGGTGCATTTGGACGGTACATGCTGTTCGGGATCCATATCTTACGCTTCTGCGAGGGCGGGCCCGAAGATGAGCCCGTGTCACGGTTGCGCCTTTGAGAGCTCTGGTGTTCTTGCAGACCAGTCTCAACATTGATGGCCTTATTCACCAAGGTGGCGAAATCAGCAAAGTCGTGCACTAGAAGTGCGAGCTTGATGTCAGCTTGAAGGCCGTCACGGAACTTCTCCTGCCTACGTGCATCAGTTGCAATGTCCTCTTCAGCATAGCGAGACAAGTCCAGAAACTCTCGCTGATAAGCTTCAACAGTCTTGTTGCCTTGGGTGAGGTTGCGAAACTCACGCTTCTTCCGGTCCATGACTCCTTGTGGGATGAAGCGGGCACGGAAAGCAGCCTGGAAGTCTGGCCAGGTGATGATTGTTCCAACTGGCAGAGTACGCCTGTGGCTGTCCCACCATTGAGCTGCGGGTCCCTTCAGGAAGAAGGAAGCAAAAGTGACATAGCTGGCAGGGGCTACATCAGCAGACTCCATCTCATAGGTGATGTCACGGAGCCAGTCATCAGCATCCAGCGGCTGGGTTGAGCTGCGGTACACACTTGGGTTGAGGCGTATGAAATCCTGCAGAGTTGTTGTGTTTGGATGCTGGTTCATATTGGGGCGAGGAAACTGAGCCATCACGTTTTCCATGAACTGGCGATTCATCTCAAGCTGTTGGATCATACCAGCCATGTACTCAGGCGGTGGTGGGAAGTTGCCACCACGACCACGACCAGCTGGTCTAACCATCCTGCTAGTATATAACAGGGGTAGCTCAGTATTGAGAAATTTGCATAGACAAGAATCATTCATGATGAAACATGCATAATGAAAGGAGCACGACAGATACCACATAGATAGTCGGCATAACTTACAAAAGGGGTCGGACATAGAGCTCAGTACACAGAGTCCAGTACATAGACTAAGTCATTATAGGCGGCACGCAGGCTCGCGAATGCATCTAATACTAATGAGCAAGACTACATCAGTCCCAGGAGGTACTGTGAAGGTAGCTGTAACCTGACAGCTGGTAGTGAGGCAACGGATAGTCCTCCACGTCAGTGGCCTGGGGGCCGCGGATACTCTGGTGTAGAACCCGACGCTCAGGTGGCAGAAGAGGACCAAGTGCGGGAGAGTAGCCTCCCACCTCTGGCCATCCGACACCGTGGGGCATCACGGTCCTGGCTGGGTAGATCGCAGAACGCGGCAGCTGTCCAGACCGGACAAAGGGGTGCAACAGCGTCAGAGCCCTGTAAAGGTGCTGACGAGTGGTGTACAACTCGTGGCGAAGAGCTCTGTTAGCTCGGTCCAGCCCATCAGCATGCAGAACCAGGCGCTGATGGTGGAAGGGCTCTCGGGTGACGGTGGAGTAGGCGGCAGTGTAGTATCCCTCCGCACCAACGTCAGATGCGATAGGAATGTGTCTGAAAGGGGAAGTGTCCAACGCCTGATACTCTCCACGAAGACGTGTCAGAGCAGCATGAGCAGCATCGTGGACTGCCATCTCGATGGTCACTCCAACACCATGAGCGGTGTGCAGCACGGTAGTGGACTCATACTCCCGAGAGTAGAGGTGGACGATGGCACGGTACTGCTCCTGGTTAAAGTCCTGGTACTCCTCGTAGACGGTGTACTCAGGGTGCCAGCGATAACCCAGATAGGTCATCATATCAGCTAGCACAGCAGGTGATCCTGAGGCACCAATGGCCGCAGTGTGGCGCACGACCTGCCTCGTGGGTTCCATCTGAAAACAAAGATGTTTCAATGGAGTCAAATGACAACATGGGCACTATTCAAAATGCTATCCTACAGAATAACTATGGCTTATCCAACTTTGGGGTGAACGTGGTAACGGGATCCTAATGTCAGAGTTAGTAAATTCGTTTAACCCGAGTAGAAAAGAGTTCAGAGTCCCAGAGTAAAGGTCGAGGAGTAAAAGATCCTAGTACCACCCGATGGCGACGTGGGCCCGTAAGGCTCACAGCCAAGTTAGTAAAAGTTTTTGTAATGTCTAGACTCGACTTCGGCCAAGGAGTGTGGAAGGGGGATTCCTACAGGCAGTCGGCTCTGATACCAACTTGTGACGCCCCCGATTCAATCGTACACTAATCATGCACGCAAACGTGTACGATCAAGATCAGGGACTCACGGGAAGATATCACAACACAACTCTAAAACATAAATAAGTCATACAAGCATCATAATACAAGCCAGGGGCCTCGAGGGCTCGAATACAAGTGCTCGATCATAGACGAGTCAGCGGAAGCAACAATATCTGAGTACAGACATAAGTTAAACAAGTTTGCCTTAAGAAGGCTAGCACAAACTGGGATACAGATCGAAAGAGGCGCAGGCCTCCTGCCTGGGATCCTCCTAAACTACTCCAGGTCGTCATCAGCGGGCAGCACGTAGTAGTAGGCACCTCCAGTGTAGTAGGGGTCGTCGTCGACGGTGGCGTCTGGCTCCTGGACTCCAGCATCTGGTTGCGACAACCAGAAAGAAAGGAAAGGGGAAAAAGGGGGGAGAAAGCAACCGTGAGTACTCATCCAAAGTACTCGCAAGCAAGGAACTACACTACATATGCATGGGTATATGTGTAGGGAGGCCATATCAGTGGACTGAACTGCAGAATGCCAGAATAAGAGGGGGATAACTAATCCTGTCGAAGACTACGCTTCTCGCAGCCACCGTCTTGCATCAAGTAGAAGAGAGTAGATTGAAGTCCTCCAAGTAGCATCTCCAAGTAGCATCTCAAATAGCATCTCATAGCATAATCCTACCCGGCGATCCCCTCCTCATATCCCTGAGGTAGAGCGACCACCGGTTGTATCTGGCACTTGGAAGGGTGTGTTTTATTAAGTATCCGGTTCTAGTTGTCATAAGGTCAAGGTACAACTCCAAGTCGTCCTGTTACCGAAGATCACGGCTATTCGAATAGATTAACTTCCCTGCAGGGGTGCACCACATAACCCAACACGCTTGATCCCATTTGGCCGGACACACTTTCCTGGGTCATGCCCGGCCGCGGAAGATCAACACGTCGCAGCCCCACCTAGGCAAAACAGAGAGGCCAGCACGCCGGTCTAAACCTAAGCGCAAGGGGTCTGGGCCCATCGCCCATAGCACACCTGCACGTTGCGTGGGCGGCCGGAAGCAGAACTAGCCCCCTTAATACAAGAGCAGGCTTACGTTCCAATCCGGCGCGCGCCGCTCCGTCGCTGACGTCTGAAGTGCTTCGGCTGATACCACGACGTCGGGATACCCATAACTACTCCCGCGTAGATGGTTAGTGCGTATAGGCTCGTAGCCAACTCAGATCAAATACCAAGATCTCGTTAAGCGTGTTAAGTATCCGCGAACGCCGAACAGGGCCAGGCCCACCTCTCTCCTAGGCGGTCTCAACCTGCCCTGCCGCTCCGCCTCAAAGATCCACTCGCGGGTGCTCCACCAGCCGACCCGACTTTAGTCTCCACATGTATCATGTATAAAGTATATAGTATATACCCGTGATCACCTCCCGAGTGATCACGGCCCAATAGTATAGCAAGGCAGACTGACAAGAATGTGGGGCCAAAGGTGATAAACTAGCATCCTATACTAAGCATTTAGGATTGCAGGTAAGGTATCAACATATGTAGCAACAATGTCAGGCTATGCATCAGAATAGGATCAACAGAAAGCAGTAACAGGCTACACTACTCTAATGCAAGCAGTATAGAAGAGAATAGGCGATATCTGGTGATCAAGGGGGGGGGCTTGCCTGGTTGCTCTGGCAAGAAGGAGGGGTCGTCAACTCCGTAGTCGAACTGGGCAGCAGCAGCGTCGGTCTCGTAGTCTACCGGAGAGAAGAGGGGGAAGAAACAATGAATACAATGCAAACAAATGCATATCGATGCATGACATGACAAGTAACGATGCTAGGTGTGCCCAATCACGATAGTAGGTGATACCGACGAAGGGGGGGAAACATCCGGGAAAGTATTCCCGGTGTTCCGCGTTTTCGGACCGGTGAACCGGAGGGGGAAAGTTGCGTGTTCGGTATGCTAGGGGTGTGCGGCGGATGAACGGGTTGCGTATCCGGATTTGTCCCGTCGTTCTGAGCAACTTTCATGTAGAAAGTATTTTCATCCGAGTTACGGATTAAAAGATATGATTTTCTAAAGATTTAAATCATTTTCTGATTTTAATTAGTTATTTAATTCCAACATTATCCAAAACAGTGAATGATGACGTCAGCATGACATCAGAGTGATGTCAGCAGGTCAACTGGTCAGTTGACCAGTCAAACCAGACAGGTGGGTCCAGTGGGACCCACATGTCATTGTCAGGGACATTAACAGAATTCTAAAACTAACTAAATTGGGTTAATTAGTGGGTGGGGCCCGGTAGTCAGTGAGAGATTAGTGTTTAATTAACTAATTTAATTAATTAGCAATTTAACTATTTCTTTTTTATTCGTTTAAGACATGGGGCCCGCATGTCAGTGGCAGTAGCTGCCATGTCAGCAGTTGACTGGGTCATCCCAGTCAACTAGGACCCGCAGGGCCCACTGGCAGTGGCTCTCGGGTGGCCCCAGGCCAGCCACGTCAGCGGCCGGCGCCGGAGTGACTCCGGCGACCAAAACAGTGGCGGTGCCCCGCCGGAGTTGGCCGGAATCGTGCTACGGAGCACCAAAGCAAGCGCTGCCGGGCGCGTTAGAACGGCGAGACGACGACGCGTCGGTATGTGGTGGTTGCGCGGGCAGTGGTGGCCGGAAACGAGCGTGGCGAGCTCATCGGCGGTGAGGTGGTTCGGGCGCGAGACGACCACGGCGACTCAGCGCGCTTCGGGGCTAACGGGAAGGCCAGGGGGAGCTGCGCGACGCGCTGAGCACAAGGGGCTCGGCCCCGTGACCATTTCGTCACCGGAAGGGCGCCGGCGACGCGTGCAGGCGGCGGCGCGGTCGGGTGCTTCGGCGGCAGCTAGCTAGGGCGCGGTGAGGCGAAGAAGGAGAGGGGAGAGGACGGAGTGGAGCTCACCGAGCGATCAAGAAAGACCCGTGGTGGCTTAGGAGCAGCAGAGCTTGCCGGGGAGGAAGGGGATCGCCGGCGGCCGTCGAGGAAGCAGACGACTCGATCCGTGGCCTGCGGTGCTCCTCGAGCTCGATGGCGAGGCGTAGCCGAAGTAGAGGTCGTCGGCGCGTCTCGTGGACGTGCTAGCGAGGCGCGGGGTGGCCGGTGGCCGCGGCTATGGCGCAGCCATGGCGACGGCGGCGCTCGGTTACGGAGGGGAACGAAGGGGAGCGCGGTGGATCTGAGGGGGAAGGCGCAAGGACCGAGGGGAGAGTGGGGGTGAGTGGGAGGAGAGACCGAGGGGGCACGGCGTCGGCGTCCTTATCCCCTCGTCTCATCGCCGGCGAGGGGGGTTCGGCTGGGACGTGCCCTGTTCCGACCCGGGTCGGGGGAACAGGGGAAGGGGACGCGGTGCGGGAGCTGGGCCGGCTGGGCCGGCCAGGCTGGCTGCGGGCCAGGGGGGTTGGGCGGTGGCCGTGCGGGTGGGTTCGGCTGCCTGGTCCAGGGGGCTTCCCCCCCCCCCCTTGTTTTGTTTTTGTTTTGTTTTTGTTTTTTTTGTAATTTCTTTCTTTTATTTATTTTCCCTTTCTATTTTATTTAGTTTTAGGGCATTTAGGCTTTTTATAAAATGGTGTTTGCTTCACCATAATTACCAGTGCAATATTTGGCAACCCCCGAACATTTTCGCTTTGCCTTTTTAAAACTTAGGGTGTTTGTCACTAATTCATATTTTGAATTTGCAATGATTTTGAACTACCACTTGATTAGCAACAGTAACATGGATGACATGGCATCATTAGAAGAGTTTTACTGTAGCCTAATTATCCGGGCGTCACATTCAGCCACCCCGTCCTCCATCTCCAAGGAGCAGCCCTATCATTCCCCTCATCGTGCCACCTCCATTCCCACACCGCCGTCTTCACCTGCACCACCGGAAGAGCAGCATCATCACCGATTCCTCGGATGAAGCTGAGGCCTAATCGGCGCCACCAAAGAGGTTCTACACTAATCACTGCATTTTCTTCTTGATTCGATCTCATGGTGCTTCCGGCGCTTGGTCCCGAGCCGACATGGCGCGGCTCCATCCACGACGGCGTCGCCAGCCACTTCCTCCATGGTTTCGCTCCCTCGGCGGCTACGTCCACATCAGTAGGAGCTGCTACAGCTTTGGCTCTCGCTCGTGCTGCTGCTTTGCTCTTGCTCTTGGTCCCCTGCCTTGTCTGCTCTTACTCTTTCTCCTGCTCGCACTGCTGCTCTCGCTCTTGCTCTTGCTTTTGCTGCGGCTCTACTCTTTCTTGCCCTGCTGCTGCATCAGCAGCAGATCCTGCTCTCGCTTGAGCCCATGCAACTGCTACCCGAGATGCTGCTACATGACAGCTACCCTGGCTCTCGCATGCACTGCTGCTCCGGGCGCTGCTGCTTCTGCTACTGCTTTTTTCTACTAGTGCATTTAGTTTCAACAACAAAATTCAGTTTCGATAGTAAAATTCAGTTTCGATAGTTAAATTCAGTTTCGACAGTTAAGTTCAGAGATGAGCGGCTGAAGTATTTTACATTCAGCACTTTGTGGTTATGTATTTTACATCATCTATTGGAGATGCTATTAGAATTCCACTTAGGTTAACGTTGTCTCTCTTGTCCTGCTTCAGGCTCGCCGTCGTACAACTCACCGGAATTGCTCCAACGACGAAACCCTCCATCACAACGGAGCTGTACCCTCGGCTCCATCTCCAGACGCCTAAGATCTTCTTCCCCTCCTCCGTCAGCCACATTAACTAGAGCATCCTCACCGACTGTCGCGGGATATCCGCGGCCACCTATGGGACCGGGTGGCCCCTTGCTAGTTCGGCAGGGGGACGTCGCGTTGCATAAAGAGCAGACTAGCGTACGACAGCGCGGCAGAGAGCACACAAGCAATTCCCCAGGTTCACACTGCCATGAGGCGTAAGACCCTAGTCCTACTTTGGTGGATTGATGGTGGAATGAACATGGTGATGCATAGTACACTTGCCCGGTAGGGTTCGCCTAGGGGTCGCAGCGACTACGCGCGTATGGTGGCTTGGGTTCATCAACTTTCCAACCCTTCCTACGAGTGACATTGGCCTGCTTTTATAGATTAAGGGGTCACCACAATGGCAAAGTAGTCATTATCCACTGATATGATAGCGAACAGTACTATCATACCGAACTATGTGGGTTGACAAGGTGCATTAAATGCGTCGCTTAGTGTCACATCACTGGTCTCCCGACAAGGCTTGCCGAGCTATCTTGCCAGCTCCACGCCTGTTCCCTTGACACGTCGCAGGACGAGTGTCATCTGTAGGCTTCTTCTGTAGGAAATGGCTGCCATGTGGCGAACTGCTACCACTTAATCTTCTTGCGGCTTGACATCACATTGATTGACGATGTGGGTTGTGCTTGAGTGGATGGTGGGGTGGTTCTGCCCCCGCAAGCCCCCACAAACCTTGTCGGGGTGCCTCAGTTGCCTGCTCCTTGCGGTCGCCTTGCCCCTTGCCGGGCTCGCCTGCCCAGCAAGGGAGGCCCTTCTCTTGCCGATATCTTGCTCTTCTGGCTCGATCTTGGTCTCTTTGGATCGCGTGTTGGTTCTTCAAATCTCTTGGTCCTTCAATTACTTACTTGGGTTGGTGCTTCAATCTTGATCTCATGCCTGTGCACAGTCTGTGCAATAGACCTACGGTTTGTTGCACCGACAAAAGCCCCTGGGCCTGCCCTGAATGCCCTGCTGAGCATCGTCGGGGCAGGGCCTAATAAGTGCACAGGCAAGGTTGTTGAAGGGGTTGACCCCTTGAGTTTTCCATTGCTGCTTCATCAGCCTTGATTCTGGGTCAGTTTCTGGTTTCCCCGTGCATGGTGTAAAGCCAATAGTGGTGGGGCCGCTCTAGTGATGGCCCGTGAATGACTTTAACGCATGGGGTAGAAACTGCCAATTTACTCTTCCCACAACACGCCCTAATCCTTAGCCACGTATGTGGCATGCATCGCGCGGGGTAGGTAATGGAGGCCTGTGGGGTGGGAGAGTGCCTTGGAAAGGGCCGCCCGTCTTGAATTGGCAGAGGAGGGAGGTGATCACCCGTGGATGGAGCAGCTGCCCTTCCCCACTAGGCCTATAAAAGGGAGGGGCGGAGGAGGTAGGAGTCACCCACCTTCGTAGTCTTTCTCTCCTCATCTTCTGTGTTTTGCTGGTCATGTTGGAGAAGGAAGCCTGGGGCCAGCCCCCGGGCTCTGGCTCGGGGCATTTGTTGCCTCATGTTGGTGCTGAATCTTGGGGAGTGAGCCTGCTCCTTGGCATGGCCACCCTTTTGCTATCTTCGATTCCCATCCGGAGGAGGGGTTGGAGGTCATTGGCAATCCCAACACCGCCCCTCCCGGAGGTCTTGGGGCCAACGTCGACGAGAGGCGCATCTTCCTGCCCGCCAAGGTGGGGCGCAGCACGCCTCGAGCCCCCTGGACGTTCTAGCTGCCTGATCTTTCTCCGCTGGAGGCGTCGGACCGGAGTCTTGGCGCTTCCCGGGAGCAGCGTTGGTGAGGAGAAAGCGGGGGAAATCGGAGAAGGTGGGTGGCAGGGGGTCAGATCGGAGTACGATGGCATGGATGCCTTCGCCTCCGACCGTCGTCCTGCCGTCTCGTCTTCCCACTCTTCCCCTCCCTCCCCAGCACCGTCTTCACCAGCCTCTTCGGGTGATAGCCGGGGAGGGATGTTCTCTTGGTGCCTTCCCCTCGCCTCCAGCAGTCTTCCGGCTAAGCTTTGGTGGATGACTCCTCCGATGCTCAAGCCGGGGGTTCTTGCTGGCTCTGGAGCTGGTGACCAGAAGGCGCCGCCCCGTCCCCCGCACTACTCCTTCGCAGCCTCGCCACTCCCGGTCTTGTTAGGTCGTGCCCGACGGGCCCTGACAAGACCGGGGTGGGCTCCTCCTTGGGTGCTCCTTTTCTCATCTTTTCCTCCTTCCGCCGTAGTGTCTGAAGGAGGGAAAACGAAAAGAGGGGATTACGGGGCACTTATCTTATTTTTAATCTTAAACTTGTAGGCAATCAACAAATTTTAATTTAAGTAATGCAATCCTTTCATCCATGTTTGTGTTCTGTAATGCTTGTACTTGTATCTGCATGTCAATGAAAGAGATAAACCTCGCCGGGAACCCATGCATGTATATGTGCATGCAAAGGTGGGGTGCCTCTTTACTGTAATTGAACGAGCTTTCCCCGGTAGGATACCCTGTCGACACCCTTTTCGTCTGCCCGAGAGCCATGTCTGTCGGGCAACAGACTGAGGTGCCAGCCCCCCACTCAGTCCCTTTTTACCAAGGGCCACTGCGATCATCCAGGCCGAAGCAGCGTTCGAGCCAAGGATGGGAGCACCCTGGTTCCAAGAGAGCGGCGAGGTTTCTCAATGCACAAGTTATAGCTTACAGAACACTAATGGACAAGAGGTAAACTTACCTGTTTGGCTTCCCGGGGATCACTGTGCCGTGCAGTCTTCTTGTCCCTTGTCGGAGTCAAGTTCATGGCAAGAACCTGCAACTCCATGTAGATGAGAATGAATGTAGGATGCAATCCTATCTATATGCATATGCAAATGTGATGCCCCAAGACCGGAGCTTCAGATGCCTTCCATATGTTCCGGGTTTCGCCGTGTGTTTCATTTGTGCCTGCCCTTTTATTTTTGCATTGCATCATGTCATCATCTCATAAATCTTTTGCAACCCAAATAAATAAACCGTATGGATCTTCGGTCCATTTAAACCGAGGGAATTCACGTGGTGATTCTCTTTATAACATACACTCCCAATATTTAGGGAGCTAGTATAAAGTATTCCATTAATTTGGAATTATCCGCAACCCACTTGCATGTTAAATCCTTGACCTTTCTTCTTCCGATTTTCGACTCTCAAACTTTGTTGATAATTCTTTTACCTTTTTCCGGAGCTCTACCAAAATTCTCAACATTTTTGGATACTCCAAAAACCTCGTCCTAGTTCAAACCCATTTGAATCAAATTCAAATGAGTTTGAGTTCTTATCGTTCAAACTGGCCTTTTCTAATTTTCTCGGACCAAGCGTATTTTTGTGAGTCCAAGAAAATTACCCGCATGTTCAAATTCGTTCCCTACATCCCTCCTCTTTTTCCTCTATCTATTTTTTTCTTTCTTGTGTCCCTCTTTTCTTCTAAGGAGTGTAAGAGAGAGAGAGCACCAGGCCCAGTAGGGGTCGGCAGCCCAGCCAGGCCGACCGGCCTCCCAGGCCCACATTCCCCGCTAGGCCCACTCCTCCTAACCCTAGCGCACCCCTGGCATCTCCTTCGTCTCCCTCCAGGCTGCCGCTCACACACGCATCGAGACAGGAGACCGCGCTCGATCCCCTTTTTTCCCTCTCTTCGATCTCCCTCGCAGCGCCCCAGTCCACTCGATCCCTGTCTCTCCTGCCGTTTCCCTCGACCCACTCCCTCTAGTTCTCCTAGCGCCGCAGCACGCAGAGGGGCCGCGCATCATGCCCGATCCTCCTCTCACTCGTCCCGTCCTCCAGCCGCGGGACAGCGTCGCCGTCCTACTGCCGGAACTCCTCTGCCGCCCCTTGTCTCGTCCACATGTCGCCCGGTGACCTCCGCCACCAGTCGCGCCTTCTTTTGCATCGTCGCCTCGCCATGGCACCATGCCTCGCTGCCTCTGCCTCGCCAACCTCGCCGAGACATTGCCTTCGTCTCTGGTCGCCACCAGCGAGTAGAATCACTGGAGCCACACTCCCAGCGCCACCTCGAGCGCCCGCATCTGTCGTCCTCCGCGCCCAGCAGGGGCCTCACGCCACTCGCCCCCTTCGTCGTCTGCGTTGTCGGAGCTCGCCGGAGCCCCAGCAACAATCGCCATCGTCCTCGCCCTGTCGACCAGCCGGCTCCGCTTCCTGCACGTGATGCCTCTTGCCGAGCTCCCCGTCACCTGCGTCATCTACATGCTGCTGCCCTGCTACCTTTTGTTGTCGTTGCCAAGGCTACCGAATCTAGGGACGCAAGGCCGCCTCCAGAGATCCTTTTCGTCAAGTACCAGTACGGCCGGAGACCTCGGACACGCCAAGTACCCCTTCAAGCTATCAATACCGCAAGTGCCAAGTTCCACGACGACCCAAGTACCGCGAGAACGTTTGTACCTCTACCGTCGCCGTGGATCCGACTATTACCCCTACAACAAGTGTACCTCTATCGTCGTCTTCGGAATCGCTAAGAACGCTAAGTACCCCTTCATGTCGGCAAGACCCGCAAGTTAGACCCCGAACGATCGACGTCTCGTGGACCGTGTACAACTATCGTCGCCCCGAAGACGTTGGAGTCATCAAGTACCTCTCCGAATGAACGTGAACGACTTCCGTCGCAAGAACGGGACCAGAAAGTCCGAAGACCCCAAGTACCACGACACCGATGACATGAACGTCTACGGAAACTCGTGCAACAATAAACATGTACCACTACCGTCGTCGAGATCGCGAGAACCTCTACTGTCGACCCTAGAGCGTGCGAGAACATCTACTTCCTCTCCTTTGCACCGAACGAGAACTGTCCCGCTTGCACGCTTCGAAGGTATAACCTCGAGACGACGTCCGTAAATGAATGCTTGCGATGGTTGAGATGCTCGTGTTTGCACCATATCCTTTGTCACTCGTTTCCTTGTCGCCAACTCGTGGGACACCTGAAATCCGGGATCACCCCACCATCTTTTGCATGCTCCCGTCATTTGTTTCCTTTTGCACCGGTATTTCCATGAGCTACCGGAACCATTATCGTTGCCATGGCACCCCCTTTCTTTCCACCACGGTGACAAATGCTTCTTAATGCTCTTGTCAACTTTTAATAAAAATTGCATAAACTTGAACATGTCATCCGCATCATGTTAACAACTTTAAGATGTTTAAAATTGTTGTTTGCTTTAAATTACTAGATGCATATGAGGATTTACCGGAATCGTTGTGATGTTTCCAGCCTCTTTTAAACTTGCCTAGTTATGTAGTTTTATTATGCTTCACCTCTTGTCATGTTTAACAACATTTAATATTGTTGGGTACCTAACCGGGAGTGAACTAAATAATTGATGTGGTGTTCCATCAATATGCAAATCATTGCATATTGAGCTCCACTTAATTTGGTGGATTGCTTGTGCACTTTGCCATGCCATGCTTCATTAAACCGAACATGCATCATACTTGATTGTGCATCATGCCATGTTTATGTGATGGTTGTTTACTATGTTGTCTGCTTCTTTCCGGTGTTGCTTCTTCGGGTTGGTTCCGATAACGTCACGTTTGTGAGGATTCATTCGTCTACGTCCGTTTGTCTTCTTCATGGACTCGTTCTTTTTCCTTGCGGGATTTCAGGCAAGATGACCATACCCTCGAAATCACTTCTATCTTTGCTTGCTAGTTGCTCACTCTTTTGCTATGCCTATGCTGCGATACCTACCACTTGCTTAGCATGCCTCCCATATTGTTAAGCCAAGCCTCTAACCCACCTTGTCCTAGCAAACCATTGTTTGGCTATGTTACCGCTTTGCTCAGCCCCTCTTATAGTGTTGTTAGTTGCAGGTGAAGATTGAAGTTTGTTTCCTTGTTGGAACATGGAGATGTTGTTCCTTGTTGGAACATGTTTACTTGTTGGGATATCACAATATCTCTTATCTAATTAATGCATCTATATACTTGGTAAAGGGTGGAAGGCTCGGCCTTATGCCTGGTGTTTTGTTCCACTCTTGCCGCCCTAGTTTCCGTCATATCGGTGTTATGTTCCCGGATTTTGCGTTCCTTACGTGGTTGGGTTATAATGGGAACCCCTTGATAGTTCGCCTTGAATAAAACTCCTCCAGCAATGCCCAACATTGGTTTTACCATTCGCCACCTAGCCTTTTCTTTCCCTTGGGTTCTGCAGACTCAAGGGTCATCATTATTTTAACCCCCCCAGGCCAGTGCTCATCTGAGTGTTGGTCCGACCGAGTAGACTGCGGGGCCACCTCAGGGCAACTTGAGGGTTGGTTTTACTCGTAGGATGTCTCATCTGAGTGTGCCCTGAGAATGAGATATGTGCAGCTCCTATCGGGATTTGTCGGCACATTCGGGCGGTGTTGCTGGACTTGTTTTACCATTGTCGAGATGTCTTGTAACCTGGATGCCGAGCCTTATCAGATTGTCTTGGGAGAAGGAATATCCTTCGTTGACCGTGAGAGCTTGTGATGGGCTAAGTTGGGACACCCCTGCAGGGATTTGAACTTTCGAAAGTCGTGCCCGCGGTTATGGGCAGATGGGAATTTGTTAATGTCTGGTTGTAGAAAACCTGAAGTTGACCTTAAGTAAAATACATCAACCGCGTGTGTAACCGTGATGGTCTCTTCTCAGCGGAGTCCGGGAAGTGAACACGGTGTTGGAGTTATGCTTGACGTAGGTTGTTCTAGGATCACTTCTTGATCATACTTTTATCGATCGTGCTTTGCCTTCTCTTCTCGCTCTCTTTTGCGTATGTTAGCCACCATATATGCTAGTCGCTTGCTACAGCTCCACATCATACCTTTACCTTACCCATAAGCTTAAATAGTCTTGATCGCGAGGGTGTGAGATTGCTGAGTCCCCGTGACTCACAGATACTTCCAAAACCAGCTTGCAGGTGCCGATGAGTCTGTGCAGATGACGCAACCAAGCTCAAGGAGGATCTCGATGAAGATCTTGTCCTTTGTGTTGTTTCGTTCTAGTTGATCAGTAGTGGAGCCCAGTTGGGGTCGATCGGGGACCTTGTCGCATTTGGGGTTCTTCTTTTATTTTGGTTCCGTAGTCGGACCTTGATTGTATTTGGATGTTGTAATGCTTTATTCATGTAATTTTGTGAAGTGGCGATTGTAAGCCAACTATGTATCTCTTTCCCTTATGTATTACATGGGTTGTGTGAAGATTACCTCACTTGCGACATTGCTTTCAATGCGGTTATGCCTCTAAGTCGTGCTTCGACACGTGGGAGATATAGCCGCATCGAGGGCGTTACAAGTTGGTAATCAGAGCCTTCCCCGACCTTAGGAGCCCCCTGCTTGATCGAATAGCTGGCGTTGTTGAGTCTAGAAAAATGTTTTGAGTCTTCTAGGAATTATATATATCGGAGAGTTAGGACTTCTTTTTACTCCTCGGTCCCTTCGTCGCTCTGGTGAGGCATCCTGACGTAGAGTTTTGACTCTTCTCTTCTCAAATTTCACTAAAATTTTTAGGATCACGCGGGTATCTTGGAATCGTTCCGATGGTTTTGTGACAAGAACATTGTTCTTGGTGCCTCCTGACATTTAGGGGTTGTGGCAGTGTCCCGGGGAGTTGAGCTCCGAGGTGTTGTCGTCACAATTTTATCGTTGCAGTTCTGGAATACCTGAGTTTAGTTTCGCCGACATCGAAAATCTCTTTTATGCAGTTGTTGGTGAGATAACCTCGACGCCACCCAGTACTGGGGCGGGAGTTCGGGAGTATTGCCATAACTCGTATAACAGATGCTTTTCGAAGGTTGAGGTAGATGATTTCCGAAGGTTTCTTGGTTATGTGTTGAAGGATGGATACAGCTGGATGTAGGATTTGTTAGTTTGGGGTGAGATATTATGCTTCCCCTGTATCCCCAACACCTGATTGCATAACCAGAGAATTTCGGGAGTTTATAAGTGGGAATTCAAGTAGCTCTTAGGATATCTTTCCGACAGATGTATGATATGAAATTGGGGTTCGACGTCTAGTGGTCCGCCTATCCACGGTCGGTTTTACAGTGGTCTCGTTGTGTCTTAAAGAGTCCTTGGCTATGCCGACTCGGGGACGCTTCGTATGTCATGTGCACTGCCTTGTACATGATGGTGCTGTACGATCGAGCCCGTGTAGGCCCCACCACGAAAACTTCGGACGAAACCTCTATCATATGTTTGTTCTGGTTTATTCTGCAAGCCGGTCCTTTGTTTTGTTTTGAGTTGTGGTATTCGAGTTGCTTCAATGTCAAGTGTTGATTCCATACCTTCCCCAAATGGTGTTCTCATACTCTGATGTGAATACTAATCCCTCTTGATCATCGAGATTGTTTTGTCAATCCTTTTTAACTGGTGTGTTTCTCTTCAAGTGGATCCAATCTTTGTCAACATCTGCAAGATCAACTCAAGTCCTCTCAACGGTGTTCATTTCATTCGTCCCAAGCTGCCTTTGTTTTCCCGCCCTCCCACCCTTTTTCTTCGAGGACCCAGATTTCTTTTCCAACTATCCATTTTATCGATGGAAGTCTCTCCATTCTTTTCCTTCATGTTCCTACACGGTGGTTCTCTTGAAGATGCTCTACTCGTTCGTCATTCTTCATTCTTTTCTTCTCCGGTGGATTCAATTCAAGCTTTGCTATTGAGCATAGTCTTTTCTTTTGCCCAATGTTTTTTTATGCCGGTGCACCTCTTAATCTTCCCCGCTTGCTATTCAATTGTTCCGGAGTGCTCAAGATATCTCGAAGATTCATGTTTCTACTCTGCTTTCGTTCAAGATCTTTTGAGGATATTATCTCATTCAAGTCTTTTAATTCAATCGGTGCAATCTCTCTCTTTAAATCATCTCAACGGTGTTTTCTTTTGAGTGGGCCCTAACCCACAGGTCTTTTCCCATGATCTTACTTGACTCTTCTTATTTTCCCGGAGCTATCCTCAAATTTTATTTTCGAAGTTTGACGTAAGAATGATTGTCATCAGTCTTATGTTTTTCTCCAAGATCTTTCAAATTATTTTCATCGTTGGTTCAACCTTTCCATTCTTCATTCCGGAGTGTCTAAATAATTCATGGTGGTGTTTCGCATCGTCATTCTCAACATTTGAAGACCGAAGAAGAGTTTCTCTTTAATCTTGCTCCATTCTCTTCAAGATTCGTGATTCTATCTTGTTGCCATCCTCCCGTAATTGTTTTGATCGTGAGAATTCTTTTCACCTATCCCGAGCAATTCAAGAGTCTTCTCAGTTTGTTATCCGGAGTCCATCAATTCAGGTTTATTCATTCTTAGCTGTCAGTTATCATTCTCCTATCTTACCGGTGCTTTGTTCAAGTGATCTCTAATTGGCTCGTGATCTCTTCGTTCTCATGTATCTAAATCCTCTCGAGCATCATCGTTCATTTGCTAATCCTTCCTAGTGTTTCTTCATGTTTTATTTGTTTTTTTAATTCTTACGGCGGTTCATTCAAGATTTCTCTTCCTTTGTTATCGTATCAATTTATTCGATGTTCCAATCCTACCGGTGGTTCGTTGAAGACCTTCCCAAGTTTATGTTATATCTCTCTTAAGCCTTGCTACGAGAATAAGTAGTGTGCCAAATCCGTTGATTGTCATCAATTTAATTGGTGAAGGATAAGCATAATGTAATTCTTATTCTTGTTTCATCGAAGTGAGTAATTCCTTATTCCGGAGGCTCATCAAATTCTCGGTTTCAATTGTTGTCATCTTCTCTTTTTCCCGGAGTTCCAAGTTCTCTCAATTATTTCATTGTGAAGCCCCATCTAAATCATTGCAAGGCTTCAACCTTATTCTTTTCATTCTCCATTTCGATTGATCATTTCTTTTATTACCGGAGTTCTCATGAAGGCTCTACAAGATGGTTCATCAAGGATTTAATTCTTTCTCAAAGTATTCATCGAGATTCTTTTCAGAGGAGCTCAAGCATTCTTCTTCTTGCTATCTAGAGTGCAATTCTTTCTTCCGTATCATTGGAGGTGGTATTATGTCATTCTTGATAACTTGAGTTCATGTTTCATGATTCACATGTTGTTAAGAATGAGGTATTTTAAGTCCACCAATCTCTTCGTTGGAGTTATCTTGGGTTATATTTCACCTAAAGCTTTCCCTAAGGTTTCTTGCTATTTATGGAGCTTATAATTGAACCAAGTTCTTCTTTTATCCTCTCGGTGAAATAAGTTTCTCGTCTCCTCGTTGTTATCAATCCAATCTTTTCCGTGAGTGGCAAGTTGTCACCTCATAACGTTGGGATGCCTTCTATAAGACCATATCAAGCCTATTCTTTTTGTTGTTGGTGTTCCAACAACTCCGTTCGACTTTTCTCCTGAGGATGCCTTTTCAAGCTCTTTTGTGGCAGAAGTTGGCATTTTCTTCTCCATTATTTTATTTCAATTATCTATATTCTATTCTTTCGTTCCGGAGGCATTGTGGTGTTGTTCTTTTCACCCATCTTCTTGTTTGCTCAGGACCGTGTTCTTTTCTCGGTTTATCCATTTAACCGGAGTGTTGTGCCCTCTGCTCAAGTTCTTTTCATCTTATCAAGTCTTGCATAATTTTTCAACTGGAGTGCTGCTGGAAGTTGTTCTTCCTCCTTACTCTTCCCTACTGGAGTGCTTTCAACTTTGTCTTCTTCGTTGCATTATTCCTTTCAATTTGTTCAACCTCTCAAGGTTCTTTGGTTTCACTCGTTTGTCAAAGGAGCAACTTAGTTTTACCTCTCCTCTTCCTCTTCCTCTTCCATTTCTCTCCGGTGCCATCCTAGATCTCAGGACGAGATCCTCTCGTAGTGGTGGAGTGTTGTGACGCCCCAAGACCGGAGCTTTAGATGCCTTCCATATGTTCCGGGTTTCGCCGTGTGTTTCATTTGTGCCTGCCCTTTTATTTTTGCATTGCATCATGTCATCATCTCATAAATCTTTTGCAACTCAAATAAATAAACCGTATGGATCTTCGGTCCATTTAAACCGAGGGAATTCACGTGGTGATTCTCTTTATAACATACACTCCCAATATTTAGGGAGCTAGTATAAAGTATTCCATTAATTTGGAATTATCCGCAACCCACTTGCATGTTAAATCCTTGACCTTTCTTCTTCCGATTTTCGACTCTCAAACTTTGTTGATAATTCTTTTACCTTTTTCCGGAGCTCTACCAAAATTCTCAACATTTTTGGATACTCCAAAAACCTCGTCCTAGTTCAAACCCATTTGAATCAAATTCAAATGAGTTTGAATTCTTATCATTCAAACTGGCCTTTTCTAATTTTCTCGGACCAAGCGTATTTTTGTGAGTCCAAGAAAATTACCCGCATGTTCAAATTCGTTCCCTACATCCCTCCTCTTTTTCCTCTATCTATTTTTTTCTTTCTTGTGTCCCTCTTTTCTTCTAAGGAGTGTAAGAGAGAGAGAGCACCAGGCCCAGTAGGGGTCGGCAGCCCAGCCAGGCCGACCGGCCTCCCAGGCCCATATTCCCCGCTAGGCCCACTCCTCCTAACCCTAGCGCACCCCTGGCATCTCCTTCGTCTCCCTCCAGGCCGCCGCTCACACACGCATCGAGACAGGAGACCGCGCTCGATCCCCTTTTTTCCCTCTCTTCGATCTCCCTCGCAGCGCCCCAGTCCACTCGATCCCTGTCTCTCCTGCTGTTTCCCTCGACCCACTCCCTCTAGTTCGCCTAGCGCCGCAGCACGCAGAGGGGCCGTGCATCATGCCCGATCCTCCTCTCACTCGTCCCGTCCTCCAGCCGCGGGACAGCGTCGCCGTCCTACTGTCGGAACTCCTCCGCCGCCCCTTGTCTTGTCCACATGTCGCCCGGTGACCTCCGCCACCAGTCGCGCCTTCTTTTGCGTCGTCGCCTCGCCATGGCACCATGCCTCGCTGCCTCTGCCTCGCCAACCTCGCCGAGACATTGCCTCCGTCTCTGGTCGCCACCAGCGAGTAGCCTCGCTGGAGCCACACTCCCAGCGCCACCTCGAGCGCCCGCATCTGTCGTCCTCCGCGCCCAGCAGGGGCCTCACGCCACTCGCCCCCTTCGTCGTCTGCGTTGTCGGAGCTCGCCGGAGCCCCAGCAACAATCGCCATCGTCATCGCCCTGTCGACCAGCGGGCTCCGCTTCCTGCACGTGACGCCTCTTGCCGAGCTCCCCGTCACCTGCGTCATCTACATGCTGCTGCCCTGCTACCTTTTGTTGTCGTTGCCAAGGCTACCGAATCCAGGGACGCAAGGCCGCCTCCAAAGATCCTTTTCGTCAAGTACCAATACGGCCGGAGACCTCGGACACGCCAAGTACCCCTTCAAGTTATCAATACCGCAAGTGCCAAGTTCCACGACGACCCAAGTACCGCGAGAACGTTTGTACCTCTACCGTCGCCGTGGATCCGACTATTACCCCTACAACAAGTGTACTTCTATCGTCGTCTTCGGAATCGCTAAGAACGCTAAGTACCCCTTCATGTCGGCAAGACCCGCAAGTCGGACCCCGAACGATCGACGTCTCGTGGACCGTGTACAACTATCGTCGCCCCGAAGACGTTGGTGTCATCAAGTACCTCTCCGAATGAACGTGAACGACTTCCGTCGCAAGAATGGGACCGGAAAGTCCGAAGACCCCAAGTACCATGACACCAATGACATGAACGTCTACGGAAACTCGTGCAACGATAAACATGTACCACTACCGTCGTCGAGATCGCGAGAACCTCTACCGTCGACCCTAGAGCGTGCGAGAACATCTACTTCCTCTCCTTTGCACGGAACGAGAACTGTCCCGCTTGCACGCTTCGAAGGTATAACCTCGAGACGACGTCCGTAAACGAATGCTTGCGATGGTTGAGATGCTCGTGTTTGCACCATATCCTTTGTCACTCGTTTCCTTGTCGCCAACTCGTGGGACACCCGAAATCCGGGATCACCCCACCATCTTTTGCATGCTCCCGTCATTTGTTTCCTTTTGCACCGGTATTTCCATGAGCTACCGGAACCATTATCGTTGTCGTGGCACCCCCTTTCTTTCCACCATGGTGACAAATGCTTCTTAATGCTCTTGTCAACTTTTAATAAAAATTGCATAAACTTGAACATGTCATCCGCATCATGTTAACAACTTTAAGATGTTTAAAATTGTTGTTTGCTTTAAATTACTAGATGCATATGAGGATTTACCGGAATCATTGTGATGTTTCCGGCCTCTTTTAAACTTGCCTAGTTATGTAGTTTTATTATGCTTCACCTCTTGTCATGTTTAACAACATTTAATATTGTTGGGTACCTAACCGGGAGTGAACTAAATAATTGATGTGGTGTTCCGTCAATATGCAACTCGTTGCATATTGAGCTCCACTTAATTTGTAGGATTTCTTGTGCACTTTGCCATGCCATGCTTCATTAAACCGGACATGCATCATACTTGATTGTGCATCATGCCATGTTTATGTGATGGTTGTTTACTATGTTGTGTGCTTCTTTCCGGTGTTGCTTCTTCGGGTTGGTTCCGATAACGTCACGTTTGTGAGGATTCGTTCGTCTACAACCATTTGTCTTCTTCATGGACTCGTTCTTCTTCCTTGCGGGATTTCAGGCAAGATAACCATACCCTCGAAATCACTTCTATCTTTGCTTGCTAGTTGCTCGCTCTTTTGATATGCCTATGCTGCGATACCTACCACTTGCTTATCATGCCTCCCATATTGTTAAGCCAAGCCTCTAACCCACCTTGTCCTAGCAAACCATTGTTTGGCTATGTTACCGCTTTGCTCAGCCCCTCTTATAGCGTTGTTAGTTGCAGGTGAAGATTGAAGTTTGTTTCCTTGTTGGAACATGTTTACTTGTTGGGATATAATAATATCTCTTATCTAATTAATGCATCTATATACTTGGTAAAGGGTGGAAGGCTCGGCCTTATGCCTGGTGTTTTGTTCCACTCTTGCCGCCCTAGTTTCCGTCATATCGGTGTTATGTTCCTGGATTTTGCGTTCCTTACGCGGTTGGGTTATAATGGGAACCCCTTGACAGTTTGCCTTGAATAAAACTCCTCCAGCAATGCCCAACATTGGTTTTACCATTCGCCACCTAGCCTTTTCTTTCCCTTGGGTTCTGCAGACTCAAGGGTCATCATTATTTTAAACCCCCCGGGCCAGTGCTCCTCTGAGTGTTGGTCCGACCGAGTAGACTGCGGGGCCACCTCGGGGCAACTTGAGGGTTGGTTTTACTCGTAGGATGTCTCATCTGAGTGTGCCCTGAGAACGAGATATGTGCAGCTCATATCAGGATTTGTCGGCACATTCGGGCGGTGTTGCTGGACTTGTTTTACCATTGTCGAGATGTCTTGTAACCTGGATGCCAAGCCTGATCGGATTGTCTTGGGAGAAGGAATATCCTTCGTTGACCGTGAGAGCTTGTGATGGGCTAAGTTGGGAACACCCCTGTAGGGATTTGAACTTTCGAAAGTCGTGCCCGCGGTTATGGGCAGATGGGAATTTTTTAATGTCCGGTTGTAGAAAACCTGAAGTTGACCTTAATTAAAATACATCAACCGCGTGTGTAACCGTGATGGTCTCTTTCCGGCGGAATCCGGGAAGTGAACACGGTGTTGGAGTTATGCTTGACGTAGGTTGTTCTAGGATCACTTCTTGATCACAGTTTCACGATCGTGCTTTGCCTTCTCTTCTGGCTCTCTTTTGCGTATGTTAGCCACCATATATGCTAGTCGCGTGCTGTAGCTCCACATCATACCTTTACCTTACCCATAAGCTTAAATAGCCTTGATCTTGAGGGTGTCAGATTGCCGAGTCCCCGTGACTCACAGATACTTCTGAAACCATCTTGCAGGTGCCGATCAGTCCGTGCAGATGACGCAACCAAGATCAAGGAGGAGCTCGATGAAGATCTTGTCCTTTGTGTTGTTTCGTTCTAGTTGATCAGTAGTAGAGCCCAGTTTGGGTCGATTGGGGACCTTGTCGCAATTGGGGTTGTTCTTTTTTTTTGGTTCCGTAGTCGGACCTTGATTGTATTTGGATGTTGTAATGCTTTATTCATGTAATTGTGTGAAGTGGCGATTGTAAGCCAACTATGTATCTCTTTCCCTTATGTATTACATGGGTTGTGTGAAGATTACCTCACTTGCGACATTGCTTTCAATGCGGTTATGCCTCTAAGTCGTGCTTCGACACGTGGGAGATATAGCCGCATCGAGGGCGTTACAGCAAATGCTCATGAAATGCTTATGCAGTGATCTCGGTGTGCTTGTGCATGCATGCGATCTTGGTTGGGCCCCCCCCACAACGCTTTCTTTATTTTCTCTTGCATGGGGTCATCGCCCCAGTTTTGTACAAGGGGTTACATGCAACTGAGGCAAGACCTATACAAAAGGGTGGCTGCCGGGCAGTGCCCGAGAGCCTCGCACCTTACGGCTAGTACTTACGGACATTCTCAATATTCCATGAGTTTTGCAACTGTGTGCCATCCCAGTCTCTAGACGGACTACTCCAAGTCTGGTGACTCGTACCACCCGGTAAGGGCCTTCCCACTTTGGTGACAGCTTGTTTGTACCCTTGGTAGATTGAACGCGCCTAACGACAAGGTCACCTTCCTCAAAACACCGGGCATGAACCCTGTGGTTATGATAGCGACGCAGGGCTTGCTGGTAGCGTGCAGCATGCGTAGCAGCCCAGAGACGGTTTTCCTTGAGTAGCACAGCTTTGTCATGCTGGTGCTGATCTTGCCCTACTTTATCATAGAAAAGTACTCGAGGGGACCCTCAAATGAATTCCATGGGGATAACTGCTTTTGCCCCGTAGACCCGGGAGAACGGAGTCTGCCCGGTATCTCGATTAGGTGTCGTTTTGAGGGACCAGAGGACTACCGGCAGCTCCACGATCCACCGCTTGCCGTGCTTCCGCGGCATATCAAAAGTTTGTGCCTTGAGTCCACGAATCACTTCAGCGTTCGCCCTCTCAGCTTGTTGTGACGACCCGAGACCGACGCTCCGGACGCCTTCCAGTTATTTTTTGTTGTCGCTGTGTTTTTTTGTTTTGCTAGTTGCATTTCATCATGTCATCATGCGCATTGCATCTGCATGTTTTCATAAAGCTTGCATCCATTTGTAGCTGCCATGTCCCCCTACCTTCGTTGACCGTTCCGAGACCACTCGGGTTTCGTTTCCCTCTTGTATGACCGCCTAACCAACCTCTCTTCCTGCCTACATATCCAGTTGCAACCTGTTCGAAACTTCCCCGAACCCGAACCGGGCTATTGTTACCGATGGGTCCGGATCATCCCCAAACATCCCTAAAATGTCTTCAGTTCTTTCTTAGACTCTCCTAGCCTATTTTTCTCGGACCGTCCGATTACGATTGGAGGGCCCGAGTAGCCCCTAACCTAACCACTCGCTATATATATATATCAGCCTAACCCTAACCCCTAGCTATCCCATCCATCATTTCCTCCCCGCCGCCGCAAAACCTCCACCTTGTCTCCTCCTCGTTTTCCCCTATAGCCCAATCCTGATAGCCTCCCTCCATCTTCGGGATCCTCTCTGTCCAAATCCATCGCCACCTTGTTCACCCAACCAACCAGCGCCACTCACCGATCTCCTTGTTCCCAAGGCCTCATCCCCGCCGACGACCAAGACCAGCAACAAGCTTCCGCGGCCTCCTCTGCTTCACGATGAGACCGTAGCCTCCTCCAGCAACCTCCCGCAGGCCTGTACCTATGCCCCTGGCCTCCTCAAGCCAGAGCTCGCTAGCCGCTTCGATATGCTGCGAGCAGCAGCACCAGCAGATGAGCTCCGCTCCCGTTCTCTCCTTCCTCCGTCTTCCTGTTCCTCTCCCTTTTCTCTCCTCACACTCTAGTCTCTATTTCCCTTCTAAGCAGGAGCAGCCACGGACGTCTTTCCTCAAGTAGCAGTCGCCGGTGCATGGATCTCCGGCACGGGCTACGTCCATGCACCGGGTCCGCTCCATCCCCAAGTTCGCCACCTCGGATCCGGTCAACCCCAAGCTCCTTTGCCGGCCATGACGCGCCGCCAGGAGCAGTGCCCGCATGCCCCGTTGATCCCTCCAGCCACCCCGCCACCAAGTCAAGCACTGGGTCACTGCTCCCCTGCTTTGCTTGCTCGATCACCTGCGTTGACCAGATGAGCACGCCCGCTCGCGAGGCCCAGCCGCACCGCTCCAGCGAGCCGGCCCTGATCGGCCGGCCCAGCTGCCTCTTCTCCACCGACTGGGCTCGGCCCATGGTGAGCGCCCCAGTGCCCGCAAGATTCGACCCGCATTATTTTTTTCTTTGTGCACGATTTTGTCTATTTATCAAGAGAACGCCCATTTTACAAAAAAGTCCCTATAGTTCATGCATTTAATATCTCACAAACCGTGCATTGGATTAAAATGATTTAAACATGTAAAATGCTTAGAATTTCATCTAGTTTCATAATATCAAACTTTCAACCATGTTAAAAATGTTTAAATTGATTTTGCGTCCCTAACATGGTGAGGGTTTATGGGCCCCTCTTGACAGTTCGCTTTGAATAAAACTCTTCTAGCAAGGCCCAACATTGGTTTTACCATTTTCCTAATAACAACTAAAACTTGCATAGGGACCGGATAGCACCCGTGGACTCTTAATCTACAACCCGGGCCAGTGCTCCTCATGAGTGTTGGTCCAAACCGGGCATCCTACGGGGCCACCTTGGCAAAACTCGAGGGCTGGTTTTACTCGTAACTTGTCACATCCGATCGTGGCTTGAGACAAGATACACGCGGCTAATATCAGGGTGTCGGCACGTCGGGAGGTCTTGCTGGACTTGTTTTACCATTGTCGAAATGTCTTGTGCATCGAGATTCTGAGTATGATCGGAGGGTCCTGGGATGGAGGATTGTCTCCGCGGATCGTAAGCTTGTCATGGGGTAAGTTGGGACACCCCTATTGGGTTTAAACTTTCGAGAGCCGTGTCCGCGGTTATGTGGTAGATGGGAACTTGTTAATATCCGGTTTTAGTGGACTTGAACTAAACTCAATAAAATACACCAACCGCGTGTGTAATCGTGATTGTCTCTTTTCGAGTGAGTTCGGGAAGAGAACACGGTTGGGTTATGTTTGAACGTAAGTAGTTCAGGATCACTTCTTGATCATTACTACATTGCGATCGTTGCATAGCTTCTCATCTTATTCTTGTACTCGTAAGTTAGCCACCATGCAAATGCTTAGTCGCTTGCTGCAACCTCACTATTTATTCATTCCATCCCATTAAGCTTTGCTAGTCTTGATACCCATGGTGATGGGATTGCTGAGTCCTTGTGGCTCATAGATTACTACAACAATATTTATAGGTACAGGTTATGTGATGTTCTGACGCGAGTGCAATGCTTGCTTGTTTTGGAGTTCTTCTCCTTCTTCGATCAAGGGATAGGTTCCGGGTCAGGGAGCCTGGGCTAGCAAGGTGGATGTGGTTCTTCTTTTTTTGTTTGATTTCATCCGTAGTCGGATCCTGCTCTTCTGTATGATGATTGCTATGTATTGATGAACTATTGTATTCATGTTGTAGCTTGTGGCAAGTGTAAGCCTTTATCTTGTATTCTCATCTACTCAGTACATGGTATGTTGTAATGATATCCACCTTGCTATCCGCTCAAAATGCGATTGTGCCCCGATCATGAATTCATCACGTGATTGGGATAGAATCGCATCTTGGGTGCTACAAGTTGGTATCAGAGCCTTACCGACCTTAGGAGCCCCGTTGATTGATCGAACCGCTGCCATTGTTGAGTCTAGAAGAAACTATTTGGAGTCTAGTTATATCGGAGAGTGGGAATTTTTTACTCCTTATCCCCTTCGTTGCTCTGGTGGGGACCCGTGACGTAGGTGTTTTCCCACTCTTCTATGCTTCTTCACTCAATTTGTATTTAGGATCACGTGAGTATTGTTGGATTGTTGTGATATCATTGTAACGGGGATTCTGTCTTCGTGCCTCCTGACATTTAGGGGTTGTGGCAGTGTCCCGGGGAGTTGAGCTCCAAGGTGTTTTTTTGTCACAGTGTTTATCGTTTCAGTTCCGGAATACCAGAGGTCGCCGACGTAAAAAACGCTTCTATACTCTTTGTGGTGACAGTAGTTTCACGGCACCCAGTACTAAGAGAGCGATCAGATGTATTGCCACAGCTAGTATATCAGATGTTTTCGAAGGTCTGAGGTACACAATTTCTGAGGTTTTCTTGGTTATGTGTTGATGGATGTATACAGTGGAGTGTAGGATCTGTTAGATGTGTGAGATATTTGTGCCACCCTATATCCCCAACACCACATTGCATAACCAGAAAGTTTCGGGAGTTTTTAGGTGGGAATTCAAGTAGTTACCTAGGTTTATCCTTCCAACAAATGCATGAGGGGTTATGTATTTGTTTCTAGCTTATTTTGCAAGCCAAACCCTTTGTTTTGTTCTTCAGTTGTGGTATTTGAGTTGCTTCAATGTCAAGTGTTGATTCCATACTTTTCTATCGGAGTGCTAATCCTTGATCATCAAGATTGTCATGTCAATTCTTTTCCAATCGGCGTGCTTCTCTTCAAGTGGATTCGGTCATTCCAACATATGCAACATCAGTTCTCAGTTTTCTTAATGTTGGCCATTTCATCCGTCCCAAGTTGCCTTTATTTTTTCCACCATCCCACCCTTTTTCTTCAAGGATTCAGATTTCTTAATCATGTATCCTTTTATTTGTAAGAAGCCTCTTCATTGTTTTCCTTCAATGTTCTTACTCGGTAATTCCTCATAAAGATGCTTACGAGCTATAAGTGCATCATTATTCGTTCTCTTTTCTTCTCCCGTGGATTCAATTCAAGCTTTTGGTGTTGATCATATCCCTTTCCTCGTTCCAAATGCTTTCCCATGCTGGTGCACCTCATAATCATTCCCCGCTTGCTATTCAATGTTCCGGAGTGCCAAAGATATCTCTGAAGATTCGTGTTTCCACTCTGCATCCATTCAAGCTATTTCGAGGATGTTACCTCATTCAAGCCATTTAATTCAACCGGTGCAATCTCTCTTTAAAAATCATTCAACGGTGTTCTCTTTTGAGTGTGCCCTAACCCACAGGTCTTTTCCCAGGATCTTACCTGACTCTCCTAATTTTCCGGGGTTATTCTCAAATTCTTTCAAAGTTTGACGTAAGAATGAATTATCATCAGTCATATGTCTTTCTCCAAGATCTTTCAAATTCTTTTCATTGTTGGTTCGACCTTTCTATTCTTCATTGTTCCGGAGTGCCTCGCCAATTCTTCATGGTGATGTTTCTCATTGCCATTGTCAGCATTGAATGCCAAAGAATATTTTCTCTTAAATCCTGCTCCGCTCTCTTCAAGATTCTTGGTTCAAGCTTCAGGTTATCCTCTGAAGTGTTCCGACCATGAGAAATTCTTTCCATACCCATCCGGAGTATTTCAGAAGTTGTTTTTTCTTTGATTCCTTGAAGGCCATCATTCCGGAAGAATTCGTCATTCACAACTTTGTGCTCTCGTTTCCCCATTCTTACCGGTGCGTCGTTCAAGTATTCTCTAGTCGCCTTGTCATCTCTTCATTGTCCTGTATATAAATTCACTTAAGTATCTTCGTTTGTTTTCTAATTCTTCCCGGTGATTCGTTCCCTTTGTTTTGTTTGTTTTCAATTCTATGGTGGTTCATTTGAGATTCCTCTTCCTTTGTTCTCGTATCAATTAATTCGTTCATTCCAAATCCTACCGGTGGTTCGTTGAAGATTTTCCAAAGTTTTCTCTATATATCTCTTAATCCTTTCAAGAGGAATAAGTAGTATGCAAATCCATTGCTTGCCATCAATTTAAACTGATGAAGGATACGCATAATATAATTCTTATTCTTGTATCATCCAAGTGTTTAATCTCTTGTTTTCGGAGTTTGTCTATCATATCACATTCTTGGTTTGAAGTGTTCTTTTATTTTCCAAAGTTCAAAATTTCCTCGGCCATCTCGTCGAAACCTCCATCTAAATCACTACAAGGCTTTAATCATGTTCTTTTCATCCATCACTTCCTTCTCATCATCCTTTCATTACCGGCGTTCTCACTAAGGCTCAACATGGTGGTTCGTCAAGGGTTCCTTTCATTCTTCAATTGTTCTTCAAGATTTCTCTTGAAGTTAAGATCCGCCAAGCTATACTCTAAAATAAACATGGTGCTCAACACATGTTTTGTTTTGAGGAGTTCAAGCATCCTTCACCTTGCATCCGTAGTGCACTTCTTTCTATCTTATGTTTTGAGGTGGTGTTATGTCATTCTTGACAATTTCCCTTCATGATTCAAAAGTTGTTAGGAATGAGATATTTTAAGACCATTGTTTTCTCCTCGTTCAGGAGATCATGTCTATCAATCAATCTCTTCGTTGGAGTTATCTTGTGTCATATTTCACCTAAAGCCTTCACTAAGGATTGTGCTAATTGTGGTGCTTATCTATGATCCAAGTTTTATCCTATCCTCTTGGCGAAAGAAAATTTTCATCTCTTCATTGATCTCAAGCAAGCAATTGTTTTTGTTAGTGGCAGAATTTCACCTCTAGTTTTGAGATGTTTTCATAAGCCCACGAGGAGTACATCATTTGATTGTTGATTCTTCAACAACCCCGTCCAGTCCTTCTTTTAAGGATGCTCTCTCAAATTCATTTGAGGTAGAACATGTTGTTTTCTTCTCTGTTCCTTTCATTCCAGTCTTTCATTTCTTCCGGAGGCATTGCGATGTTGCTCTCTTCGAACCATCATATTGTTTTGTCAAGATCATGTTCTTTCATTGCTTATCCATTTAATCGAAGTGTTGTGTATATCATTCCTCTTTTAACTGGAGTCTCATCCAAGTGTTTCCATTTTGCCAAGTTCATATTCTATTGCTTCCATTTCCAAACGGAGTGTTGTCGTAATTGTTCTTTATCGTTCCTTGTACATCTCGTTTCAACTGGAGTGCTTGTATGTACTTCTTGTCCATTGTAACCCTTTTCTTATGTCTTTCAACCTACAAGGTTCTTGTAATGTTCCTTGTTCCTCTTGATGAACTGAGTATTTTTAAATTTCGCTCTCCTCCATCATGTCATTTCTTCAAGCTTTGTGACTTCTCAAGGTTCGTGGTTTCACTCATTTGTCAATGAAGCAATTTTGTTTTACCTCTTGCTCTTCCGCTTCTCTCTAGTGCCATCCTTAGAACTCAGGACGAGATCTCTTGTAAGTGGGGGAGTGTTGTGACGACCCAAGACCGACGCTCCAGACGCCTCCCAGTTATTTTTGTTGTCGTTGTGTTTTTTTATTTTGCTTGTTGCATTTCATCATGTCATCATGCGCATTGCATCTGCATGTTTTCATAAAGCTTGCATCCATTCATAGCTACCACGTCCCCTGCTTTCATTGACCGTTCCGAGACCACTCGGGTTTCGTTTCCCTCTTGTATGACCGCCTAACCAACCTCTCTGCCTGCCTACGTACCCAGTTGCAACCTGTTCGAAACTTCCCCGAACCCTAACCGGGTTATCGTTACCGATGGGTCCGGATAATCCCCAAACATCCCTAAAATATCTTCAGTTCTTTGTTAGACTCTCCTAGCCAATTTTTATCGGACTGTCCGATTATGTTCGAAGGGCCCAAGTAGCCCCTAACCTAACCACTCGTTGTATATATATCAGCCTAACCCTAACCCCTAGCTATCCCATCCATCATTTCCTCTCCGCCACCGCAAAACCTCCACCTTGTCTCCTCCTCGTTTCCCCTACAGGCTACAGCCCAATCCTGACAGCCTCCCTCCATCCTCGGGATCCTCCCCGTCCAAATCCATCGCCACCTTGTTCACCCAACCAAACAGCGCCGCTCGCCGATCTCCTCATGCCCGAGGCCTCATCCCCGTCGACGACCAAGACCAGCAGTAAGCTTCCGCGGCCTCCTCTACTTCACGATGAGACCACAACCTCCTCCCTCGATCTCCCACAGGCCCGTGCCTGTCCCCCCTGGCCTCCTCAAGCCGGAGCTCGCCAGCCGCTTCGATCTACCGCGAGCAGCAGCACCACCAGATGAGCTCCGCTCCCATTCTCTCCTTCCTCCGTCTTCCTTTTCCTCTCCCTTTTCTCTCCTCACACTCCGGTCTCTGTCTCCCTTCTAAGAAGGAGTAGCCATGGACATCTTTCCTCAAGTAGTAACCGCCGATGCATGGATCTCCGCCACCGGCTGCTTCCATGCGCCGGGTCCCCTCCATCCCCAAGTTTGCCGCCTCGGATCCGGTCGACCCAAAGCTCCTCTGCCGGCCATGATGCGCCGCCAGGAGAAGTGCTCGCATGCCCTGTTGACCCCTCCAGCCACCCCGCCGCCAAGTCAAGCACCGGGTCGCCGCTCCCCTGCTTCGCTCACTCGATCCACTGTGTTGACCAGACAAGTGCGCCCGCTCGTGAGGCCCAGCCGAACCGCTCTAGTGAGTCGGCCCAGATCTGCCGGCCCAGCTGCCTCTTCTCCACCGACTGGGCTTGGCCCATGCTGAGCGCCCCAGTGTCCACCAGATTCGGCCCGCATCATTTTTTTCTTTCTGGACGATTTTGTCTATTTCTCTAGAGAACGCCAGTTTGACAGAAAAGTCCCTAAAGTTCATGCATTTCATATCTCACAAACCGTGCATCGGATTAAAATGACTTAAACATGTAAAATGCTTAGAATTTCATCTAGTTTCATAATATCCAACTTTCATCCATGTTAAAAATGTTTCAATTGTTGTATGCATTTGTTTGCTTAAATGTCATGTTAAAATGATTTATTGCTTAACTAATTAACCGTATATCCGAATTATATAAAGTTTATATGTAAATGGGTTAGAAAAATGCATAGATTAACATGGTGCACTTATTTTGCATGTTTAACAACTCTAAATTGTGTTTAGGTCAGAATAGTAGCAAATTCCAATTATGCCTATAATGTTTTTCCGGACTTGTTGTTTGTTGTTCCAGCCTCATTTAAACTTGCCTAAATAGTTAAATTAATATGCTTCACCTCTTGCCATGTTAACCAACATTTAATTTTGATGAGTAGAATAAACGAGAGCGAACTAAATAATTGAATGTGGTGTTTCGTCAATATGCAACTCGTTGCATATTGAGCTCCAGTTAACTTGTAGTATTGTTTATTGCACTTTGCCATGCCATGACTCATTAAACTGGTCATGCATCATACTTCATTGTGCATCATGCCATGTTTATGTGATGGTTGTTTACCATGATGTTTGCTTCTTTCCGGTTGCCCTTCTTCTCTATAGTTCAGGTTACGTTGCGATTGTGAGGGCCCGTTCGACTAAGTTGGTTCGTCTACTTCATGGACTCGATCTTCTTCCTAGCGGGATTTCAGGCAAGATGACCGTTACCTTGGATATCACTACTATCTTTGCTATGCTAGTTGTCTCGATGCTATCGCTATGTCGCGCTACCTACCACTTGTTTATCAAGCCTCCCAAATTGCCATGATAGCCTCTAACCTTTTCCACCATCCTAGCAAACCGTTGTTTGGCTATGTTACCGCTTTGCTCAACCCCTCTTATAGCGTTGCTAGTTGTAGATGCAGTTGCAGGTTGTTCCATGTTGGGACATGGATAGCATGGATATCATGGGATATCACAATACCTTTTACTTAATTAATGCATCTATATACTTGGTAAATGGTGGAAGGCTCGGCCTTTGGCCAGGTGCTTTGTTCCACTCTTGCCGCCTTAGTTTCCGTCATACCGGTGTTATGTTCCTTGATGTTGTGTCCCTAACACGGTGATGGTTTATGGGCCCCTCTTGACACTTTGCTGTGAATAAAACTCTTCCAGCAAGGCCCAACATTGGTTTTACCATTTGCCTAATAACAACTAAAACTTTCATAGGGACCGGCTAGCACCCGAGGACTCTTAATCTACAACCCAGGACAGTGCTCCTCATGAGTGTTGGTCCAAACCGGGCAGCCTACGGGGCCACCTTGGGGACACTCAAGGGCTGGTTTCACTCATAGCTTGTCCCATCCAATCGTGGCCTGAGGCGAGATACGCGCGGCTACTATTAGGGTGTCGGAACATCGGGAGGTCTTGCTAGGCTTTTTTTACCATTGTCAAAATGTCTTGTGCACCGGGATTCCGAGTCTGATCGGAGGGTCCCGCAATGGAGGATTGTCTCCACAGATCACGAGCTTGTCTTGGGCTAAGTTGGGACACCCCTGCAGGGTTTAAACTTTCGAGAGCCGTGCCCGCGGTTATGTGGAAGATGGGAATTTGTTAATATCCGGTTGTGGTGGACTTGAACTAAACTCAATAAAATACACCAACCGCATGTGTAACCGTGCTCTTTTCGACTAAGTTTGGGAAGAGAATACGGTTGGGTTATGTTTGAACGTAAGTAGTTTAGGATCACTTCTTGATCATTACTAGTTTGCCACTATTGCGTAGCTTCTCGTCTTATTCGTGTACTCGTAAGTTAGCCACCATACAAATGCTTAGTCACTTTCTGTAACCTCATTATTTATCAATTCCATACCCTTTAAGCTTTGCTAGTCTTGATACCCATGGTAATGGGATTGCTGAGCCCTTGTGGCTCACAGATTACTACAACAGTTGCAGGTACAGGTTATGCGATGTTCTGACGCGAGTGTGATGCTTGCTTGTTTTGGAGTTCTTCTCCTTCTTCGATCAAGGGATAGGTTCCAGGTCGGGGAGCCTAGGCTAGCAGGGTGGATGTCGTTCTTCTTTTTCCATTTGATTTCATCTGTAGTCGGATCCTGCTCTTCTGTATGATGATTGCTATGTATTGATGAACTGTTGTATTCGTGTTGTAGCTTGTGGCGAGTGTAAGCCTTTATGTTGTATTCGCATCTATTCAGTACATGGTATGTTGTAATGATATCCACCTTGCTATGCGCTCAAAATGCGATTGTGCCCCGATCATGAATTCATCACATGATTGGGATAGAATCACATCGTGGGTGCTACAGTTGTCCATTGCTCCGCGGGTGTGCCACAGAAGCAAATGAGATTTTGCATCTGAGGGTATGAACATATTGCATGAAGGCGTGGCTCATGAATTGGGTGCCGTTGTCATTGATGATCCTTGCCGGAACTTCGAAACGACACACCAATTATTTCAAGAACTTGATAGCTAACTGAGCAGTCACCTTTCTCACGGCAGTCACTTCTGGCCACTTTCTAAACTTGTCGATGGCAACAAACAATAATTCAAAGCCCCCTATTGCTCGGGGGAAGGGGCCGAGGATATTGAACCCCCAGACCGAAAATGGCCATGATAGAGGGATTGTGTGAAGAGCTTGGGCAGGCAGGTGTATTTTCTTGGAATGGAACTGACAGGATTCACATTTCTTGACTAACTCAACCACATATTGGGGGTTGTGGGCTAATAGAATCCTTGCTGGAATGCTTTCCCAACTAATGCCCTTGATCTAATGAGGGAGCCGCACATTCCTGTAAGTGCATCTAGTGCCCCTTAGTGATTTTGGGTGTATTGAAGACTTATAGGTTAAGGGACTAATGTGTTTTTGAGTGTACACAGGTCTATTAGTCTATGAGGAGTTTGATATTTACAGAGAAAGTCGACCCCTAAAAATGAAGTTTTTCGACTGAAGACTTTGAATTTCTGAAGACTTTCTGAAAACTTTGAAAGTGAAGAAATTGGTGCAATCCTAAAAACTTGGTATTCATTCGAGGAACATGAAGAATGAAGACTTTTGTTTTCGTAGTTTCATTTTTTCTCTTTCTTGAGTCATAGGAAACACCGTACTGTTAAAGGGGTCGAGGAAATACTAAGGAAAAATTTCCATGGTGCTCAACTCAAAATCCTACACCTACCAATCGCTTCGAGTGAAGCCATTGGAAATCTCATACAGTTCAATCATATTCTTAAGTGACAGAGACGAAGTTCTTCTAGTCTCTGAGGAATTTGTTCTGACTGAGGAGCTAGGAATTCGCTAGTGCGGATTGCCTACACAGTGAGGAACATGATAGCTCTGAGGAATTTGATACTCAAATTTCCGATCGTTGATGTGCTATGCGCCAGCTGTCCCAAAATACCTATCCACCTAACGGTCATATCATTGAAGGGCATTTATGTCTTATCATGTCGGGCTGCTCCCTAGGCTATAAATAGTCGCCCCCTACAACCTATAGCTGGTTGGCTGTTCTGAGAGAAACTGACACTTGTCATTTGAGAGCATCCCATTCTCCGAGGACTTTGAGCGAAAATCATCAAGTGTGGAAAACCCAAACCCAAACACCTAAAAACCCCAAGTGATTGAGCATCACTGAAGAGATTGATCCTGCGTGGATCCGACGCTTGTTACCTTTGAAGATTGTGCTTCTTCCAGACGGTTAGGCGTCATGGTCTAGAGCATCCAAGAGGAATTGTGGATCGCCGAGTGACCAAGTTTGTGAAGGTTCGGAAGTCACCTGAAGACTTACCACAAGTGATTGGGCGAGGTCTGTGTGACCTTAGCTCAAGGAGAATACGGAGAGGACTATGTGTCCGGGACTGTGTGTCCTCATGTTTAAATACCTAGCCGCTCCAACCAGATGTACAACTGAGACAGCAGTTGGAAATGGTCTACCAAATCATTGTCTTCACCAAGCTCACTGGTTCTATTTCCTCAACTCTTTCATTTCCTCATAAATGTGTTGAGTGCTTGCTCGTATTTGTGTTTGAAGACTTTGACTGAAGACTTTCTCAATTTCCTTAGTTCAGTTTCTTCAGTCTGTTTGTCTTCATCATGTGTTATCCTGTGTTTATGTTTTCTGTACTCTATGCTTGTCTTCATTTCATCATGATGACTATGCTTGTGTTTTGTTATGTTTACTTTTGAGTACTTATTCCGTTGCTAGTAGTTCTTCGCTAAGGAATTTCCTCACCTGCAAATTCTTCAGTGAAGAATTCATAAAAAATCGCCTATTCACCCCCCTCTAGTCGATATAACGCACTTTCAATTCCTCTGTGAATCTCACCAGCAGTTCCTTTCCATCCTCCCGGCAAACTCACTTCAATTTCACACCGTTGGGCCTCCTTCTGTATAGAGTTTCATCGACAAACTGATACATACTGGCCCTCCGAGCTACTCTTTCAGCTTCATCTTGGTTGCCTGGGAGTTCTCCAGTTTGGAGGAAGTGGACAATGTGCCTTGCCCAAGTTGGAGCCTGGGGCTCGGCAATGAGGATTAGCGGCACCTCCTCTGCTGCGGGAGCACCAACCTCGTTCGTGGGGTCCATAGGCCCGGCTGGAGGGGGTGGTCCAGCAGGCTTTGAGGAGTTGTTTCCGGTAGGGTCTCTATCGGGAGAGGATGGCTCTACGGGGAGAGGCTTACCGTAGTCCAACTTTCTCCTCTTCCGGGCCATTGTGGCGGGTGATACGGAGGGTTCACTACTGAAATCAGGGATTTTGCCGTCTGCCTGTTCTTTGTCGTCTGCTTGCGGACGACAAAGAAGGTCTTTGCCATCAGCTACCAAACAACAGACGGCAAAGAGCTGGCAGACGACAAAGATGGTCTTTGCTATATGTTATTTCTTTGTCGTCTGCTGGCAGATGGCAGCAAAGAATCTTTGTCATCTGCCATCAGACGGTAAAGAGGTGCCAGCAGATGACTATACATTAAAATGGTCCCCCTCTTTACCGTCTGCCAGCAAATGGCAAAGAATCTTTGCCGTCTACTAGCAGACGGCAAAGAGGGGGCTATCTTCGGATCCGACCGCGGGATCTCATTCCCCCGATGGGCCGAAAGAAGCGTAGCCCCCCACCAAACCCTACTCCGCTCCCGCATCCGCCCATCGGCGCCCTCCTTCGCCTCGCCGATGTGCCAGGGTCGCCGGTCCTCCTCCGCGCCCACGGCACCATCCACTCCCGCGTCGCCGCCGTCCTCACCGAGCCCGCCGCCCGTGCACGCCAACACCAGGCTGCCCTCCTCGCCGCGCGTCGTGCCATCGACCTCGCGCCCGACTCCGTCGAGCTCGCCCAGTTTTGCGCCCTCCTCCTCTATGAGGCCGCCAGCGACAACCGCGCCTATGAGGAGGTCATCGCCGAGTGCGAGCGCGGGCTCAGGATCGACGACCCCTCCGACCCGGAGCCCCACTCGCTCAAGCTGCCCACCCCCGACCCCCACCAGCTCTGGGCCGAGCTCCGCAACTGCGCCTCTGCTCTCCTCCAGCCGGAAGGCTACCCAACCCCCCCCCCCCCCCCCCCCCCCCCCCCCCCCCCCCCAATCCACACACCCGACTCTCCCAGCTCGGCGCACAGTCCGCCCTGGAAGGGCACGGATGAGGCCGGCGTGCCTCCAGCGGGTAGGCGCGACCCCGCCTCTCACCCTCTCTGCTGTGCTCGGCCTAGGTCCAACCCCGCACCCCTACCCCTACCTCCGGCGGTCCTCTGTTTTGCCTAGTAAAGTTGTTCATAGCATCATTAGCAATTCCTATGATTTTGCGAGAAGTTCAGTTCGTGTTTCTGAATGTTGAGTTACATACATATGCAGACCTATTTGTGTTATATATAAGTCAGGCCTTTGTTCTCTTCAAATCGTTACTCTGCACTAAGTATATCTATTAGTACAACTCAAAGTGGCAGGACATGTATCTGTTTCATTTTTCTGACTTCGACTATGTGAGTGCATTGTAATCCAAGAGATTGTTCTTCATTCTTCTTGCAGGAAAGACGTGATAATTAGGAAAATTTTGCTGATACACTGTCAGAGAGTATTGGTCGACTAATGGCAATCCGTCTCCTATCGCGTCAAAATCTGAGGAAGCTGGCCGCTTCCCTCACACTCCTTACTCCATCCCAGAAGATACTACTTTCGCCTTCCCATCTGGCTCTTAGGTATTTGTTCACTCTTATCTCTTTTAGTCCTTAATTATAATGCTAGATCGTCGGTAGATTCCCCGGCTCCAGTAAGGCGATTCGGGCCTCCGGTAAGGCGATTCCGTGAGTCCTGTGCGCTAAGATTGGCGGGATTTTCGCTGGAGTCTACTCTAATTTTCTCTCTTAAGTTTCAGGGCAGGGAGCGCCGCGGGTTGCTCAAGGCGGCTCTACTGGCGTGCTTGCTCGTCGTTTGCTCCGGGAGAGGTGAATGATTAGCTACTTAGCTTAGCCCTCCTCTTGTCTCTTGGCTGCAATTTGCTAGTTTGGGGTTGGTCCTGCTCATAGTTGGAGCAGTCCGCCGTGCATAATTTGTTTGATTTGCCTCCAAATGGGTGTATACATGTAAAAATCGGCAACGCCGGATCAAGTTGATTTCAATGCACTTTCTTTTTCATAATTAGAGTTATGAAGCTCAAACTGACCATATCAGCAGTAGTCACCGGCACATTCCGATTTAAAATGCTGACTCGAAATGTGTGTGGTAGGTATAGTCTTGTAGCATGGTGAGATTCAGACTCGGCTGTTTTCTTTTCTTTTTTGTTCCTACAAGACGTTCAACTTAGCTTTAAAAAGTACTGCAGTAAATTTGGATACTGGAAATGTTATATGACTCTGTTCTCCATGTATCCAGCATTATCCATGTTGCTCTTGACATTGATGCTTTATGAACAAGTAGAACACACATGACAAGATAGCTGTCAATGAAGGCTATGAGGTTTAGGAGAGACTTCGTGGATGTTTTTGCCTGTTACCACGTGTTGGCCACTAGAACAAGTAGACATTTTAGATGGCCCTTTTTGTCTATACGTTGTGTGTGTCATGTGTTAGAACTGGGATTGGTTTTGGTTTTGGCCTTGATAATACTAACTCTACCCTTTAGATCAATCAGTTTCAAGGCCGCCCTTTTGCACTCCACAATTCAGCCCTCTATTTTCCTGTTTAAAAAAGATGTGCTTATGTCATTGTGGAGTGACTTGCAGGTGCCTCATGTGGATTTTTGTTCAGTAAGATCGACCTGACGCCTCATATTTTAATTTGGACAACTGGACTTGGTATTATGTATTTAGTGGTTCTACAAATGGTTCTTCTATGGTTGACATCACAATTCTTCTAATGAGTAGGTAATTTTAACACCATCTACTATCAGTTCTGTAATACCCATTGGCGTTGGCTGGCAAGTATTATTAGTTTATATGAGCATGTTCATTTATACTGATGTAACTGATCTAAAAGGATTGGAGTAGTTTGGAAAAATCAACTTAAATGGTTACTCAACATATTTTCACAAGGAGGTTATTACACGCAAAAAAAAGTTCCTCTTAGAGCATTGCCTTCAGTTTCCCCCCTTCTACCATATAGTAGTACTGATTATATGTGTCATCTCGATATTAATTTAGTTGCGAATTTTGTGTATGCCTTGAGAGTTTTGTATTTGCTTCTCAATTGGTTTCGTTTAGTTACAGCAGTATGCCAAATAATCCAAAAATAATTAATTAAATCATTGGACCGGCCAGATATAAAGAGCATGATTTATACCATCAAATGAACATATATTTTTATATGAAATGAAGGCACAATCTTAAATCAGTGGGTGCATGCACTGCTTCCTGCCTCTGTGCTTGCAATTTAAATGCATTATATTTTACTCACTAATACATCTTGAATAATCTAAAAAGTATATTTTAATCACTAATACATCCTACAGCATTGCATTTCACCAAGTGAAATGCAACATTTCTACTCCTAACCCATTTTCTCTTTCTTAGTGTTTTTGTTATGCAGGTTGGAAGAAAGGAACAAGATCCACAGAAGATCTTAGTAATAAGATAGTTTTGACTTTGTGAAACTTGCTATCTATCGATGAAACTGTGTAATATTGATGAAACTATGTATATCTATGGATGAAACTTGCTACTATTGGTAACATGTGTTGGATATGTGTTCATGACTATTGGTAATATGTGTTGGATATGTGTGTGTGTGTGTGTGTGTGTGTGTGTGATTTTCTATGAAAATGAATTGATATGAGAAAAAATAGAATTAAATGGGGGCAATATAGGTTCTTTGCCATCAGCTGGAAGATGGCAAAGAGGCCTCTTTGCCATCTGCCAGCAGATGGCAAACAGCCTGCTGCCTTTGTCGTTTGCCAGCAGATGGAAAAGAGCCATGCCCTTTGCCGTCCGCCAGCAGATGGCAAAGTGCCCTTTGTCGTAGCTCGTTCAGCCGGACGTTTTGCCGTCTGCTAGCTGACGGCAAAGGCCTTTGCCGTCCGCAAGGCATGCCTTTGCCGTCCGCCATGGCAGATGGCAAAGTTCCTGATTCCTGTAGTGGTTGAGAGAGATGGAGAACAAAAGTTCCTGGTTCCACAGGAAGGTAGTGGTTGAGAGAGAGAACAAAAGTTCCTGGTTCCACAGGAAGCTTTTGCGCAGCACACTTTGACAGGTGATCAGCTATGTTGTTTTCCGCACGGGGTATGGGCTTTGTTTGCAACCCATCAAAGTGCTCCGCCAATCTCCTTACTTCCTAGACGTATGCTTCCATCAATGGGCTTTGGTAATCCTTGTTGACTCGTCTCACCACAAGCTGTGAATCTTCTCGAATGATCAGCTTCTTAATTCCCAATTCCGCTGCAATCCTGAGCCCGACAAGGAGCCCTTCATATTCTGCTGTATTGTTGGTGGCTTCTTCCCGGGAAAAGTGCATCTCGACGACATACTTCAAGTGCTCCCCGGAGGGGGCAACAAGAAGCACGCCAGCCCCTGCACCTTGTAGGGAAAAAGCACCATCGAAATACACGATCCATCTTGGGGTGATTCCTTGCCGGGGATGGTTGTCTATGTCCTTTCCTCATCAGGTGTTGGCGTCCATTCTGCAATAAACTCTGCCAATGCCCTGCTCTGAATAGTTGAAGTGCTCTCAAACTTCAAATTAAAGCTGGACAACTCCAAAGCCCATTCCACTATTCTGCCAGTTGCCTCGGGGTTTCGGAATATCCTTTGTAACGGAAAATGAGTAACAACCGTGATCTCATGGGCTTGGAAATAGTGGCGCAGTTTCCTTGAGGCCATAATAAGACCAAAGATCAACTTTTGCATGCCAGAGTACCTCGATCTAGCCCCCTGTAACAAGGAGCTGACAAAGTACATTGGGCGCTGCACCATTTTTTTCCTTGCCATGTCCCTGGGGTTGTTTTCATTGCCGTGCTCACTATTGTCCCGATCCTTCTCTGGCTCTGCTGTTCTCTGTTCAGTTTCTGTCTCATCCACCTCGCACTGTGCTACCAAGGCTGCACTGACCACCTGGTTGGTTACCGCCAAGTATAGCAACAATGGTTCTTCGGGTTTGGGCGCAACCAAGGTGGGTATGGATGACAGGTAGGATTTTAACACTTGCAGAGCTGCTTCTACTTCCAGGGTCCACTTCATAGGCCCTGCCTTCTTCAAAACCTTGAAGAACGGCAGGGCACGCTCGGCTGAGTTGGGATGAATCTGCTCAGCGCGGCAACGCATCCCATCAAGCGCCTCACATCCTTAACTGTCCTTGGCGCTTGGATTTGCTCAATGGCCTTGATCTTGTCAGGGTTGGCTTCGATCCCCGATGGGACACGAAGAACCCAAGTAGCTTGCCGGTGGGAACACCGAATACACACTTCTTCGGATTAAGCTTCAGATTGATCTTGCGTAGATTAGCAAATGTGTCTTCCAAATCCTCGATAAGGGTGGCCTTATCCTTGGTTTTGACCATGATTTCATCCATATAGGCTTCTATATTTCTGTGCGACTATGGCTCAAAACCAATTGAAAGTGCGTTATATCGACTAGAGGGGGGGGGGGGTGAATAGGCGATTTTTATGAAAGTCTTCAAAACGTGGAAGTTATGAAGACAAACGATAGAAATAAACATATTACCCTGCAGCGGAAGGTAGACTACACTAGGCAAGCCATAGTCAAGTATTCAATAGAGTGAAAGCACAATGACTAATAGCAGCAATGTAATAAGGATCAGGTAGGAAGATATTGTGAAGCCACACAGAACACGCAGTCACTCAGTGAAGACAAAAGATAGTGCGAACATACAATGACTTCACAAGGAGTAACAGTAAGTAAAGGGAAGGGAAGATGAAACCAGTGACTCACTGAAGACAATGATTTGTTGGACCAGTTCCAGTTGCTGTGACAACTGTACGTATGGCTAGGGCGGCTAGGTATTTAAACCTTAGGACACATAGTTCCGGACACCCAGTCCTGAACACGCAGCTCAGGACACCCAGTCCTCACCGTATTCCCCTAGAGCTAAGGTCACACAGACCTCGCCCAATCACTCTGGTAAGTCTTCAAGGTAGACTCCCAAACCTTCACAGACTTCGTTCACCGGCAATCCACAATGTCTCTTGGATGCTCAGAACGCGACGCCTAACCGGCTGGAGGATGCACAGTCCTCAAGTGTAATAAGTCTTCAGATCACACAGACAAGAAGACTTAAGTGATGCCTAATTCTCTTTGGCTCTGGGTGGTTAGGGCTTTATCCTCACAAGGAATTCTCTCTCAAAGGCTTCGAGGTGGGTTGCTCTCAAACAACAAAAGCCGTACTCTGAATCTGAGCAGCCAACCGTTTATGGTTGTAGGGGTGGGCTATTTATAGCCACTTGGCAACCCGACCTGATTTGTCCGAAATGACCCTGGGTCACTAAGGAACTGACACGTGTTCCAATGGTCAGATTTCAAACTCACACGGAAACTTTACTTGGGCTTCAAGCAAAGCTGACTTGCCCGACTCTGGACAAGATTCGCTCTCAAAGTCTTCACTCGAAGACATAGGTTTTGTTTAAGCATCACTTCAGTCATTCTGACTGGTTCTCTTGGACCCCACTTAACAGTACGGTGGTTCCTATGACTCAACACAGAAGACAGAGAACTATGAAAGATCGAAGTCTTCGAGCTCCATAGGCTTAATGTGGTGTCTTCTCTTGTCATAGTCTTCAATGTGAATATCTTCATATACCACCTTTGACTTCAATGTCTTCATACATTTTTAGGGGTCATCTCTGGTAGGAAAACCGAATCAATGAGGGACTTCTACCTGTGTTATCCTACAATTCTCACAAACACATTAGTCCCTCAACTAGGTTTGTCGTCAATACTCCAAAACCAACTAGGGGTGGCACTAGATGCACTTAAAATCTCCCCCTTTTTGGTGATTGATGACAAACTAGTTGAAGTTTTCAACGGGGAATATAATCTGTGAAATTGTAAAGGATAAGGAATTGTCTTCATAAGTTGCAAGGGCTCCCCCTGAAGATGTGCATATAAGTAATTTGCTTTTGGAATGCAAATGCACATGGCAGGTTGTACTTGTGGAGATCCACTTCAACTTATGACGACAATCCACTATGCATGTGAAAGTATATGAAGATAATGACATGCATAATGGAAAATGGACGTCTGCAGAATGATCTAAGTGCGGAATTTATCATCACAACACAAGGTGGCAGATAAGTAGCAGACGACCATCGAGTTTAAGTGTTACAACTCAAAGAACCAAATGTAGCAAAACGAGAGTTGTAAGCACGAAGCAAAATATAAAGCACCCGCCCATATGGACCCGCTTGAAGACTATCAACCTCATATGCTTCTCCCCATTTTGTCAGTAAGGACCAAAAAGGTTTGAAGACATAGAGCATCTACTTGTTACCATGAGGAGTAGGTGAAGCAGCAGGGTCGTTGGTGGTGTTTGGCGGTGCTGAAGAGCTTGGAGCAGAGTCGAAGCGTGCTGAAGGAGGTGGCGGTGAAGTAGCATCGTCTTCATCCTCGATCACTCTGGCATTCACAGTTGCAGCAGAGGAAGAGAACTCAGAGTCTTCAAGGGATGGAGTTCGTCGCAGCACTGCCCTTCGAGGAGGTGTGGAGTCAAACTTGAATCGCTCAGTGAAGCCATCCTCTTGAAGATCATCTTCAGAACACATCAGCGTTAGCCCTTTCCATGTGCGGCGAGAGGTTTCATGGGCAACAAAAGCATTCTTGGTGGCCAGATTGCGAATGCGATTAACATCCACCAAGAGGCTTTGCATCTGATGCTTCAGCCAGTCATGATGCCTATCCTGTTTCTGATGAAGAGCCACAAGAAGCTCTCGGTCGTTGAGAACACGAGTGCGCTTCTTGGGTCGTGGAGCAGTTGTACTGTCAGTGGCTTCAGTGAGAGCAGGATGCGGTGCACGTGTAGTGCTAGCCAAAGGATACACACGAGTTACGGCTTCCACGCCTTCAACGTTCTGAGTGAAACTTTGATGCTCTGCATTCTGAAGATTGAGAGGTTCCTTGGCAGGCTCAGGATAGATGGCTTCAATAGACATATCCACATCAGGCAAAAAGATCCGATGGTTGCGGGCCGAGGGCTGATATGAGATAGCGGAGTGAAGTTTGATCAGCCGCATCACCCAAGGGGCGTTGAACTTCAAACCAAACAGATCAGAGCTAGATGCAGCAAGTTGGCGAATGAAGAAATCCTGTGTATTGAAGCATTTTCCATGAAGAATGTAGAAGACCAAAGTCTTCATTGCACCTTCCAGCATGGCATGGGGAGAATGTCCTTTGATTGGCCAGAGAGTTCGCCTTATGATGTGATAAATGGTTCTTGGCAGATACTCAAGGTCTTCAACGAAGAACTCCGTGGGATAAGCAGCATCTTGGGGCAATGGCTTCATCATACTAAGCATCTGACTCATATTAGGTTCAGTCTTCTGAAAGATGCTCTCAATAGCTTCACTATGAAGCTGACAGCCATGCTCGTAGAGATCGCCAGGAGTGGGCAAACCAGTGAGCTTAATGATGTCAAAGGCTTTGGCTTCATGATGAACGTTTCCTGTCATCCACTCCAGGACCCAAGTCTTCGGATCTCTGTTATACCCGCGGATGTGAAGTGTGGCATAGAATTGGAGCAGCAACTCTTCATTCCAATGCTCTTGGTTAGTGACGAATGGCAGCAGTCCAACCTCTTTGAAGCAATCCAGAGCTTCTTCCAGACAGGGCAGACTAGCTATTGCTTCAATGTCAAGGCGCTTGTGTGGGAAGATGCGACCTTGGCTGTAAAGAACGCATGAGTAATAGCTTCACTGCAGATAACTCCAGAACCGATCAGATGATATTATTTCCCTGGAGTAGGGGTTCCTGGAGCTGTTGAAGAATGTGTTGTCTGCTCTGAAGCCATTGATATTGAAGGAGCCAGGTGCTGATGCAGGACCTGGGAACCTTGGCAATCTTGGGATTGGCTTCTGTACCTGAGGCCTGTGCTCAACATGATAGTCGAACTGGGGACCAGCAGCAGACTCAGGAACAGAAGTGGCGGGATCAGTGGCTTCGGTGACTTCTGGTGCTTTTGTTAGTGAGGGCTCCACATTAGCTTCAGCCATGACAGCGTTAGTGGCTTCAGTGGTGTTGGTGGTGGCAGCCTCAAGATGTTCAACCTCCACTTGACGAGCAGGAGGATCAGTCACGATCACGTTCTCCTCGAGAACAGCTTCTTGGTGAGACGGGGGTGTAGCAGCGCTTGGGGTTTCTTCTTCATCGACTGATGCAGCCGGAATGTCTTCAGCAGCTTTAGCTTCAGACTCAGAGACTGGAGGCCTTGGTCCTTTGCGAAGCCTGCGTAACGCTAGCGACGCTTGTGGAGTTGGAGTTGGCTGGGCCTCAAAGTCATCTTCCTCTTGTGCTTGTGGGTGATCCGCCCATGAAGCATCCTGTGCAATTGGCGTCAATGGACGACCAATGCTGATGAGTTCGTTGTGCGTTAGCACAGGCGATGATACCTGTTGGTGTTCTAGCTGAGAAAGGGCTGCATCATCTTCAACATGGTCATGATGACCAATGTCTTCAGCAGCGATGGGATCAGCTGCTGGAAAGTCTTCAGCTTCATGAGCCTCTGTGAAAGCAGGCTCATGGATAGTCAGTTGACGCTCTTGATGTTCAGCGTCAGGGCGAACCATGGAGATGGGTTCAACAATTAAGGGCTTTGTGGGAGTAGCCCGTTCCTTCTTGGTCTTCCACTTCTTCTTGGAGGGAGCAGTAGCAGAGGCTTCAGGATGTTTCCTCTTTCTGGCTTCAGCCTCAGCAGTCCTCGTCTTCTTCAGTTCTGAAGTGGTTGACCTGGCCTTTGGCTTCGAGCCAGTCATTCTAGTTGAGAAGACAATGGGATCTGCTTCCTGCCTTGGTGCGTCGGGTTCAGCCGTAGCGGGCTTCTTCTTCTTCTTTGCGGCCATCCTGGGGTCGATGCCAGGACGCCCAAGGGCCTTGCGCTTCTCAGCCTCATTGTAGGCTTGCACACATCTGTCAGCCAGAACCTTCATGCGCTCACGCGAACCCTGAGCTTCTGCACGTTTCTTGAGAAAGGCTTCCTTGAGCTCGTGCAGCATAATCTTGAAGTTCTTCACCTCTTGCATGCTGAGCTTGGCCATATGCTTCTTGAACTGAGCCTTTTCATAGTCAATCTTTTGCTTCAGTTCAACAATGCACTGGGCGATAGCTAACTCTGAAGCAACGGTGCCATGGAAGGCGGCACTAAGGCCAATGGGTAGTTGCAGATCTTCGAAGCTGATGTTTGGCGTGTCAAACCATTCATCAATGAAGTTGTGGATGATTGTTACATCAAAGAGAGGCAGATCATTGAAGATTTCTGCTTCTTCTTTGCTCTTGATGAGTTGCTCAAGAGCGTCATCTGCAAGATCTTCATCACTTGACAGATCAATGGCATCATTGCGCAGAATGGCAGCAGTTGTTAGCTCTTGGCCGGTGTGTGGCAGAGGCATCTTGACCTTCCGGGGCTTGGAGATGCGTGACAAATCTTCAGACTGCGCACTGTGAGAGTTTTGGAGCAGAGGTGGGCTTTGAAGCTTTTGGCTGCTTCTTTGGCTTCGGTGCTGTAGGCGCTTCATCTGATTCAGCGCAGCTTCAGGCTCATTCACTGCAGTCCCTTGAACCAAGATATGGGTGATGAGGCCTTCAAGGTTGTAGAAAGGACCGACGACATTGGGTTCTGCATCTCGTGTGCCATCAGCCCTTGGAGCTGAGGGACCAGGGTTGAAGTCTAGTCCCAATGTCTTCTTGTTTTGCTTCGCTGAGTTCTGGGCAAACTGGAAGTTGTGCTTGAACAGAATGTCGTCACGACACCATAGTAGTGACGATGGGTGTGCATCAACAGGCTGTGGCCCACAGACCATGCAGGGATAGAAGCCTTGTTCAATGGCTTCATCTCTGGACCAGGGTTGAAGATTCTTGTATAGGATGTCTCCCCACGGTCTCTTGATGGCATTTTTCTCAGCATATTCCTGGGTTACAAATCGGTATTTGAACCATTGTTCTGCCCAATATCTTCGAATCGATTGGATTCGGGTCTTGCGCTGATTGTAATCCTCTTCAGGATCTGTCTTGTACAGTTCTGAGAGGTCATCTGGCAGATCTCTAGATGTTTCTCCACGATGCTTTCTACCACCCTTCCTTGCTGATTTCTCTGAAGCCATGAACTTTAAACTGAAAGGCTTCAACACATTCAAAGGCTTCAAAGATTTTCGCTTGCTGGACAAACAGGAACTTGCTTCGGGAGAATTTATATGATGCTGTAAGAATTCTGCAAATGAATGCAGACTATGAGAACCAAGGGATTCTCCCACGGACATGTACCTATGACAGCATTAAGGTGCGAGGGAAGGGGAAGAGGTCATATGCATTCTCAGAAGATTTTGAATATAAATCAGTTTAGAAGACATTGACCTCATCATGCAAAGACATTCACTCATAGATAAGGAGTTGGTTCCAGATTTGTACGAATCCAGAGATCAGTACAAGTGAGGAATCTAACTACTTTGTGAAGCATAAGTAATATACTAGGCATGTTATGAGATGCAGTATGAGAGAGATCTAACTTGTGTGAATAGAAACTGCTTGTGGTAGAAAGTGACAAAGCCATAGGATCAACGGTGCCGTAAAAAGGAAGTTTTATTTACCACACTAAGAACTGCTAGACGGAGTGGAAGATGAGGCCGAGCAGTTCGATCTTCCGTGCCCTAACTTGGCGACGGAGGACACCTACGGCGACGGCGGAGAGGACGATGTCCGCGGTCGGTGTGAAGACGGCGTCGGAGAGGTTGCGGCAGTGAAGCGCTTCGTCGCCGGCGTCGTCGAGGGCTAGCGGTGGCGCTAGGGTTCGTGCGAGAGTGGAAGAAGAGATAATGACCGCCGTGAAGTGTGTATTTATAGGTACAGGGGCGGCACTGCGTTATTACATAGGTGCCCCTGGCGATTTGCATCTGAGGAACACGTGGCCATCATACAGAATTTTGGGGTTTGTTCCATGTCCCACGCACGCCTGGATTGTCGGGTGGTTGTTCCTACTTCTCTGGGTTTCATGTGGAGGAATGAGCATTGAAAGTAGACTTAAGGTTTGTCTTTGTATCTTCTGCTGACAAGGACGCAGAGAAGACATTCGACAGTTTCAATAGAATGCATATGATTTGGAGAGATAGAGTTTGAGATAGATAGCATAGAGAGGTTAGGGTCCGATCACATTCACTTAGTTCAAAAGATTCAACTAGAAGATATAGCTATAAGTGAATGTTATAGAGGACAGAACACTAGTATATATATATCTATAATCAACATAGTGAAGATAATCATGAAGACATGTTGAGATTGAAGCCAAACCAAATGTGAAGACATAGCAAGGTAACACCATGAGTGAAACACTTCAAAATAGAACATTTGGTGGTGGCGTTACCCATCGTGTAGGAAGTATTAGACCCAGACACGGCGCACAACTATCGTGGCGCTCCGAAGTCAAATTCCACATTAATGTATTCACACTTAGAATGTATGTCTTCATTGATTGAAGATATACTTTACTTCGTGTGTTGCACATCTAAGTCATCAATATGCATAAGGGTTAGGATGTGTGCCTGATCATAGGACATTTGAGGATTCCAGGATATTTAGCTCACACCGTAACTTGCAAAATCTCTTCTCATCCAAGGGCTTGGTGAAGATATCTGCCAATTGCTCTTCAGTGTTGACGTGTATGATATCAATATCTTCCTTCACAACATGATCTCTGAGAAAGTGATGACGAATTTCAATGTGCTTTGTCTTCGAGTGTTGAACTAGGTTGTTGGCAATCTTGATGGCGCTTTCGTTGTCACAGTAGAGTGGCACTTGCTTCAGATGAATGCCATAGTCTTTGAGTGTTTGCTTCATCCACAGAAGCTGAGCGCAGCAAGATCCAGCAGCAATGTATTCAGATTCAGCAGTGGAGAGAGATACACAGTTCTGCTTCTTTGAAGACCAACATACAAGTGATCGTCCCAGAAAGTGACATGTGCCTGATGTAGACTTGCGATCAACTTTCTCACCAGCATAATCAGCATCCGAGAATCCAACCAGATTAAACTCTGAGCCCTTTGGATACCATAATCCTAGAGTTGGGGTGTGAGCCAAATATCGAAGAATTCGCTTCACAGCTAAGTGATGCGACTCCTTTGGTGCCGCTTGAAATCGAGCACACATGCAAACACTAAGCATAATATCTGGCCTAGATGCACATAGATAAAGTAAAGAACCAATCATGGAGCGGTATACCTTTTGATCGAACTCTTTACCATTGTCGTCAGGACCCAGATGATGCTTGGCTGGCATTGGGGTCGTGAAGCCTTTGCAGTCTTGCATACCGAACTTCTTCAGGCAATCTTTGAGATACTTCTCTTGATATATGAAGATGCCGTTGCGTTGCTGTCGTATTTGAAGACCAAGAAAGAACTTCAGCTCTCCCATCATAGACATTTGATATTGCTCTTGCATCATATATCCAAACTCTTCACTGTACTTCAGGCCCGAGGGGCTTGTTTGAGGCCATACAGTGCCTTGTTGAGCTTGTATACCATGTCAGGATGTTTTGGATCTTCAAAGCCAGGAGGTTGTGCAACATACACTTCTTCTTCAATCTTGCCATTGAGGAAGGCGCTCTTCACATCCATTTGATAAAGAAGTATGTTGTGATGATTTGCATAGGCCAGCAGTATGCGTATGGCTTCAAGTCTAGCCATAGGAGCAAATGTTTCATCGAAGTCAATGCCTTCCACTTGAGTATATCCTTGAGAAACGAGACAATCTTTGTTTCTGACAACTTGATCATGCTCATCTTGCTTGTTGCGGTATATCCATTTGGTGCCTATTATGTTGTGCTTCCGAGGATCGGGACGCTTGACCAGTTCCCATACATTATTCAGCTCAAACTGTTGAAGCTCGTCTTGCATAGCTTGAATCCATTCAGGTTCCATGAAGGCTTCTTCAACTTTCTTGGGTTCTGTTATTGAGACGAATGCGAAGTGCCCACAGAAATTTGCTAGCTGAGTTGCCCTTGAACGAGTGAGTGGACCGGGTGCATTGATGCTATCAATTATTCTTTCAATCTGCACTTCATTGGCAACGCGAGGATGTACAGGGCGAAGATTTTGCTCTTGATGATCATTGTCGTTGTTAGAAGGAATGTCTTCAGGCTGAGCATTGTCTTCATGTTGATCAGGTGCTGAGATGATAAGTTCTTCTTCAGGATGAGCTTCAGAAGGTATAATTTCTCCAGTTCCCATTAGCTTGATTGATTCACTGGATGGAACTTCATCTAGCACATTTGGCAGTTGCTCTCTTTGTGAACCGTTGGTCTCATCGAACCGCACATCCACTGTTTCAACCACTTTGTAATGAAAGAGATTGAAGACTCTGTAGGAGTGTGAATCCTTTCCATATCCAAGCATAAAACCCTCATGTGCCTTTTGGTGCAAACTTTGAGGTGTGATGTGGGTCCTTGATCCAGCACCTGGCGCCAAATACTCTGAAGTAACTGACATTTGGCTTCTTGCCAGTAAGGAGCTCATAAGATGTCTTGTTCAGAAGCTTGTGAAGATAAACACGATTGATTGTATGGCATGCAGTATCAATGGCTTCAGGCCAGAATTTTCTTGGAGTCTTGTATTCATCTAGCATCGTTCTGGCCATCTCAATGAGTGTTCTGTTCTTGCGTTCGACGACCCCATTCTGCTGTGGCGTGTACGGGGCTGAGAATTCATGTGTGATGCCCAAGGTATCAAGATATGTATCAAGGCCAGTGTTCTTGAATTCAGTGCCATTGTCACTTCTGATATGCTTTATCTTGGCGCCATAGTTGTTCATTGCTCGATTGGCGAAGCGTCTGAAGACATCCTGCACTTCAGTCTTGTAAAGGATTATGTGCACCCAAGTATATCTAGAATAATCATCAACAATGACAAAGCCATAGAGACAAGCAGTAGTAGTAAGAGTTGAGTAATGAGTGGGACCGAAAAGATCCATGTGAAGCAGTTCGAAGGGTCGAGTAGTGGTCATGATTGTCTTCGAGGGATGTTTGGCCCTCGTCATCTTTCCTGCCTCACAGGCACCGCATAAGTGATCTTTCTTGAACTTGACGCCCTCGATGCCTATGACATGCTTCTTCTTTGCCAGGGTGTGGAGGTTCCTCATGCCAGCATGCCCAAGCCTCCGATGCCAGAGCCAGCATTCTGAAGCTTTTGCTAGAAGACATACGGCAAGCTGTGGTCCTGCTGAGAAATCTACCACGTACAAATCATCTTTTCGATACCCTTCAAATACTAGAGACTTGTCAGATTCCATTAGAACAAGGCAACGATATTTTCCAAATATTACGATCATGTTTAAATCGCAAAGCATTGAGACAGACATTAAGTTGAAGCCAAGGGATTCAACAAGCATGACTTTATCCATGTGTTGATCCCTTGAGATTGCAACTCTACCTAGACCCAATACCTTACTTTTACCAGTGTCAGCAAATGTGATGTGGCTCTTGTCGGATGGACGTAAGGTTGAGTCCATAAGAAGGCTTCTTTTGCCAGTCATGTGATTTGTACACCCACTATCAATAATCCATTCTGAAGACGCTGGTGTCGTACCCTACAGTGCAGTTAGGGGGATAGGCTTCACGAAGAGCATTGTGAAGCAAAAACATTTGACGAACCAGTGGGTTATGAAAGCTTAGATCCAGATTAGGACTAATAGGGAGAGTAGCAAGCGATTCAGGAACGAAGTACATAGTAAGACCATTCGGGCATTTGATCTTGCGCCCTACAAGATGTTTAAGGTCCCCAGCAATAGCGTCAGACGATTTTGGTTTTCTGCTGGAGACCTTTCCCTGCAAAAGAGAGTTAAGCTTTCTTAGCCACCCACATCTTCAAGGGTGGCTTAGAAGCAATAAGTCTAAGTGCAGCATCTGAGAACTTTGGCTTTGGAGCCCTAGCAAACAGTCTTGCAGGCGGACAATAGTACTCATAAGAATAAGCAGAATAGTTCTTGGTCTTATGAACATGGCGGTTTGATGAACCGCTCTCATATTCATATGCCTGAGTATGGTTTCCCTGCAAAACATTTGCGTTAGTGCGACTCAGGTGAGTCCTCTGTCTGTATGAAGCCTTTGGACCGTATGAAGCCTTTGGTCTGAGGTTTGTCTTCTTCACGTGAGGTGTCATGATGACATTCACAGGAAGATTCTCCAGACACCTTTTCGGAACCCAGATCTTCTTCATAGGCGGTCCATTCCTGCAGTTAGTACCAATGTACCTGGCAAACACTTCACCATTCTGATTCTTAAACAGTTTATAGTTTGCATCAAGGGATTCATCAATGATAATGGGGTTAGCACAAGTGAAGCCAGATAGATTGGATGGATCTGCTGAAGGTTCCTTTGCAGCAACCCACGTGGTTTTGGGGTACTGCTCAGGTTTCCAGTAAGAGCCATCAGCATTCATTTTCCTTACGAACCCAACACCCTCTTTCCTCGGGTTTCGGTTCAGAATCTGCTTTTTGAGGACATCACATAGTGTCTGATGCCCTTTAAGACTTTTGTACATCCCTGTTTCAAGCAATGTCTTCAACCTAGCATTCTCATCAGCAATAGCAGTGGTATCCTCAGCAGAGGGGTTAGTTACCACATCAACAGTTGAAGATATTGCAACAGTAGTAGCAGTAGAACATTCAGCAACAGAAGTAGCATTATCACGCTCAATGCATTTAGGACATGGTGGTTCAAATCCTTCCTGAGCGGAACTGATCTGTTTGGCACGAAGTGACTCGTTTTCCTTTTGAAGATCTTCATGAGCCGCTCTCAATTTCTCAAGATCTTGCTTTCTTTGAAGATAATCATAGGAAAGCTTTTCATGAGTTGTTGAGAGAGTTTCATGACGACTTTCAAGTTCCTCATACTTAACGTGAAGATTTTTTATGTCTTCAATTAAGGATTCAGATCGAGTCATTTCAGCACCTAACAGATCATCGCTTCTGTCTAACAGTTTTTGAATATGTTCCATAGCTCTCTGTTGTTCAGTTGCAATTTTAGCAAGTGTTTTGTAGCTGAGTTTTGATCCACAATCAGAGTCATCATCACTAGATGTTTGATAGTGAGTAGTGCGTGTGTTTACCTTGGCACCGCGTGCCATGAAGCAGTAGGTAGAAGCGGAGTAGTCCTTGTCATTTGCATCGGTGTCGGTGATGAAGTCATTGTCTTCAGTGTTGAAGATGGACTTGGCAACGTATGCTGTAGCCAGACTTGCGACGCCTGAATCGGACTCCTCCTCAGACTCCACCTCCGCCTCCTCAGAAGCGGACTCCTCCTCTGAATCCATTTCCTTGCCAACAAACGCACGTGCCTTGCCAGATGAGCTCTTCTTGTGTGATGAAGACTTTGAGGAAGACTTGGAAGAAGACTTTGAGTATTTCTTCTTCTTCTTGTCGTCAGAGTCATATTCCTTGCTCTTCTTCTTCTTTTTGTTCTCATTGTCCCACTGTGGACACTCAGAGATGAAGTGGCCAGGTTTCTTGCACTTGTGACATGTTTTCTTCTTGTAGTCGTGAGCAGAAGCTTCATCATTCCTTGAGCTTGATCGGGAAGACTTTCTGAAACCTTTCTTCTTGGTGAATTTTTGGAACTTCTTCACAAGCATAGCAAGTTCCCTTCCAATGTCTTCAGGATCATCCGAACTGCTGTCAGATTCTTCTTCAGATGAGGAGACAGCTTTTGCCTTCAAGGCACGAGTTCGCCCATAGTTTGGACCGTAGATATCTCTTTTCTCAGAAAGCTGAAACTCATGTGTGTTGAGCCTCTCAAGTATGTCAGACGGATCGAGTGTCTTGAAATCAGGACGTTCTTGAATCATCAGGGCTAGGGTGTCAAACAAACTATCAAGTGATCTCAGTAGTGTCTTGACGACTTCATGTTTGGTGATCTCAGTAGCGCCGAGGGCTTGAAGCTCATTTGTGATGTCAGTGAGTCGGTCAAATGTGAGCTGGACATTCTCATTGTCATTTCGCTTGAAGCGGTTGAAGAGGTTGCGAAGGACACTGATTCTCTGATCTCTCTGGGTTGAGACGCCTTCATTGACCTTGGAGAGCCAGTCCCAGACCAGCTTAGATGTTTCCAAAGCACTCACACGGCCATACTGTCCTTTGGTCAGATGACCACAGATGATATTCTTGGCAGTAGAGTCCAGTTGAACGAACTTCTTGACATCAGCAGCAGTGACACCTTCTCCAGCCTTGGGAACGCCGTTCTTGACGACATACCATAGGTCGACGTCAATGGCTTCAAGATGCATGCGCATCTTATTCTTCCAGTAGGGATATTCAGTTCCATCGAAGACGGGGCACGCAGCGGAGACTTTAATTATCCCTGCAGTCGACATAGCTAAAACTCCAGGTGGTTAAACCGAATCACACAGAACAAGGGAGCACCTTGCTCTGATACCAATTGAAAGTGCGTTATATCGACTAGAGGGGGGGTGAATAGGCGATTTTTATGAAAGTCTTCAAAACGTGGAAGTTATGAAGACAAACGATAGAAATAAACCTATTACCCTGCAGCGGAAGGTAGACTACACTAGGCAAGCCATAGTCAAGTATTCAATAGAGTGAAAGCACAATGACTAATAGCAGCAATGTAGTAAGGATCAGGTAGGAAGATATTGTGAAGCCACACAGAACACGCAGTCACTCAGTGAAGACAAAAGATAGTGCGAACATACAATGACTTCACAAGGAGTAACAGTAAGTAAAGGGAAGGGAAGATGAAACCAGTGACTCGCTGAAGACAATGATTTGTTGGACCAGTTCCAGTTGCTGTGACAACTGTACGTCTGGTTAGGGCGGCTAGGTATTTAAACCTTAGGACACACAGTCCCGGACACCCAGTCCTGAACACGCAGCTCAGGACACCCAGTCCTCACCGTATTCCCCTTGAGCTAAGGTCACACAGACCTCGCCCAATCACTCTGGTAAGTCTTCAAGGTAGACTCCCAAACCTTCACAGACTTCGTTCACCGGCAATCCACAATGTCTCTTGGATGCTCAGAACGCGACGCCTAACCGGCTGGAGGATGCACAGTCCTCAAGTGTAATAAGTCTTCAGATCACACAGACAAGAAGACTTAAGTGATGCCTAATTCTCTTTGGCTCTGGGTGGTTAGGGCTTTATCCTCGCAAGGAATTCTCTCTCAAAGGCTTCGAGGTGGGTTGCTCTCAAACGACAAAAGCCGTACTCTGAATCTGAGCAGCCAACCGTTTATGGTTGTAGGGGGTGGGCTATTTATAGCCACTTGGCAACCCGACCTGATTTGTCCGAAATGACCCTGGGTCACTAAGGAACTGACACGTGTTCCAACGGTCAGATTTCAAACTCACACGGCAACTTTACTTGGGCTTCAAGCAAAGCTGACTTGCCCGACTCTGGACAAGATTCGCTCTCAAAGTCTTCACTCGAAGACATAGGTTTTGTTTAAGCATCACTTCAGTCATTCTGACTGGTTCTCTTGGACCCCACTTAATAGTACGGTGGTTCCTATGACTCAACATAGAAGAAACAGAACTACGAAAGATCTAAGTCTTCGAGCTCCATAGGCTTCATGTGGTGTCTTCTCTTGTCATAGTCTTCAATGTGAATATCTTCATATACCACCTTTGACTTCAATGTCTTCATACATTTTTAGGGGTCATCTCTGGTAGGATAACCGAATCAATGAGGGACTTCTACCTGTGTTATCCTGCAATTCTCACAAACACATTAGTCCCTCAACTAGGTTTGTCATCAATACTCCAAAACCAACTAGGGGTGGCACTAGATGCACTTACACCAATCTGGACTGCCCTTGCAAAAGTGGACTCGGCACTCTTTAATCCGAACGACATGTGGACAAAGCAGTATGCACCACATGGAGTGATGAACGACGTCATCTCTTCATCTTCCTTGGGCATGAAGATTTGATGACATCTGGAGTATGCGTCCAGAAAGGAGAGCAAATCACATCCCGAAGTAGAATCCGCGATCTGGTCGATGCGCGGCAACGGAAATGGGTCCTTCGGGCAAGCCTTGTTGAGGTCTGTGAAATCGATGCAAAGCCTCCACTTCCCATTAGCGTTCCGGACACTACTGGATTTGCTAACCATGTAGGATGTATTACTCCTCTGACCAAACTAGCTGCCTCCAATTTCTTGATCTCTTCGGCAATGAACTGCTGCCTCTCGAAGGCATGCTTCCGTACTCTCTCCTTGACGGATTGGGCATGTGGGCAGACAACAAGGTGGTGCTCAATTACCTCCCTGGGAACACCGGTGTAAGTGCATCTAGTGCCCCTTAGTGATTTTGGTGTATTGAAGGCTTATTGGTTAAGGGCCTAATGCGTTTGTGAGTGTACACAGGTCCATAAGTCTATGAGGAGTTCGATATTTACAGAAAAAGTCGACCCTAAAAATGAATGTCTTCAACTAAAGACTTTGGATTTATGAAGACTTTGAAAGTGAAGAAATTGGTGTGATCGTGAAGACTTGATACTCATGTGAGGAATATGAAGCGTGAAGACTTTTGTTTTCGTAGTTTCATTTTCTCTTTCTTGAGTCATAGGAGACACTGTACAGTTAAAGGGGGTCGAGGAAAAACTAAGGAAAAATTTCCACGTGATGCTCAACTCAAAATCCTACACCTACCAATCCCTTCGAGTGAAGCCATTGAAATCTCATACAATTCAGTCAAGTTCTTCAGTGACAGAAATAAAGTTCTTCTGGTCTCTGAGGAATTTGTCCTGACTAAGGAGTTAGGAATTCGCCAGTGCAGATTGCCTACAAGTGAGGATCATGATATCCCTAAGGAATTTGAACCTCAAATTTCCGACCGTTGCTGTGCTATGCACTAGCTGTCCCAAAATATCCTATCCACCTAACGGTTATATCACTGAAGGACATTTATGTCTTATCATGTTGGGCTGGTCCCTAGGCTATAAATAGCCGCCCCCTACAACCACTAGCTGGTTGGCTGCTCCACGAGAAACTGACACTTGTCATTGAGAGCATCCCATCCTCCGAGGACTTTGAGTGAAAATCATCAAGTGTGGAAAACCCAAACCCAAACACTTACAAATCCAAAGTGATTGAGCATCACTAAAGAGATTGTTCCTGTGTGGAACCGACGTTTGTTACCTTTGAGGACTGTGCACCCTCTAGACGTTTAGGCATCATGGTCTAGAGCATTCAAGAGGAAATTGTGGATCACCGAGTGACCGAGTCTTTGAAGGTTTGGAAGTCACCTGAAGACTTACCACAATTGATTGGATGAGGTCTATGTGACCTTAGTTCAAGGAGAATACGGCGAGGACTGTGTGTCCGGGACTATGTGTCCTCAGGTTTAAATACCTAGCCGCTCCAACCAGACGTACGACTATCACAGCAGTTGGAACTGGTCTACCAAATCATTGTCTTCACCGATCTAACTGGTCCTATTTCCTCAACCCCTTCATTTCCTCATTACTGTGTTGTGAGCTTGTTCATATCTGTTTGAAGGCTTTGACTGAAGAATTTCTCAATTTCCTTAGTTCAATTTCTTCAGTGTGTTTGTCGTCACCCTGTTTTATCCTGTGCCGACGCTTTCTGTACTCTGTGTTTGTTTTCATTTCATCATGATGTCCATGCTTATGTTATGTCATGTCTGCATCCGAGTACTTATTCCGCTGCAAGTAGTTCTTTGCTTAGGAATTTCCTCTCCCTGAAATTCCTCAATGAAGAATTCATAAAAATCACGTATTCACCCCCTCTAGTCGACTTTAACGTACTTTCCGTTGGTATCCGAGCAAGGTACTCCCGTGTTCTATGTGATTTTGGTTAAGACGCCTGGAGTTTTAGTTATGTCGACCACATGTATGATCAAGGTCTCTGCTGGGTGTCCTTCCTTCGATGGGATGGACTACGCCTACTAGAAGAATAAGATGTGAATGCATCTTGAGGCAATTGATAATGATCTCTGGTACGCTGTGGAAACTTGCGTTCCTCTGTCACTCCTACCATCAACGCTGCTGATGTGAAGAGATTAAAGCAACTCGACTCTCAAGTGAAGAACATCATATGTGGCCATCTGAGCAAAGGGCAGTATGACAGAGTGAGTGCTTTGAAGACTGGAAAACTTATCTGGGATAGGCTGCCCAAGGTCAATGAAGGAGTCTCAACATAGCATGACTCTCGAGTTGACGTTCTTCGCAATCTCTTCAACCGCTTCAAAAGACTCGACAATGAAAATGTTCAGCAAACCTTCGATCACCTCACTGACATTTCAAATGAGCTTCAAGCACTTGGTGCCACTAACATCACCGACCACGAGGTGGAGAAGAAATTGCTTCGATTGCTTGATTCCTCATTTGACACCCTTGCACTGATGACACAAGAACGTGGAGACTACAAGTCACTTGATCTCGCTGATATCCTCGAGAGGCTGAACACTCATGAGTTCCAACTTGCTGAGAAGAGAGATCTCTATGGACTGAGCTATGGAAGGTCACGAGCTCTGAAGGCCAAGGCAGTGTCTAAATCTGAATGTGAGGACTCTAGTAGCAGCCTTGGTGATCCTGAAGAACTGAGCCAGGAGCTAGCAATGCTTATGAGGAAATTCCAGAAGTTCTCAAGATGTGGTCGCTTTGGAAAATCCTCCAGAACTGATGACATAAGATCAGATTCCTCATCCCGTGATTATAAGAAGAGACTTTGCCACAAATGCAAGAAAACCGGTCACTACATTCAAGATTGTCCTCAGTGGGAAAAGTAATCAAAGAAGAAGAAGTACAAGGACTAAAGTTATGATGATTCAAAGAAGAAGAAGAAATCTTCAAAGTCCTCTTCATCAAAACCTTCAAGGTCTTCATCTCACAGGAAGAGCAGCTCCAGGAAGGCTCGGGCATTCATTGGCAAGGAAATGGACTCTGCAGCTGAATCAAAGGAAAATGAGGAAGAGGAGGCATCTGAGGAGTCAGACTCTGGTGTGGCGAGCCTAGCCCTCACTATTGCGTTCGTTAGCAAGTCCATCTTCAACTCTGAGGAAAATGACCTCCCGAACACTGCTCACAATGGCAATGATGACTACGCTCACCTATTGCTTCATGGAAAAAGGTGCAAAGGTACTCAAATATCCCTCCTCTGAGTCAAATGAGGATGAATGAAAACCTCAAGCCTAGCTATTCTAAACTTGCTAAGATTGATGTGAAACTACAAAAGGCTCTTGAAAAGGTTCAAAATATGCTAGACAAAAGCGATGATATGTTGGGTGAATAAATGGATCGTACTAAAACTTTGACTAAAAATCTTCAGAGACTTCAGCCTAAGTTTGATAATCTTCAGAGTCATCATAACACTCTCTTATCTGATCATGAGAAGCTTTCTTATGAATTTCTTCAATGAAAGCAAGACCTTGAGCAGCTAAGGGGGAGTTATGAAGATCTTCAGAAGCAGCATGATTCATTAATTGCTCAACAAATCAATGCTACTCAGGAAGAATTTATTCCTGCATGTTTGAAGTGCATTGAACGTGAATCTGCTAGTTCTTCACCTGAAAGTTCAAATGCTTCTATTGTTGCAAATTCTTGAATTGTCTCTGCTACCACTAATTCCTCATCCGAGGATGCTCCTAGTATCACTGACCATGCAGGGCTGAAGGAATTGTATGTGACAGGCATGTACAAAAGCCTCAAAGGGCATCAGTCTCTTTGTGATCTTCTTAAGAAGCAGATCCTCAACAGGAACCCTAGGAAAGAGGGTATTGCATTTGAGAGGAAACTCAATGCTGATGGGACCTACTAGAAGCCGGAGTAGTATCCCAAAACCTCATGGGTTGCTGCTAAGGGACCTTCAGTGGATCCATCTACTTTATCATGCTTTACATGTGAATCTTCATATTCTTCTGATGAGTCATTTGACTCGAACTATAAGATGTTCAAAAATCAGAATGGCAAAGTATTTGATAGATATGTTGGCACTAACTGCAGGAATGGTCCTCCTATGAAGAAAATCTGGGTTCCCAAAAGGTGCCTTGAAAGTCTTCAGGTGAATGTCATCATGACACCACCTGTGAAGAATAGGAACCCCAGATCAAATTCTTCATATGAACCTCATTCCTCATATGGATCAAAGTCCTCATATGAACATCATCGTGCTAACACTTCTGCTCTGCAGGGAAAGACTAAGGGTTATGAATATGTGTTGTATTCCTCAAATCATTATGTTCATAAGTCCTCAAAGAATTTCTCTGCTTATTCATATGCTTACCCTAACCCCTCTTATGTGAAACGAAGTGGATTGGCATCTATGCCACCTTTTTCTTATGGAGCTAGCAGAATGATGAACTCTTTGCCACCCCTCTAGATGTGGGTGGTGAAGAAAAAGAACTAACCTCTTATGCAGGGTCAGGTCTCCAGACGAACCTAAACGTTTGAAGAATTTGCTGGAGACCTGAAAATGCTTGAAAGGACGCAAGCTAATCATGAAGAAATGAATTTTCATTTCTCACGTCCTCATACTACTTTACCTGTTCTATCGCTTGATGAAATTGATCTGATGAAACTAATGTCATATTCTTCACTAATGAAGTATATGAGTTCGTAAGATTCACTAATTCATCTGTGGGATGATCAACCCAAAGCCACTGAGTGGGTCCTCGACGGTGGATGTACAAATCACATGACTGGTGACAGGAGCTTATTGATGGACACTGCTTTATCTCCATCGCATCTGAAGCATATCACCTACACTGACAAAGGCAAAAGCAAGGTATTGGGTCTTGGCAAGTTTGCAATCCCAAAGGATCGACACATGGAAAAAATCATGCTTGTCGAGTCCTTAGGGTTCAACCTCATGTTTGTCTCAATGCTTTGTGATCTTGATATGGTTGTTGTCTTTGGCAAGTATTGTCGTGTTGTGATCATGGAAGCTGACAATTCCAAAGTCTTAGAAGGTTTTAGGAGAGGAGATTTGTATATTGTTGATTTCTCTATAGGACCACAACCTGCTACATATCTACTTGCAAAAGCTTCAGAAGGCTGGCTATGGCATCGACGACTTGGTCATGCTGGCATGAGGAACTTGCACACGCTCACGGCAAAGAAGCATGTCATCGGCATCGAGGGTGTCAAATTCCTCAAGGACAATTTGTGTGGATCTTGTGAAGATGGAAAGATGACCAAGGCCAAGCATCCCTCAAAGACCATCATGACTACCACTCGTCCATTTGAATTGCTTCACATGGATCTCTTTGGCCCTACTCATTATGCCACATTTACCAATGCTGCATCTCTATATGGATTTGTCATTGTTGATGACTATTCTCGTTATACATGGGTGCATATCATCACTTACAAAACTGAAGTGCAGGAAGTCTTCAAACGATTTTCCTTAAGGGCTTCAACCAACTTTGGTGTGAAGATCAAGCACATCAGAAGTGACAATGGAACTGAGTTCAAGAATACTGGTCTTGATGATTATCTTGATGAACTTGGTATTACTCATGAGTTATCTACTCCTTATACTCATCATCAGAATGGCCTCGTGGAGTGCAAGAACATGACTCTTGTTGAGTTGGCTTGCACTATGCTTGATGAGTACAAGATGCCTTCTTGCTTCTGTCTTGAGGCAATTGATACTGCGTGCCACATCATCAATAGGGTATACCTTCACAAATTCTTCAGAAAGACCTCATATGAACTCCTCACTGACAAGAAACCCAATATGAGTTATTTCAAAGTCTTCAGTGCTAAATGTTGGATTAGAGATCCTCATCACAACTCTAAATTTGCACCGAAAGCACATGAAGGTTTTATGCTTGGTTATGGAAAGGACTCGCACACCTACAGAGTCTTCAACACCTATCACCACATGGTTGTTGAAACTGTAGATGTGCGGTTCAATGAAACTAATGGCTCACAAAGAGAGCAACTACCTCCTGTGCTAGATGTGTAACACCCTCGATGCGGCTATATCTCCCACGTGTCGAAGCACGACTTAGAGGCATAACCGCATTGAAAGCAATGTCGCAAGTGAGGTAATCTTCACACAACCCATGTAATACATAAGGGCAAGAGATACATAGTTGGCTTACAATCGCCACTTCACACCATTACATGAATAAAGCATACATCATCCAGATACAATCAAGGTCCGACTACGGAACCAAAATAAAAGAAGAACCCCAAATGCGACAAAGGTCCCCGATCGACCCCAACTGGGCTCCACTACTGATCAACTAAAACGAAACAACACAAAGGGCAAGATCTTCATCGAGCTCCTCCTTGAGCTTGGTTGCGTCTTCTGCACGGACTCAACGGCACCTGCAAGCTGGTTTTTGGAAGTATCTGTGAGCCACGGGGACTCAGCAATCTCGCACCCGCGAGATCAAGACTATTTAAGCTTATGGGTAAGGTAAAGGTATGAGGTGGAGCTGCAGCAAGCGACTAGCATATATGGTGGCTAACATATGCAAATGAGAGCGAGAAGAGAAGGCAAAGCACGGTCGATAAAAGTATGATCAAGAAGTGATCCTATAGCAACCTACGTCAAGCATAACTCCAACACCGTGTTCACTTCCCGGACTCCGCCGGAAAGAGATCATCACGGTTACGCACACGGTTGATGTATTTTAGTTAAGGTCAACTTCGGGTTTTCTACAACCGGACGTTAACAAATTCCCATCTGCCCATAACCACGGGCACAGCTTTCGAAAGTTCAAATCCCTGCAGGGGAGTCCCAACTTAGCCCATGACAAGCTCTCACGGTCAACGAAGGAATAGACCTCCACCCGAGACATTCCGATCAGACTCGGTATCCCGGTACAACAAGACATTTCGACAGGGTAAAACTAAACCAGCAACACCGCCCGAATGTGCCGACAAATCCCGATAGGAGCTGCACATATCTCTTTCTCAGGGCACACTCAGATTGTCTTAGGTGCGGGTAGGCCAACCCAGAGTTGCCCCTGGTGGCCACCGGCAGCTGACAGGTGGACCAACACTCAGAGGAGCACTGGCCCGGGGGGTAAAATAATGATGACCCTCGGGCTGGCCGACCCAAGGGAAAGAAAAGGCTAGGTGGCGAATGGTAAAACCAATGTTGGGCATTGCTGGAAGAGCTTTACTTAAGGCGAACTGTCAAGGGGTTCCCATTATAGCCCAACCGCGTAAGGGACGCAAAATCCGGGAACATAACACCGATATGATGGAAACTAGGGCGGCAAGAGTGGAACAAAACACCAGGCATAAGGCCGAGCCTTCCACCCTTTACCAAGTATATAGATGCATTAATTAAGTAAGATATAGTGTGATATCCCAACAAGTACACATGTTCCAACAAGGAACAACATCTCCGTGTTCCAACAAGGAACAAACTTCAATCTTCACCTGCAACTAACAACGCTATAAGAGGGGCTGAGCAAAGCGGTAACATAGCCAATCAACGGTTTGCTAGGACATGGTGGGTTAGAGGTTTGACATGGCAATTTGGGAGGCTGACAAGCAAATGGTAGGCACCGTAGCATTGGCATGGCAAAAGAGCGAGCAAACTAGCATAGCAAAGATAGTAGTGATTTCGATGGTATGCTCATCTTGCCTGCACAGTTGTCAGAGTTGACTGGATCCTCGCAAGCAAACTCAACGGGCTCCTCGGTAGCGAACTCATCTCCCGGCTCTACCCACAAGACAAACAAGCAACAAGGATACAATCAACCACGGCAAGACCAAGCAATATGATGAAATGACGATATGCTATGCGGGATGCGATGCGGGATGCAAAATGCAAGATATGACAGGAAATGCATGAACCTGGCATCAACTTGGAAAACCAAGTGTGCCACTGGATATAGGGGATGAAATCGCTTGAAAACGGTATAAAGATCATTGGAATCGGAGCTACGGTTTGGAAATGGCAAGCGTTTTAAGATACGACACCGGTCTGCGATTTGCAGCAAGTAGGCATCTAAATGCAACGAAATGAACATGCTACAGCCACCAAACATGAAAACAAAATACATGGAAGTGATGTACACAAGATGGTTGACAAAACACTAGCACTGAGCCATAGGAAAATTCATCCATTAAGAGGTTCAAACAAGCATGGCTAAAACGCAAATGCAAAACAGATTCCAGACTTAGTGAAATTAACACTAGTCTGAAATTTCAGATCACAATGCTCTCTTCGGAGCAGCAAAACAACATGATAGAAAACCTGAACATGACAAGTAAGAACACGGCATGGAGCTACTCAACAAGCTTAACAAAACACCCAAAGTGACCTGGGGCCAAAAGGGTTCACAAAATACTCTACCGAGCTCACGAACATCGCTCGAACACAATCAGTTTTCAGACTTAGTGAAAACTGAGACACGCTGAAATATAACTCACGAAGGCATGTAAACGAGCTCGATGCACTCACTACGGTGCAAGTCATGGCAAGGAAAGCATATAACCAGCAATAAGGCACAAAGTGCTAGCTACACATGGCAAGAACGAAGGCATAGCATGCATGGAACACTAACGGTAGCATCGGCAAAATCGCAAACAAGTTGACGATCTGCCCAGATTAACAACGAAGCAAAAGTTGAGCTCGATTGAGTCAACCTAGAGCACTCCACATATGCAAACAAAGACATGGATGGATAGAGAATAACATAAATATCAAAACTCCCTTACTGATCATCCTCAAAAGAGGCACGGATCACTAGGAAACAAGCTGGACATATAGCATCATGAACTAAAATATCCCAGACTTAGTGAAAATCACTAAGTCCCTGAAATCAGCAATCTCAGGTACCTCTCTTCGCAAGCTTGCACAAGACAACACACACATCCTAAAAATACATGGGTGGCACCTCTGGAAAGAAGACAAAATGCTTAACAATTCATCCCAAAGGGGCACAGGCATATCATGCACGAATTAAACATGGCAAAAATGACAAAAGTGCATGATGAACTAACGGATCTGCAATTTAACTCATGAAGCCTCCTTCTAACAGCATTTTGGGCATCAAGATGACCTCAAATGCAAATGATGCAATGGAATGAAATGATGTACATGTCGAGGCGAAGATTTTGATATATCATATGCCCAAAACGGAGCTACGGTTGCGGAGATATCATCAGTCAAAGATAGCAAGAAAATCTAGGGTTTCGGGGGAGAGAAGTCAACCTGAGATCCAGATCTGGATCCACAACACTGTTCACGCCGGCGCGGGATTCGAGGTCCGCCGGGCTCTCGCCGGAGCTCACCGGAGGGAGACGCGAGGCGGCGCCGGGGAGGTTGGAGGAGGCCGGGCCGACCGGAGTCGGTCGCCGGAGTAGCGGGCGAGGGCGGCGGCGCTCGGCGGCGCCCTCGGCGGCGCGGGGCGGCGAGGAGGCCGGCGGCCGGAGCGGCGAGCGGTGGCGGGGCGCGGCGGCGCCGGCGGCCGGCCGGGAAGAGGACGGCGGCGGGGCGCGGGACGAAGGGCGGCGACGGATCGGGCCTCGGGGGCCCCTCCTGGGCCTCCCGGGCCGGCGGCGGGGAAGAGAAGCGGCGCCACGTGGCAGCTCCTGAGTGGCGGAGGCGGGCGGCGGCGGACGCGTCCGGCGCTGGGGCTGACGTGTCCGTCGGCGGCGGAGGATGTTTTTTTTTGAACTAGGGTTTCGGGGGAGAAGACGAATCCGAAAAATGGAGGGGCTATTTATAGGCATAAGTGGAGCTAGGAGAGTCCAAAAGAGGTGCGGTTTTCGCCCACACGATCGTGATCGAACGCTCTAGGGCATGGAGCAGAGTTTGGTGGGTTTTGGGCCAAATTTGGGGGGTGTTGGGCTGCAACACACACGAGGCCTTTTCGGTCCCTCGGTTAACCGTTGGAGTATCAAACGAAGTCCAAATGATACGAAACTTGACAGGCGGTCTACCGGTAGTAAACCAAGGCCGCTTGGCAAGTCTCGGTCCAATCCGGAAATGTTTAAACCCCACACACGAAAGAAGACTAGAAATGACCACCGGAGGAGAACGAAGCGCCGGAATGCAAAACGGACAACGGGGAAAATGCTCGAATGCATGAGATGAACATGTATGCAAATGAAATGCGCATGATGACATGATATGAGATGCATGACACGCAAGCAATGACAACGCAACAACAGCGAATAACTGCACGACACCTGGCACATCGGTCTCGGGGCGTTACAACACTCCACCACTATGAGAGGATCTCGTCCCGAGATCTAGAATGGCACCGGAGGGAAAACGAAAGGGAAAGAGAAGCGGTAAAACTAAGTTGCTTCTTTGACCAATGAGTGAAACCATGAACCTTGAGAGATTGAGCAATTTAAAAGAAAGAGTACAGCAGAGATGAACGAGATTGCAAACAATCCGTTAGAAAAGAGGAACAAGGAACATTACGAGGACTTGAAGGTTGCGAAGCTATGAATGACGAGTACAATGGACAAGAAGGAATTGAAATCACTCTGGTTGAAACGAGATAAACAAGGAATAAGGAAGATCAAAATCGGACAGCACTTCGGTTGGAAAGAGATGCAAGACTTGATAAGATGAAAAAGAACTTGAAAGAAAAAAAAGGCAGGACACTCCGGTTAAATGGATAAGCATGAAAAGAACACGATCCTGACAAAACAAGATGATGATTGAAGAGCACAACATCACAATGCCTCCGAAACAAAAGAATAGAAGATAGATAATTGAAATAGAAGAATGGAGAAGAAAATGCCAAGCACCCTTCCAAGAAGGTTATAACGGAGTTGTTGGAAAACCAACAACGAAACGAATAAGCTTGTAGTGGGCTTATGGAAACATCTCAACATTATGAGGTGACAACCGGCCACTAACGGAACAATTACTTGCTTGAGATTAACGAAGAGATGAAAACTTGTGAATCATGAAACGCGAAGGGAAATTATTAAGAATGACCTAACACCACCTCAAAAGAGAAGGTCGAAAGAATTGCACTTCGGAATGCAAGATGAAGAATGCTTGAACTCCTCAAAACAAAACATGTGTTGAGCACCATGTTTATTTTTTTGAGTATAGCTTGGCTGAACTTAACTTCAAGAGAAATCTTGAAGAACAATTGAAGAATGAAAAGAATCCTTGACGAACCACCATGTAGAGCCTCCATGAAGAACTCCGGTAAAAAAAGGATGATAAAAAGAAAGAGAAGTTGAAAACACAAGGTGAAGCCTTGCGATGATTTAGATGGAGCTTCGCGACGAGATAATGCGGAAAACTTAGAACTCCGGAAGAAAGATGAACAACAAGCAGCCAAGAATTTATTCCTCCTGAAGAAACTTTGAAGGAAAGGATTAATCACTTGGATGAAACCAGAATAAGAATTATGTTATGCGTATCCTTCACCAATTTAAATTGATGACAAGCAACGGATTTGGCATACTACTTATTCCTGTAGAAAGGATTAAGAGAGATATGGCGTAAACTTGAGAAGGTCTTCAACGAACCACCGGTAGGATTTGGAAAGAACGAATGAATTGATATGATAACAAAGAAAGAGAACTCTTGAACGAACCACCGTAAGAATTAAAAATGAACAAAGAAAAGATAAGGAAGACACCGGGAAGAATTTGCAAATACACGAAGATGCTTGAGAGGATTTAGATACATGAGAACGACGAGATCACGAGCCGATTAAAGATCACTTGCACGAAGCATCGGTAAAATTGGAGAGTGATAACTGAAAGCTGAGAATGAATAATCCCGAAATAATGGCCTTCAGAGAATCAAATTGAAAAGACTCCTGAATTTGCACCGGATGGATAAAAAGAATATCTCACAATCGCAAATAATTATGAGAGGATGGCAACAAGCTAGAATCATGAATCTCTGAAGAGCGGATAGATATGGAGGAAAAGTCTTCATCGGTCTTCAATATCTGAGAATGACGATGAGAAACACCACCAAGAATTATTTAGACACTCCGGAAGAATCCAAATGAAGAGGTTGAGCCAACGGTGAAGAAAATTTGAAAGATGTTGGAGAAAACATTTGACTGATGATAAATCATTCTTACGTCAAACTTCGAAAAAAAAATTCAGAATACCTCCGGGAAAAATAAGAAGAGTCAGGTAAGATCCTGGAAAAAGACATGTGGGTTAGGGCCCACTCAAAAGAACACCGTTGAAAAGATTTAAAAGAGATGTTGCACCGGTTGAATTAAATGACTTGAATGAGATACCAATCTCGAAAGAGCTTGAACGAATGCAGAGTGGAAACACGAATCTTCGAGATATCTTGAGCACTCCGGAACAATTTAATAGCGAGAGATGGATGATTAAGAGGTGCACCGGCATAAGAAAAGCATTGGAAAAAAAGAAAAGGAGTATGCTTAATACCAAAGCTTGAATTAAATCCACCGGAGAAGAAAAGAACGAGGAATGATGAACTTGAAGCTCCATTAGAATCTTCATGAGAATCACCGGATAAGAACATTGACGGAAAAGAATGGAGAAACTTCCCATCAATAAAATGGATACTTGAAGAAGAAATCTTAGTCCTTGAAGAAAAAGGGGTGGGAGGGCGGGAAAACAAAAACAACTTGGGACGGATGAAACAAACACCGTTGAGAGAACTGAGAGGTGATCTTGCGAATGTTGAAATGATCGGATCCACTTGAAGAGAAAGACGCTGGTTAAAAAGGATTAACATAACAACATCAATGATCATGAAGGATTGGTATTTACATCGGAGTATGAGAACACCATTTCGGAAAGGTATGGAATCAACACTTGACATTGAAGCAACTCGAATACCACAACTCAAAACAAAAACAAAGGACTGGCTTGCAGAATAAGCCGGAACAAACATATGATAGAGATCCCGTCTGAAGTTTTTGTGGTGGGGCCTACACGGGCTCGAGTGTACAGCACCATCATGTACAAGGTAGTGCACATGACATACGAAGCGTCCCCGAGTCGGCATAGCCAAGGACTCTTTAAGACACAACGAGACCACTGTAAAAACGACCGTGAATAGGCGGACCACTAGACGTCGAACCCCAATTTCATATCATACATCTGTCGGAAAGATATCCTAAGAGCTACTTGAATTCCCACTTATGAAACTCCCAAAATTTTCCGGTTATGCAATCAGGTGTTGGGGATACAGGGGAAGCATAATATCTCACCCAAAACTAGCAAATCCTACATCCAGCTGTATCCATCCTTCAACACATAACCAAGAAACCTTCGGAAATCATCTACCTCAACCTTCGAAAATCATCCGTTATACAAGTTATGGCGATACTCCCGTACTCACCTCAGTACTGGGTTATCGGGGTTATCTCACCAACAACTGCATAAAAGAGATTTTCGATGTCGGCGTACTAAACTCAGGTATTCCAGAACTGCAACGATAAAATTATGACGACAACACCTCAGAGCTCAACTCCTCGGGACACTTCCACTAAACCCCTGACAGGAGGCACCAAGACAATGTTCTCATCATAAAACCATCGGAACGATTCCAAGATACCCGCGTGATCCTAAAATTTTTTTAGTGAAATTTGAGAAGAGAAGAGTCAAAACTCTACGTCAGGATGCCTTACCAGAGCGATGAGGAGACTGGGAAGTAAAAAGAATTCCTAAGCTCTCCGATATATAATTCCTAAGGACTCAAAACATTTTTCTAGACACAACTCGGCCACTAAAAACGATCAAGTAATGGGGCTCCTAAGGTCGGGGAAGGCTCTAATTACCAACTTGTAACGCCCTCGATGCGGCTATATCTCCCACGTGTCGAAGCACGACTTAGAGGCATAACCGCATTGAAAGCAATGTCGCAAGTGAGGTAATCTTCACACAACCCATGTAATACATAAGGGCAAGAGATACATAGTTGGCTTACAATCGCCACTTCACACCATTACATGAATAAAGCATACATCATCCAGATACAATCAAGGTCCGACTACGGAACCAAAATAAAAGAAGAACCCCAAATGCGACAAAGGTCCCCGATCGACCCCAACTGGGCTCCACTACTGATCAACTAAAACGAAACAACACAAAGGGCAAGATCTTCATCGAGCTCCTCCTTGAGCTTGGTTGCGTCTACTGCACGGACTCAACGGCACCTGCAAGCTGGTTTTTGGAAGTATCTGTGAGCCACGGGGACTCAGCAATCTCGCACCCGCGAGATCAAGACTATTTAAGCTTATGGGTAAGGTAAAGGTATGAGGTGGAGCTGCAGCAAGCGACTAGCATATATGGTGGCTAACATACGCAAATGAGAGCGAGAAGAGAAGGCAAAGCACGGTCGATAAAAGTATGATCAAGAAGTGATCCTATAGCAACCTACGTCAAGCATAACTCCAACACCGTGTTCACTTCCCGGACTCCGCCGGAAAGAGACCATCACGGTTATGCACACGGTTGATGTATTTTAGTTAAGGTCAACTTCGGGTTTTCTACAACCGGACGTTAACAAATTCCCATCTGCCCATAACCGCGGGCACGGCTTTCGAAAGTTCAAATCCCTGCAGGGGAGTCCCAACTTAGCCCATGACAAGCTCTCACGGTCAACGAAGGAATAGACCTCCACCCGAGACATTCCGATCAGACTCGGTATCCCGGTACAACAAGACATTTCGACAGGGTAAAACTAAACCAGCAACACCGCCCGAATGTGCCGACAAATCCCGATAGGAGCTGCACATATCTCTTTCTCAGGGCACACTCAGATGAGCGCTCCGTACAACTAAAACCAAACCTCGAGTTGCCCCGAGGGGCGCTGCACAGGACTCTAGTTCGGACCAACACTCAGAGGAGCACTGGCCCGGGGGGGGTAAAATAATGATGACCCTCGGGCTGGCCGACCCCAAGGGAAAGAAAAGGCTAGGTGGCGAATGGTAAAACCAATGTTGGGCATTGCTGGAAGAGCTTTACTTAAGGCGAACTGTCAAGGGGTTCCCATTATAGCCCAACCGCGTAAGGGACGCAAAATCCGGGAACATAACACCGATATGACGGAAACTAGGGCGGCAAGAGTGGAACAAAACACCAGGCATAAGGCCGAGCCTTCCACCCTTTACCAAGTATATAGATGCATTAATTAAGTAAGATATATTGTGATATCCCAACAAGTAAACAATGTTCCAACAAGGAACAACATCTCCGTGTTCCAACAAGGAACAAACTTCAATCTTCACCTGCAACTAACAACGCTATAAGAGGGGCTGAGCAAAGCGGTAACATAGCCAATCAACGGTTTGCTAGGACATGGTGGGTTAGAGGTTTGACATGGCAATTTGGGAGGCTGACAAGAAAATGGTAGGCATCGTAGCATTGGCATGGCAAAAGAGCGAGCAAACTAGCATAGCAAAGATAGTAGTGATTTCGATGGTATGCTCATCTTGCCTGCACAGTTGTCAGAGTTGACTGGATCCTCGCAAGCAAACTCAACGGGCTCCTCGGTAGCGAACTCGTCTCCCGGCTCTACCCACAAGACAAACAAGCAACAAGGATACAATCAACCACGGCAAGACCAAGCAATATGATGAAATGACGATATGCTTTGCGGGATGCGATGCGGGATGCAAAATGCAAGATATGACAGGAAATGCATGAACCTGGCATCAACTTGGAAAACCAAGTGTGCCACTGGATAGAGGGGATGAAATCGCTTGAAAACGATATAAAGATCATTGGAATCGGAGCTACGGTTTGGAAATGGCAAGCGTTTTAAGATACGACACCGGTCTGCGATTTGCAGCAAGTAGGCATCTAAATGCAACGAAATGAACATGCTACAGCCACCAAACATGAAAACAAAATACATGGAAGTGATGTACACAAGATGGTTGACAAAACACTAGCACTGAGCCATAGGCAAATTCATCCATTAAGAGGTTCAAACAAGCATGGCTAAAACGCAAATGCAAAACAGATTCCAGACTTAGTGAAATTAACACTAGTCTGAAATTTCAGATCACGATGCTCTCTTCGGAGCAGCAAAACAACATGATAGAAAACCTGAACATGATAAGTAAGAACATGGCATGGAGCTACTCAAGAAGCTTAACAAAACACCCAAAGTGACCTGGGGCCAAAAGGGTTCACAAAATACTCTACCGAGCTCACGAACATAGCTCGAACACAATCAGTTTTCAGACTTAGTGAAAACTGAGACACGCTGAAATATAACTCACGAAGGCATGTAAACGAGCTCGATGCACTCACTACGGTGCAAGTCATGGCAAGGAAAGCATATAACCAGCAAGAAGGCACAAAGTGCTAGCTACACATGGCAAGAACGAAGGCATAGCATGCATGGAACACTAACGGTAGCATCGGCAAAATCGCAAACAAGTTGACGATCTGCCCAGATTAACAACGAAGCAAAAGTTGAGCTCGATTGAGTCAACCTAGAGCACTCCACATATGCAAACAAAGACATGGATGGATAGAGCATAACATAAATATCAAAACTCCCTTACTGATCATCCTCAAAAGAGGCACGGATCACTAGGAAACAAGCTGGACATATAGCATCATGAACTAAAATATCCCAGACTTAGTGAAAATCACTAAGTCCCTGAAATCAGCAATCTCAGGTACCTCTCTTCGCAAGCTTGCACAAGACAACACACACATCCTAAAAATACATGGGTGGCACCTCTGGAAAGAAGACAAAATGCTTAACAATTCATCCCAAAGGGGCACAGGCATATCATGCACGAATTAAACATGGCAAAAATGACAAAAGTGCATGATGAACTAACGGATCTGCAATTTAACTCACGAAGCCTCCTTCTAACAGCATTTTGGGCATCAAGATGACCTCAAATGCAAATGATGCAATGGAATGAAATGATGTACATGTCGAGGCGAAGATTTTGATATATCATATGCCCAAAACGGAGCTACGGTTGCGGAGATATCATCAGTCAAAGATAGCAAGAAAATCTAGGGTTTCGGGGGAGAGAAGTCAACCTGAGATCCAGATCTGGATCCACAACACTGTTCACGCCGGCGCGGGATTCGAGGTCCGCCGGGCTCTCGCCGGAGCTCACCGGAGGGAGACGCGAGGCGGCGCCGGGGAGGTTGGAGGAGGCCGGGCCGACCGGAGTCGGTCGCCGGAGTAGCGGGCGAGGGCGGCGGCGCTCGGCGGCGCCCTCGGCGGCGCGGGGCGGCGAGGAGGCCGGCGGCCGGAGCGGCGAGCGGTGGCGGGGCGCGGCGGCGCCGGCGGCCGGCCGGGAAGAGGACGGCGGCGGGGCGCGGGACGAAGGGCGGCGACGGATCGGGCCTCGGGGGCCCCTCCTGGGCCTCCCGGGCCGGCGGCGGGGAAGAGAAGCGGCGCCACGTGGCAGCTCCTGAGTGGCGGAGGCGGGCGGCGGCGGACGCGTCCGGCGCTGGGGCTGACGTGTCCGTCGGCGGCGGAGGATGTTTTTTTTTGAACTAGGGTTTCGGGGGAGAAGACGAATCCGAAAAATGGAGGGGCTATTTATAGGCATAAGTGGAGCTAGGAGAGTCCAAAATAGGTGCGGTTTTCGCCCACACGATCGTGATCGAACGCTCTAGGGCATGGAGCAGAGTTTGGTGGGTTTTGGGCCAAATTTGGGGGGTGTTGGGCTGCAACACATACGATGCCTTTTCGGTCCCTCGGTTAACCGTTGGAGTATCAAACGAAGTCCAAATGATACGAAACTTGACAGGCGGTCTACCGGTAGTAAACCAAGGCCGCTTGGCAAGTCTCGGTCCAATCCGGAAATGTTTAAACCCCACACACGAAAGAAGACTAGAAATGACCACCGGAGGAGAACGAAGCGCCGGAATGCAAAACGGACAACGGGGAAAATGCTCGAATGCATGAGATGAACATGTATGCAAATGAAATGCGCATGATGACATGATATGAGATGCATGACATGCAAGCAATGACAATGCAACAACAGCGAATAACTGCACGACACCTGGCACATCGGTCTCGGGGCATTACAAGATGAAATACCACCTGAGGAATCCATTAAGTTCAAGGCTACTGAGGATGTCATTCCTACTGAAGAATCTGCTGAAGAAGTCATTCCAGAACATGAAGAACATCATGCTGGTGCACCTGAAGAGCATGGCTCTGAAGAAAATGCTGAGAAAATTCCTCATCGTCAACCAGCTCATCCTCGCATTGCTAATGAAGTGCAGATTGAGAGAATCATCAACGACATCAAAGCACCAGGGCCTCTCACACGCTCAAAAGCTTCACATTTGTCTAACTTTTGTGGGCACTTTGCTTTCATCTCTATCACAGAGCCCACTAAGGTAGATGAAGATTTATAGAGCTTGAGTGGATTCAAGCGATGCAAGAGGAATTACATCAGTTCGAGCTCAACAATGTGTGGGAACTTGTCAAGCGACCAGATCCTCGCAAGCACAATTTCATCGGCACAAAATGGATCTACCGCAACAAGCAATATGAAGATGGCCTTCTGGTGAGGAATAAGGCACGGCTTGTAGCTCAAGGCTACACACAGGTTGAAGGAATTGATTTCTATGAAACTTTTGCACCTGTTGCTAGACTTGAGGCTATTCGCATATTACATGCTTATGCTAACCATCATAGTATCATCTTATATCAATTTGATGTGAAAAGTGCATTCCTCTATGGTAAGCTTGAGGAAGAAGTATATGTTGCCCAACCCCCAGGTTTTGAGGATCCAAAGCATCCTGACAAAGTCTTCAAACTCAATAAGGCCCTCTATGGCCCCAAGCAGGCCCCTCGGGCGTGGTATGATACTTTGAAGGAATTCCTCATGAAAAAAGGCTTCAAACCCGGTTCACTTGACCCAACTCTTTTCACCAAAGCTTATGATGATGAATTATTTGTGTGCCAAATATATGTTGATGATATCATTTTTGGCTATAGTGACCAACGTTACAGTGATGAATTTGCCTATATGATGAGTGAAGAATACCAAATGTCTATGATGGGAGAATTAAAATTCTTCTTAGGTCTTCAAATTCGTCGACAACGAAACAACATCCTCATATCTCAGGAGAAATACCTCAAGGATGTATTGAGGAAATTCGGCATGCAAGATTGCAAAGGCGTTGTCGGTGTCAAAACCGGCGGATCTCGGGTAGTGGGTCCCGAACTGTGCTTCTAGGCCGGATGGTAACAGGAGGCAGGGAACACGATGTTTTACCCAGGTTCGGGCCCTCTTGATGGAGGTAAAACCCTATGTCCTGCTTGATTAATATTGATGATATGGGTAGTACAAGAGTAGATCTACCATGAGATCAAGGAGGCTAAACCCTAGAAGCTAGCCTATGGTATGATTGTATGTATATATTGTATATCTATCGACTAGCCTGGCCTCGGTTTATATAATGCACCGGAGGCCTAGGATAACAAGAGTCCTAGCCGAATACGCCGGTGGGGAGAAGTCCTTGTCTTGATCGCCAAGTCTTGTGGAATCTTCCTTGTATGCGGTAGCCGTCCGAACTGGCCCATGAGTATACGGCCACGGGGGTCCTCGGCCCAATCTAATAGACCAGGAGACGACGTGGTGAGTACCCCCTAGTCCAGGACACCATCAGTAGCCCCCTGAACCGGTCTTCAAGTTAGGGACGCTCCTCGATTCTTCCGAACTGTTCTTCATCTTCGGTTGCCAGTCTTGAAAACTGGTTCAACAAATCTTCTTTATCTTCGATCTTGAGGATCGCCGAAATGCATTCGACGAGTTTACACGTCGGGTATCCGAGGAGCCCCTTTAAGTTTCCGGCCTTTATCAATGCCTTGTTTATTTTTATGCCACACCTCGGGTTTGAAGTTGTTCCCGGGAGGCAGGGTCCTCTTGCGTCCGAGCTCCAATGCCGGACTGCATTCGAGGTATCTTTTGCAGCCGAGCACCAACACCGGACCGCTTCCCAGCTCTAGCACCGGAATGTATCCGAGCTCCAACGCCGGACTATGTATCCGAGCTCCAACGCCGAAATATATCTGAGCTCCAACGCCGAACTGTGTCCAGGCTCCAAAGCCAGACTATATCCAAGGTGTCATATCACCTTGGTTCAAAAAGGTTGAAGGAGTTTAGCCGAGCTTAATGCCAGAAATGCCCTCTATGGAGCCAGCCACTAGCGCCCGAGCTTTATGCCGGACTGCTTCCGAGGTGGTGCACCACCCCAACTATGGGCCGATTTTTTGTCAATATTTTTTATTGGTGCAATTTATTCTCTGCCGAGATATATAGCCAGTAGCCCTCAAGGTGTGTATCGGTCTAAAACCCAAGATGCACATGAAGTATTACATAAGACCGCTGATCCCAGTAGCCGCTGAGACTCAAGTTGATTTGCAAAATCGGCCTGAGGATCAAGTCCTAGCTCGGCAGAATACTTCGGGACACAAAAGCGGCATGCTCAGTCCTCAAGACTCAGGTTGGGTGCGGCCGACCAACCTGAGGATCAAAATCTCCTCGGAAACTATATTGCACATAAAATTTTCTGCATTGGACAAGCAATGCAGTAGCCCCCGAGACAATGGTCGGGTGGCAACACCAGATCAGGGGATCGATGTGCCCCTTTAATATTTGTAAATAATAAGCCCGAAGCCCAGTAGCCCCCGAGCCTTAATGCGGGCACGGGTGGCCGAATTAAGGATCAATATCCATAGTAAAATCACAAATTATGTGTAATGACTCTATGTATCCAAGTACTTTACGTCATTAATGCTCGGATCCGCATTGTACAAAACTTTGTTGACCGACCATCGGCTTCCACCTCCTTGGCCAGTAGCCGAGGAGTGTTTGTCCTACTTTATAAAGCCTTTATGAGGGCAAAGATTTACGACAAACAAGGCAATCTGGCCACACGGTTTTATAAACAAAGGTACGCAGAGAGATATGTTATATTACTGTTTAACAGAAGAAATGTATTCCAAAGAAAATAGTCCCGCTATCGGTTCCTTTCTTTGGGTTGTCATGCTAAGCATGATCATGAAACCTCAGCTCGAATGTAAGAGCAAAATATCGAGGATTTAGTTTGGGAGGCCAGTTAATAGCCCCGGTAGTGTTCGGCGACAGTCGAGGTCAAGCCGTAAACACTTCGGCCAATGTTATGAATGGCCCGTCATAGTCATCGGATCGCTGACCAGTTTACGCTTATTGTGACAGTCAGTTTTCGGCTTTCTCCACTGAGGTGCTTAACCATGTGAGCTGGAAGCACAATCGCAGTGGTTCTCCCTTTGCACGCCTAGCCGAACAAAACGGAACGTAGGAAGCAAGTGCAGGAGCCGGGCAACCCAACTATTGACCGAAGACACAATTCGAAACCGATGCATATATAGCAATATCTGAGAATGTTTTTGCCGAATCCCTAAAGGTGTCCGGCGTTGCACTGCGAGACTAATGCTGGAAAAGCACAAATAGTTTAAGAGTGCCAAAAAGCTTGGAAAACCAAGAAACATCAGTAAAAACATGACTTCCGAACAAGATCAAGTGTTCGGTGCCAATCCGAAAATTGGTCTTAGAAAAAAGAAGTGCTTCTGTCGTCCTTTAACATGACACATCCTATCTCAAGACTTCGAGCGGGTCAGCCTACGGCTTCAACCTCCTATCCCGAGGGCGGAGTACTTCTCATTAGGCCAGTTTAGCAAACTAAACTCTAGCGGCTTTGAGAGAGAAATTAGGCTCCCCGGCTAGTGACCGCACACTCGTGTCAAAAAAGGAGTGATAAATAATAATAAAACTTTGCAATGACTAAGAAGAAGAACACTTATTATAAAATGGCTCAAATAAACTTAAGAGCCCCCAAGTGACTTGGGTAGAAGAATGATTGCATGTACCGAAGTACTTATATCATATCTATGTTCAACCGAACTTTAAACGCGTCTTAACCGACCGTCAGCTTCTCCCTCTTCGGTCAAGGACCGAAAAGTGTTATGTACTCCATCGGTCGAGAATATCGACGGTGTTTCCAATAACCAGGCAATCAGGCCATAAGGCTGTAACAGACAAAGCACGCTCAGGGAACTTATGCTATATGACCGTGAAGTGTAAGAAGCATCTTCGAAGAAAATAGTACCCCCACCGATACCTTTCTTCGGTGCCCATTGTTATTATGAGACTTGTGCAATAGATTTTTTGTACTCATGAGTTCCGTTGTGTGCCGACCATCATTGAATAACTATAAGAGCGCTAGCTTTCGGCTTCACCCAGTCTGAGGTCCGACTCGGGTGACCCGATCGTGACAATCGCAGAGGTGCTCCCTTTACTCCCTAGCCGAACAATCGGGAACGTAGGGGTAAACACAGGAGCGAGGCAACCCAGCTTGCAAATCGCTTAAGTCAATGTGGTGCATATTGTGGCATAACACACGAACAAGGAACGAAGCCGTACAAGTAAAATCATATGCAACAGGAAAAGCTTCATAAAGGAAGCCCCCAAGTGAACGGGGTATTTGAATTTATGCGTCACAAACAAAGTTTGGACAAGGAAATTTTTTAGAAGCAACTTTTTCCAAAAAGTATAATGATTGGTCGAACCGAATGCAAGTTAGAAATTAAAGCTTTGAGCATGAAAGCGACTTAGCTGGTTAATGTGTTCGGTATTGATGACGCAGTCCGAGCTTGATGCGGGGCAAGGTTCCATCCCTCAAGCCGGTCCCGAGGTGGCGGAGCGGAGAGCTTGACACGCCAAAGTGGTGACATAGCACGATCAATGCAGACCTGCAGAGTGACGCCGAAGTCCCCGGATCATTTTCCTGTGCACAAAAAATAGTGCAAACCGGAGATAATAGTAATAATGATAATTAAAAAAAATCATTGCATAATAAGTAATTTATGCAAAGTGAGTAATAAAAGAAATATGGCCTGGCGCCGAAGTCAAGTTGATGCAGGGCGTCGGCGTGATGCGGTAAAGGCGTGGCAAAGCCTGAATTCGCAGGTCGGTCCGAGCTTCGAGTGCGGCGTTCGTCGGACTATGTACGGAAACTGACCGAACCACCATGCGACTGTCATTAATGCAGCCACCATTTGATAGACCTGTGTACATATGATGGACAAACCAGAGTAATAGTTCCTTGGGAAAAATGAACCCAAACAAGCAAAAAATACTGGGATTAATAGCACCTGGTTTATTTGTTGTAGCAATCCGAAGGAAGGTGATTCCTAAAATTGGGACCCGCTCCGCACACCCATTGCCTGATGGGCGATAAAATGACGGCATGGCAATGCTGGTAAAGGTTGACTCGCCGAGGCAAAGCCCTCGGCCCAGCTAACGTGACGGAGCTGGTCGGCTAGTGACGCCGAAGTGTCCGGAGTAGGTTGATGAAGAGATGGTGAAGCCCCCGGTCCAGCCGAGATGTCGAAGCCTCGGTGTCAGCCGATGAGTCGAAGTAGGTCGGCGTGATGGACACCAGCTTGAAGAAGCAATAGTGCGGCCCTGCCGATGCAGGTCGTGACGTGGTTGATGCTGGCTTGATAAAGTGACAGTGCGGCGATGCCGGTATGCCCACTCCGTGTAATCCATGGGGCGGCGATGTTGGTGATGATTTATCCTTCGCGATGCCGGACTCTTGTTCGGCTTGCCGAGATGATGATCTGAAGAAGTTGAGCTCGGCTCAAGAAAATGACGACGTGTCTAGCGCAGGTCGGCAGCCTTGGAGCAATATCACCGGACTGGTTTGACATCAGCATGATGATGAAGGCGACCTCAGGGGAGTCTTACAAATTTACGGGCACGTGTTTAAAAAAAATGCACAATACCCTAGAAGAGAATTCCTCTAAAAAGGTTGTCCAATGTCACGTTCATAAAGAAACATGAATCCGGGTCGGATCCGTATTCGCGCAGAAAACAGATCTGAAAAGTGATGCACTAATCGGAAGGTTCCCGGAGTTTGGACGGTCGGATCGAGCCGAAATTTTGAGAGGTGGTAGATATAAGAATTCCGCAGCCGATAAACGGTTGGATCTTCCAAAGGACGTCGGAGCTAGAAGCTGGACACCACGACCTAAACTCATCCAAATTCCCGTCCAGATTTGACAGGGCTCCGGTATATCGTGGATTACCAGAGATTCCTCCATCGGAACTCGACGAAATTTTCTAGGGTTGTTGTAGACTCAATTCCGCACAATTCCACCAAAGCGATCGTCAAAGCGATACTCGAGGAGGTGGCGGTGGAAGATACGAGTTCGCTGTCCAGAAAAACAGCACGGTCGCTTGAGGGCAATGTTGACGTTGAGCCCCCGAGCTCCATAGATGATTCCTCCGTGACCTTGATAGAGATCGGAGTTGATGTTTGATGAAGGCCCTCATCCGGACATGGTGATACGAACACGGGGTGCAATTCTTGGTCGAACCAAGGTGACCAGTCGAGCTGGTGACGAAGATGCCGAAGTCGCAGTTGATCTACAGGCGAGCCATCGATCCTTTTGTCGATCACACAGCGGAACTCGCAATGAAAGCACCAATGTCGGTTTCAAAACCGGCGGATCTCGGGTAGTGGGTCCCGAACTGTGCGTCTAGGCCGGATGGTAACAGGAGGCAGGGAACACGATGTTTTACCCAGGTTCGGGCCCTCTTGATGGAGGTAAAACCATACGTCCTGCTTGATTAATATTGATGATATGGGTAGTACAAGAGTAGATCTACCACGAGATCAAGGAGGCTAAACCCTAGAAGCTAGCCTATGATATGATTGTATGTATATATTGTATATCTATCGACTAGCCTGGCCTCGGTTTATATAATGCACCGGAGGCCTAGGATAACAAGAGTCCTAGCCGAATACGCCGGTGGGGAGAAGTCCTTGTCTTGATCGCCAAGTCTTGTGGAATCTTCCTTGTATGCGGTAGCCGTCCGAACTGGCCCATGAGTATACGGCCACGGGGGTCCTCGACCCAATCTAATAGATCGGGAGACGACGTGGTGAGTACCCCCTAGTCCAGGACACCGTCAGGCGTCAAAATCCTTATGCCCACAAATGGCCATCTATGCACTAATGAAAATGGTATTGACTTCAATCAAAAGGTATACCGCTCCATGATTGGCTCTTTATTGTATTTATGTGCATCTAGGCCAGATATTATGCTTAGTGTTTGCATGTGTGCCCGCTTTCAAGCTACACCAAAGGAATCACACCATAAGGCTGTGAAGCATATTCTTCGATATCCATCTCACACTCCAACACTTAGATTATGGTATCCCAAGGGCTCGGCTTTTGATCTCATTGGATATTCAGATTCTGACTATGCTAGTGATCGTGTGGACCGCAAGTCAACATCAGGCACATGACATTTCCTCAGAAGATCCTTGGTCTGTTGGTCTTCAAAGAAACAGAACTGTGTATCACTTTCTACTGCTGAAGCTGGGTACATTGCTACTGGTTCGTGCTGTGCTCAATTGCTATGGATGAAGCAAACTCTCAAGTACTACGGCATCAATTGGAAGAATGTGCCACTCTATTGTGACAATGAGAGTTCCATTAAGATTGCTCATAACCCAGTTCAGCACTCGAAGACAAAGCACATTTAGATTCGTCATTATTTTCTTCGTGATCACGTACTGAAGGGCGACATCTCCATCGAGCATGTGAAGACTGAAGAACAGCTAGCCGATATCTTCACACAGCCCTTGTATTAGAAGAGATTTAGCAAGTTGTGGTGTGAGCTAAATATCCTAGAATCTTTGAATGTCCTTTGAAGAGGACACACATCCTAACACTTATGCAAAATTGATGACTTAGATGTGCAACACATGAAGTAACGTTTCTCTTCAATCAATGAAGACTAACCCTCTAAGTGTGAAGAAATTAATGAAGAATTTGATTCTCAGAGCCCTATGACAATTGTACGCAGCGTGTGAAATCATCATTCTTATATGGTGGGTCATGCCACCGACAAAAGTGGAAAATCTTCAATTTGAGTATCTCTTCAGTCTTGAAATTCCTCAGTTGTTCGATTTCTTCAACTTTGCAATGTATTCACTCTCTCCATCATTTTTCTTCATTGACTATACATATATATATATATATATATATATATATATATATGAGTTTATGTCCTATACATCATTCACTTATTGCTATTTCTTCAAGTTTCTTTTTCTGCTAAGTGAATTTGATCGGACCCTTCCCCCTCTATGCTATACTCAACCCGGTATGTTCACACATTATTTAATGTTTGTTCCATTTGAAACTCATTCAAAATATTCACTATGTCCTTGTCAGCTGAAGAAATTGCAAACAAAACTTTAAAACACTCTAATCTGAATTTTCAGCTATTGCTGCCTAAACCGTTCCACATCCCATGATAAGACTTATCTATTCACCCACGATCTCACACGATCGCCACCACTCTGTACGTGGGTGACACATGTCGCACAAATGAGAAGGGTTCGGGGCACATTCGTCCATTTTCCTCAGGCGAGGGGTTTTTCACCTCGGCTATAAATACCTCTAACCCTCCTCTGACTTTTTTTTACTCTGATCGACCTCACTCCCTCGCTCGAGATCTCCTAACCTAGCACCGCCTCTACTTCCATCATCACCGGTGAGGAAGAGCTTTGCTGCCTCGACCTTGTCGCCATCGTACTCGCGCCATCCGTGGATTTCTTCACTCGGCCGCTGCAGTAGCTATCTTCCTCAGCCAAGTTAGGGCGTGGAAGATCTGGACTGAACTTCAAATCTACATTCCTAGTTCGTCGTGTTCTTCATGAAGGGTAAATAAAAGTTACTTTTACTGCCCTTGTTGATTCTGATGATTTCCACAAATCTTCAAAAAGGTGTTTATTCTTCAATCTTCACACTCTAAACACCTCACATGAACGTCTGTTCTTGATTCATTTCTCTAAGCCACATTTTTCTTCAAGATTCCTCAATTGTGTGGATTTTCAATCTATGCAACTCTAGAACCTAAGTCAAAGAACGCTTAGTGAAATTCCTCAAGACACATTTGGTCAAATTCCTCAAACTTGTTATTTTTGCAAAAACTTCTGAGAACGCATATGACCTCTCCAAATTCTTCGCACCTATACTCTGTTCACAGGTACTCATGTCCGCTGCTGAATCACTAGGTTCTCATCAACTTAACTCATTTGCAGCGTTCCTCGAAGAAAAGTTGCATACCTCGTCAGAAAACTCAATTGTTCAAAATCCTCAGCTGAAACAAATGGATGACGGGAAGAAATCTCGGAAGCGAGGCAAGAGACTAGAAGTCAACACATCATCTGAGATACCTGAGGACATTTATGAAGACTATTGTACTCCTGATGAGGCCAAACATGGCAAGGAGAACAAGAATCAATGCAAGGTGCGCATACAAAGGATAGAGAGGAGATGCCACGGGAATGGAGGGAGTACATGTATGTTACTCCAAAGTACATGAAGAAATTCGCTCTTCATCCTCCTTGCACAAGAGCTTCACTGGCACCTAGCCAAGAAGCTGATCCCACCAGCCTCAAGCGCGGTGAGGACTATCCTGACGAATGGCAAGACAACAAGCGAAACTAGCCAAAATGGCTAAAGAAGCAGTGAGGAAATTCAATGAAGACTCTGCTGCTGCTGCTACTGCCACTGCTGAGGCCTCTGCTAGCAAGCCCAAGAAGGCTATTCCCAAGAAGCCCGCACACAAGCCCAGTGTCTCTTCTTCAATCCCTCAGAGCCAAGCACCTCAGCAATGCCCTCACGGCCAATTCCTCAAGCTGGCCTAGTTCCTCAAGTGACAAAGTCCTCAGCACCTGCGCATCTCGCCTCGTGTCAAAGCACCAAAGGCATCTCAACTGCCTCAGGAGCCTCTGTAAGTTCTTTAGCATTGCTGCAATCCTCAACTGGCCCACTCTGCTGAAGACAAAGGCTACTACTGAACGAGGCACTCGACCAAGTCCTCTTAAGAAGTAGCTCGCCTTCCATGTGTCGTCCACTGATGACGAAGCTGATGATGATGAACTCACCGAAATCTAGACAGCAAAGGGTTGCTAGAGCCAAAGGCACAAATGTGCCACTGATGCTGGATCCCAAGCTGATCCTCGACTTCATTAATATATGGCATAAGGATCCAAACACACCTATGCTAGACTTCAGGCTCACTCCTGGACAAAGTCACATGATGACTGCCTTCATTAGTGAAGAAAAATGGAAATTTGAGAAGGCAAGGAAGCTGAAGAAAGCTGAGTATAAGAAGGAGCGTTATCTGAAGAAAAATGTTGTCAACATGAGAACTGATGAACTTGTGGCTATCCAAACTGAGATCAAAGGACTCAGTGATGAATTCAATGTCTACCACATAGATTGGCTTGGAGCCAAAGTCAGGTTTGTGAAACTGACTAAAGGATTCACCTCAAATGTTGCTGCTCCAATGCAACGTGAATCTCCTCAAGCTGAAGCATCTACTCAGCAAACTGGAGGTCATGCCAGCACTGCTAATGAAACTGCTAGTACCAGGGATGATGAATCTATTCCAGCTGCTGATGACACTGCCAGGGCAACCACTAGTGTTGTGCCTGAGGAACAATCCAGGCCAGCTGAGACATCAACCGCTGAGCCTGAAGAAACGGAACCAACCAGGACAACTGCATCAGTTGTGCCTGCGGTAAATGAACCTATTTCCTCTGCTCCTCCTGCAACAACATCAAGTCTAGTTCTTCCTTCTGCATCAGAAGCGAAGAAAACCAAGGCTGCAGAGCAAGCAACAGTGAAGAAAAGGAAAGCATCTGCTTCATCAGATTCTTCAGCACCAAAGAAGATGAGGAAATTGACAAGTTCTTTTGAGAATCCAATTGATGCTATTCCAGTCTCAAGCATGCCATCAAAGGAACTCGTTCCCTTTGGTGAGGATTATGTGATCCCTAGCGGATCTGATGAAGATGTTCCTTCTGCTGCTTCTTCAGAGCTGTTGGATGAAGAAATTGAAGCGGATAATATCCCGTCAACCCCAGTCATCTCATCGCCTATGCCTCAGTTCACAGCTGAAGAGTAGGGCGTTGAAGAATTGAATGAAGAAGATGAAGACGTGGACATTGGGTGCTCCACTCCAGTGCTGAATGATGATTATTGGGATAGTCAGCCCCCCAACTCTTCCATGTTCATGCCACTACAACAAATTCCTCAGTCCCCTGTGCACACTGAAGTTCAAATGGGTTCTGAAGATCATCACTCCACTCCTTCCATTCCTGAAGAAATTCCAGCCACTAGTGTTGATATTAATGTTGATAAAGAATTGAAGACCCAAGCTGCTACTAAAGCAGAAACTAAAATTCCTCAGCCTATGGTTCCTAAGAATATGATTCCTGAGGCTGTGATGACTTTGACTAACACTCCTCAGCCCAAGCCGAAGAATCCCTTCTCCAAGAAGCAAAAATTGAAGGTTGATGACTTCTTCCATGACCATGTATTCTTTATAGATTACAATCCTTATGACTTTGCTCGTCTATGAAGGAAGCATTTCTGGACCGCAAACCAAGCCAAATTTTATTCTTCACTGCTTTTTGATAAGGACAAAGTATTTGATCATGAGCATATTCCTCATGTGGACATGGAATCACTGCCTTGCTTCACACCTGTCCTTAGTGTTCTTCATGATGCTGGGCTGCTAAACTTTTGCACTGACATCATAGACTGGAATGAAGAACTAATTCTTCAGTTCTACGCGACGCTGCGCATCACAGGAAATGCTGAAGATGTGAATTCTTGGGTGTTGGACTGGATGACAGAAAACACTCACTTCAAAGCACCGGCCTCTGAATTGCTTCTTGCCCTGGCTGTCAGTCCTCCCCTTGAAGGTGCATGTTGTATCTATCATGAAGTTGAGCTATCTGACCATTACATGCAAGTTTTGATGTAACCTCTGAAGCCTGGTCAAGCCCCCGGGACCAAATTCCTCGTGAAGGAATTGATGTATGTGCCTTAGACTATCTATCGCATTCTGACCAAGACCCTGAGTCCTATCAAAGGCCACGATTCTAATGAAGAAGAGGTCATTGACATCATGAAGAATTTGTTGTTCAACATCATTCATGGCATCCCAATCAACTACCATGATTTCTTCATGAGGACTCTGGCAAATGTTGCACTGTCGCCTTTTGAGTTGAAGCCTTATGCTCCCTGGATTATGAGATTCCTCATATCAAGGTCTTCAGTCAATTACAAGGCGGACTTTCAGAATCATCTCAGTTACTTGCCGCCCATTGAAGTCTTCAAAAGACCTATTTCCTCATCTGATGAGAAGGGCACGGCAACTACTATTATCGATGAAGGCATTCGTCCATTGGATGGCCAGTTCCGCAAAGCTACATCTTATTCCACCAATGATGACTCTGCCACTCAGACTCTGCCGCCAATGCTTCAAAGCAAAATCCTCAAGGCACAGCTCCAAGGGTGTTGACTAATCGTGAGCTTCTCCCCAGTCTTCACCAGACGGTCGATCGCAACCATAAATGGGTCAAGCGTCAGTTTGGTTCAATTCTTCAGAACATGACCATCACTCAGAGTTCAGTGAAGAAGAACCATTACTATCTACATGAAGTATTTGATCACACCTGGGCTATTATGACTCATCTCTATGGTGAAGATGACCTCAAGAAGATGGGCTACAAGTAGGACTTTGACTGGTCTCAGCCACCTTCGAAGAAATTCAAGAAGGTCAAAGTTCATCACTTGGTGGCCAGCTCTTATTCTTCATCGCGCGAGACTGATGAAAATGAAGACTTGGACGACACTGCGGTAGGCCCTACTTCAACAACCGACCCCAACAACGCTGGCGCTCCTCCATCCACCTCATGATGATATTCTTCAGGGGCGTTAGTCCTCATTTTTCGTCCCTTTTGGTCATTTGATGACAATGGGAGAGAAATTTGAGTTAGTCTTCAAGCGGGTCTATTTATATGGGTGTTTTTTTGCTAAGTTACAACTCTCGTTCTTCTGAAGATTTATTGGATCGAGTTGTAAACTTAAGTCCAATGGTGGTATGATACTTTTTGCTAAGTTCTTCTGCATGCTATTTGTTCATGTATGACAATGCACACATGTTGAATTACATCAGTCACCATATTTCATCATGCATTTCAAATTCTTCATATCACATGTTAAATGTGTGTATGAATTACACGATATAGGGGGAGATCTCCATGATTCTACTCTTCAAATGTGCATTGCCTCAAAAGCAAATTCCTCACTATGCACATCTTCAGGGGGAGTTTCTTCTATATCTTGCAATCGAATTCCTCAATATAAGTATATACACTTCATATGTTTATCCCCATTGAAAACTTGACCTATCATCAATCACCAAAAATAGGGAGATTGTAAGTGCATCTAGTGCCCCTTAGTGATTTTGGTGTATTAAAGACTTATAGGTTAAGGGACTAATGCATTTGTGAGTGTACATAGGTCCATAAGTCTATGTGGAGTTTGATATTTATAGAGAAAGTCGACCCCTAAAAATGAATGTCTTCAACTGAAGACTTTGGATTTCTGAAGACTTTCTGAAGACTTTGAAAGTGAAGAAATTGGTGTGGCCGTGAAGACTTGATACTCATGCGAGGAATATGAAGCGTGAAGACTTTTGTTTTCCTAGTCTCATTTTCTCTTTCTTGAGTCATCGGAAACATCGTACTGTTAAAGGGGATCAAGGAAAAACTAAGGAAACATTTTCACGTGATGCTCAACTCAAAATCCTACACCTACCAATCCCTTCGAGTGAAGCCGTTGGAAATCTCATACAGTTTAGTCAAGTTCTTTAGTGACAGAGATGAAATTCTTCTGGTCTCTAAGGAATTTGTCCTAACTGAGGACTTAGTAATTCGCCAGTGCGGATTTCCTACAAGTGAGGAACATGATAGCCCTGAGGAATTTGAACCTCAAATTTCCGACCGTTGTTGTGCTATGCGCCAGCTGTCCTAAAATATCTTATCTAGCTAACGGTCATATCATTGAAGCGCATTTATGTCTTATCTTGTTGGGCTGCTCCCTAGGCTATAAATAGCCGCTCCCTACAACCACTAGCTGGTTGGCTGCTCCGCGAGAAACTGACACTTGTCATTGAGAGCATCCCATCCTCCGAGGACTTTGAATGAAAATCATCAAGTGAGGAAAACCCAAACCCAAACACCTACAAACCCAAAGTGATTGAGCATCACTAAAGAGATTGTCGCTGTGTGGAACCGATGCTTGTTACCTTTGAGGACCGTGCATCCTCCAGACGGTTAGGCATCATGGTCTAGATCATCTAAGAGGAAATTGTGGATCGCCGAGTGACCGAGTCTGTGAAGGTTTGGAAGTCACCTGAAGACTTACCACGAGTGATTGGACGAGGTCTGTGTGACCCTAGTTCAAGGAGAATACGGTCAGGACTATGTGTCCGGGACTATGTGTCCTCGGGTTTAAATACCTAGCCACTCCAACCAGACATACGACTGTCACAACAGTTGGAACTGGTCTACCAAATCATTATCTTCACCGAGCTAACTGGTTCTATTTCCTCAACCCCTTCATTTCCTCATTACCGTGCCGTTCATATCTGTTTGAAGGCTTTGGCTGAAGACTTTCTCAATTTCCTCAGTTCAATTTCTTCAGTCTGTTTGTCGTCACCCTATTTTATCCT